>NW_022900951.1:80740015-80746642 GCF_012274545.1 Fukomys damarensis
ACAGGGCCTCATTATGTAGTGAGACTGACCTGGAACTCACTATGTAGCTCAGACTGGTCTCAAACTCACAGCAATCCTCCTGCCTCAGCCTCCCAAGTGCTGGTATTACAGGCGTGCATTAACACGCCCGGCCACATGGAATGATCTTTTGAGGTTGGAATTACAGTAACACTGCAACATGGAATACTGTGGTGTGTAAATTCATTTGTTTCAGCCAAGTGCAGTGCCTCTGAATAATGTTTATGCTAACTGTACTGAGAGCAGGATTTTTTTAAAAAAAGAACTATCAGAATATATTTAATGTTTTACATTAGAAAGATGACAATATTTCTTTCAACTGAAATAGAAACCAAAATATTTCAATTGCTCCTGTGACACTAATGAATCACAGACATAGTGAGCTTGCCAAAGATACAGAAGCAAAATATATTTTGTTGTGCCAGAAGCATGTCAAAATAGAAGCACATTTTTATTCAAGCTTCAATTTTGAATGAATGAATGAGAGATAATTCAGAAGTTCACTTTAAAGATGTCTTCTGATCCTCTCTGAAATGATGAAAATAATTTCCATAGAACCAGTATTAATACTGTGTTTGGTTTTTGGTCTGAAAAATCTACTAAAAGCTATCAGTGTATGAATTATAAGAAAGAATTTTAATAATCACTATTCCTCAAGCATTTTTAAATGTAGTGCAAATAAGACCATATTGAATACTTTTATTGATATCATTTTACAGGCTGATAGAGATTTTTCTCTGACCCAGGTTATACAACTAGAGACCAATGATTTTATTTTATGCCACAACCCACTCTCTTAACTACTATGTTGTACTGTGTAAGGATAGCCTACAATTAAGTATTCTAGGATAAGAAACCTAGGTAGTGGTAGAGATAAAGGATGGAAGCCAAGCAATCATATAAGAAGAAATGATCACTTAAATACTACCTTGAAGTGTGTCAGAAATGCTGAACAGCATATCCCACAAAATATAACTCACATCATTGGTGGTTACAGGGTAGGAGTGAAAGGGCAAAGCAATCACCTTTGTACTTATAACTATGCTTAAAGTATATCCTGCACAAAAACCTTTAATTCCTCCAGAACCACATTCTAATTCATTGCCTTAGTGTTCAAAGCTTGTCACATGATGGCCACAACCTAGTTTGGCCATTAGATCTTAAGTTATTAATTAGCATATGTCCCTGATTCGTTGCATCAATATATTTTTTGAATATATTCTATGCTTTGGCTCATGTTGTCCCTACTTCCTGCTAAAATTTGGAGGTGATTTTCCTTGCTGCTTCTGTGGCCCCCAACAATTTCCATCTGTCAATTCATATTCGTTTCTCAGTGCTCTTCTTAAATACTTCTTCACACAGCCTTTTCAAAGTACTCTATATCATGAAGTGGATATGAATTCATCCTTCTCAGAACCTACTGAACACAATCTCTTTGATTGTGCTTAGGATGACCATGTAATTTATTGTTCAAGATTGGACACTTTTGAGAATGAAACGGGATGGTAGTAAAAACTACAAGACAACAGATATAAACTGGAACTGTCTCAGGCAAACAAACTCAGGATTATTGGACACATTAATTGTGGCACATGCCTTATTTTATCCACATCATAGTTATTTTTAGATGTAAAAGAAGTATTTAGTGGATTTCTTGGCATCACCTCCCTATTATTTGAAGTTCCTAACATAGTATTTTGAAGGTACATAGAACCACTCTTATGTAAAATGATTCTATACTTGATCTTTGCCAAAAGTCTGAGAAGCAATGTGTAAAGTGATTCTATCTACTTAATTAACAACAACAAAAAAAAAATCAGGCTAAGGAAAAAACATGATATGTGTTTACCTCAAACATTATATTTTCCCAAAAAACAAGTGATCATTTATTAACTTATCTTTTGATTTAATACTGACTAAGGTGTTTCCTTTGAGGCCAGACTTCTGTACCATGGTCTATCTCTTCCTTTATTCAGAGACCACGCCTATAAGGCATTAGCCCTGATCCCCATAGAACTTTTGGAAAAGTACAGAGATTCTACGGATAATGGCAACGTAAGGAGTAATAATTCTCTTTAAATATTTACAGCAACTTTCAAGTTACTCTTATTTCGCTAGGTTTTCCACATCTTTTCATATAGTTTTTTTTATACACACTTTCTTTGCATAAGATTTTATTAAATTACACAATCAAACAGAAAATGTAATAGGCAGAAATAGGTTTTAGAAACAAACCCAGCTGAAATTTTGTAAGCCGAAAGCACTAAGAATGGAAGCAAATGCTTATGGGAAAATGATATCACCCTACAAGAAGAAATAGCACAGTGAACCCCAGACATTAGCCACTAGGTTTTATACAAGGAGTGGAGAGGGTTTGTTAATCTGGTGAGATGGTCAATTAAGGAATTGGCTAAGAGAATATTTATTATGGAAGGTTCTAGTAAATATTTCATGAGTTTAACTGAACTTGATTTAGACTTTAGGAAAATCTTTTCTGTCACCAGTTTTTACTAGTAGTTTATATTCTGTATCCAGAAAAAGGGAACATGCAGAGAGGATGACCATTTTTATTAAAATAAAAACCTCAAGCCTTCCCCCCGGCATTCCTTATCATTCCTGTATGTTTAGTTTTTCTCTGCGTAGGACTTCACACATTTTGACATACTAAATGCATTAATTATTTACTTTATTGTATGAATGCATACCTTCAAATCAAAGTCAATAAATTCTGGGATTTTGGGGTTCCTTTATTCATTTATGTGTCCTTGAGGCCAGAAACAGTGGCTAGCATATGGTAGTTGTTCAATAAATATTCATTTAATAAATAAATTCACGAGTTAATGGTTTTATAAAACATTAAAGATGCAAGAACCATTTGCCTTTATCTAGTTCAATATACCATTTGATAGAGGTTCAGTATGGATCATGTATTCAGATAAAGCTGGGTTCAAATCCATCACTATGTGATTTCTATGTGATTTTGGGCAAATCACTTCTCCATGCCTCTGTTTTCTCATCTGTAAAATGGGGGATAAGAATAACTATATGTATTGTATGGCAAGTGGTGAGGATTCAATGAGGCCATGTATGCAAATATGGCTCCTAATATAGTGTGTCAGTTAAGGTTTAGAAATGGGAAACACTTCAAGGTTTCACAATTCAGGGAACTTAATACAAGCAATGTGGTAATACAGGGGATGAAAGAGTGGGGAAATCAAGCAGAGATGGCAATTTTGTATACATTAGCAACTGAAAAAAGCTGGAGCTCAGAGGCTAGTTTGTCTGAGGTAAGCTAGAACCTTAGTGACCTGTCAGGAATTGTTCTGACAGGGAAGCTTTAACTGTTCTTGGAGATTCTATCTTAGGTGGGAAGGAGAGAGGGAGAGAAATACCCTGATTCCTTTCTTCCCTGCCTACCAGTGTCCCTCCAATATTTCAAATTGGCCGAACCTAGCTGGAAACTAGCTCACATGGGGACCTAGAAAAGGAAGACTACAGATCTCAAGGCCTTCCCTCTCAATACAGACAACAAAGCTAGAGAAGGATGCGAAATGGCATACGGTTTAATAAGCAGCTGTTATTGCTATCACTGTGCTCACTAACACAATGCTGAGCTAACTGGCCAGAAGCAGTCTGTTACATAGGGAAGATGTGTTAAATGTTGGACCACAGCTGGATCTTGCCATGTACATCCCCATTTACATTAAACGTGATCTGATTGACTCACAAGGGATCGAATAGCTACTTCAACTCTTTGAGGGCCAACACATTGTGCTTCTGAGTTGGATGTTCTCTGTAGAATAAGCTTTACTCATAAATTTAGGCCACTTCCAAATTTAACAAAGAAATATTACAGTTCCATAAATTCTAACCAAAATTAATATAATCTGAAATGCTTCATTTTTTTGATGCTAAGCTTAGCCCAATTATGGACTAAATTTAAATTAAAAACTCAGCATGAATTGGATGGCTTATATCTCTGTGTGATGGCTTTTATATTAAATGGTTTACATGAGTGCTGTTGTTTATCCTGGAAACAGGTTGTCATGCATATTAATGAGACCCAGGTGTTAAATTCATGCTGTTTTCTTTCCAATGAAGAAAATCTTTATATTAAGTTAAAATGGTTTTCCAAGTATTTATTGTAATACCTATAAGGCAGTACTTTATGCATCACAATATTAACCAACTTCATCTCCCGTAGCTCATTCGTAATCCCTCTCTTTCCCATTTGTACATTTACTGTTGAATGCTGAGGGCTTCCTGACAGACATCGAGGTAGCCTGAAGATCTGGAGGAACTAAAAGAGGATGAACCTGCCTTCAGAAGCTTTCCAATGTCAAGATTTCATATCTGCCCAAGGTCATGTTACACTCAACCCTGGATGTTTTTCTCCTTACCTAAAAGGACAGGAACATGGACAGATATTACAGCTTAAAAATACCATAATATTTTAATATTCCAATTTTCCTTGGGTTACTTTAAAAACTAGTTTGATCATTTTTGGAGACTTCTCTGTAGCTCTTCAACTTATCTTAAGGTGCAGAATCCTGGGCTGGTTGGAATTCTGTAAAAGGAACTGGCCAATATTACAAACAGGACAATACTTTGTGTCTCTTGTTCATTTTAGAGAAGGTTCACAGAGCAGCAATGATTTACTAATTCTCTTATTATGTTGTTGTAGGGCTCATATTCAGAAGTGACATCCTCTGAGTAGTATGGGAACACTTCACTATATTACAAACATTTCTTACTGTATTCTGGGCACTGTGCTATGTAGTGGGACTAAGAAGGTGTGCGTGATATCCCAACTCTTGGAGAATTTATAATTTCACCTGGGAGACTTGCACATGTAATTTTTTGCAAGTGTAGTATGTATTAGAGCTAACCACAGGTGATTCTGGAGACCAGTAGAAGCATCTAATCCAGTGTTGGGATTTGGGGTAGAGATTCTAGAGGAGTTGATACTTGGAGTTAAGTCTCAAAGGAAAAGTAGGGCTTATTTGGAGGAAGCAGTGAGGGAAGTGTGTTAAATGGATAAGACAAGTGCAAGAAGTGTAAGGAAACATTGTCTACTCAGCAATTCAGTGTTAGTATGGACTTATGATAGAGGTGTGATGGGAAAGAAAGATGAGACTGAGGTGGAGCCAGGTTGTAGAAGGCCTGCTTGTCATGGTGTGAAAGTTACCTTTTTCATTGAATTAATTCCTGGGGTAGTGTGCAGGTCAGATGGAGAGAGAAGAAACGGAAGGGTTTAAAGAAGAGTGTAGATGATCTGCGAGTTTAGAAAAGAAGTGATATGATAAGAAATACTTTATCTTTAAATGGCACTTTTTCTATAAAGATTTTTTAAAACTGTCATCTATACCCCAAGGCTTCTATCTGTTTGTATGGCTGTATGAACTTTTTTTTTTTAGTCATGAAAAAAGAAGCTAAAAATCTGGAGAACTCAACATTTAAAATAATACGTGTTGCGTGTTTTTCTGATTCAGAGTAACACATGTTCATTTTTATAATGTTGAAAGTACAGAAGAGCCAAAGAAGAAAACTAAAATTAGCAATAATCCTGATATTCAGAGATAATATTGCTAGTGTTGTGGAGACTTCCAGTGTTTTCCACTCACACACCCATGCACATGTGTGTACACACACATATGCACATACACTCACATACATATGCATTTTACATAATTGGATTGTATTAAATACATTTCTTTGTAAGCTGCTTTTTTCACTTAACGTTTTAAGATATTTGCCCAGGTTATTAATTTTCTTTGCAAAATAATTTTCTTTCTTTTTTATTAAAGGGTTTTTAAGTATTTTATTTTATTTATTAGTATATATGTGCAGTACATACTGTTTACTATCCTTATGAGAAATTGGTACATGAACAAATACATCTTCATCCCTTTGTTCATCACTATTCCCTTCCCTCCCCTCCCACTCTACCCTTCTCTTGATCCCCTTCCTTTTCTTGTACGTTTGCAGTACGGAATATTTACATTCTTTGTGTGGTATTGGTACATCTACATAACATCCCAGTACCTTTTTTTCATTTATTATCTCTCCTTTCCTTCCTCTCCCTACATCTCTTGATACCCTTCCCCTGTGAGGAAGATCTACCTGCTCACTTTCTATTATTTATCTTTTATTTTGCCCTTTATTATCACTCTGGGTTTCTTATATAAGAGAAACAATGTTTAAACTTGCGTGTCTGATGTATTCACATAACATTAAGGTCTCAAAGTGCATCTATTTTTCTACAAACAACTGAAGTTCATCTTTCTTCATGACAGCGTAGTGCTGCATTGTGTGTGAATACCACATTTTATTTATCCATTCATCTGTTGGTGGACATGTTGTCCTTTTCCAAGATTTTGCTGTATTTGTGCTGTTGTAAACATGGATATGCACGTATGATGGTAATGTGATGTCTTTAACTCTTAGAAGGTACCTAGAAGGGGAATAGTTGGATCAAGTAGGATTTCTAGCTTCAGTTTGTTGAGGAATCTCTGTACTTAGGGTTAGTTTACATTACTGCCAAGAGTGTAGAAGTGTTCTTTTCCCCTGTAATTCCCCTGTAACCTTTTGAGGATTCTAACTTGATGT
>NW_022900951.1:80746754-80766684 GCF_012274545.1 Fukomys damarensis
TTTTTTTTTTTTTTAACCAGGGATTGAACTCTGGTCCTTGCCCTTGCAAGGCAGGCCACCGAACCGCTGAGCTAAATCCCCGGCCCTTTAACTTGATTTCTTGATGATGGCTATTCTTTCTGGGCTAAGATGGAATCTTAGTGATGTTTTATGTTGCATTTGTTTAAGGGGCAGAGATGATGAACATTTCTTTATGTATTTGTTTGCTTTGTGTTTTTCTGTGAAGTATCTATTTATTTCAGTTGCCCATTCTTTGATCTTTTATTTTGGGGGATCTAATTCTTTTCAGTACTTTATATATTCTAGATATTAGGCCTTAGTCTGTGGAATGACTGACAAAATTTTTTCCCATTCTATCGGTTGTCTCTTCACTCTGTTGATTGTTTTCCTTGCTGTGCAGAAGGTTTTTAACTTGATATGATCCCATTTATTGATTCTTGGAACTATTATTTCCTGTGTAACTGGGATTCTTTTCAGAAAGCCTTTGTCTATGCCTGTGACTTCAAGAATTTTACATATTTTGTTTTCCAGCAAGTTAAGTGTTTCTATTTTAACATTTAGGTCTTTGATCCATTTAAATTTTAGTTAGTACATGGTGAAAGATAGGGGTTTCGATTTAATCTTAGGGATAGCCAGTTTTCCACAGTACCATTTATTAATGAGACTATTTTTCCTTCAGTGTGATTTTGGCTCCTTTGTAAAAGATCCAGTATTTGAATGTGTTTGAGCCTGTTTTTGCATCCTCTCTTTGATTCCACTGGTCCTTATGTCTGTTTTTGTACTGGTACCATTCTATTTTTATCACAGTATCTTTGTAATGTAACTTTAGGTCTGGAATGGTGATACCTCTCACTTGACTCTTCTTTGCCAGGATTGCTTTTGCTATTCTCTGTCTCTTATGGTTTCATATGAGTTTAATGATTGTTTTGTCCAGTTTTGTGAAGAATAATGCTAGAATTTTGATTAAGATTGTGTTAAATTAGTATATCAACTTTGTAAGTGTGGCCATTTTGACTATATTGGTTCTGCTTACCTGGAAACAGGATCTTTCTCTTTTCTGATGTCCTCTTTAATTTCTTTTTTCAGAGTACTCTAGTTTTTGTTGTAGAGGTCTTTCACTTCCTTAATTAGGTAATTCCTATGTATTTAAAATTTTTTGGTGCTACCATGAATGGTATTTATCTCTAATTGCTTTCTCAGCGGGTTATTAGTGTATAGGAACACTATGATTTTTATGTGTCAATTTTATATTCTGTTGCATTACTGAATTTGGTTATTAATTCTAAAAGTCCTTTGGTGGAGATTTCAGGTTCTTCTATGTAGAGGATCATGCCATCTGCAAATAATGGTAATTTGACCACTTAATTTCCTATACATATATTTGCTTTTATTTCTTTTTCTTCCCTGATGGCTCTGGCTGATGTTGAGAGGACTATTTTGAATGAGTGGTGAAAGTGGAAAACCTTGTCTTGTTCCTGATATTAGAGGGAAAGCTCTCAGTTTCTCTCCCTTTAATATTTTAGCCTAGGTTGTCATAAATAGTATGGTCAAACTGAGATATGGTTCTTCTATACCTATTTTCTTCAGAGATTTTATCACAAATGTATGTTGGAGTTCGTCACAATTTTTTTCTGCATCTATTGAGATGATCATATTTTTTTGTCCTTGTTTCAAATTATGTAGTGTACTTCATTTATTGATTTTCATCCTTGCATTCCTGGGATGAAGCCTACTTGATCATTATGTATGATGCTTTTGGTGATTTTGGACATTCTGTTTGGTAGTATCTTGTTGAGGACTTTTGTATCTATATTCATTAAAGAAATTGGCTTCTAGTACTCTTTTTTGGTTGGATGATTTTCTAGGTTTTGATTGAATGTAATGTGAGCTTCCAGGAATGATTATGAAAGTACTCTTTCCCTTTCAATCTCATTGAAGAGCTTGTGGAGTATTGTTTTAGTACGTCCCCACAGTTTTTAAAAACTTACTTATTGGAACTTTTAAAAATTAATTTATTTTATTGGTACATTTTAGACATACATAATTATGACATTCATCATAGGGCATTTGTACCTACACATAATATATCTTAATTCTTTTTCCCTTCCCCTCCCTGCCATTCAACCCTTCTTCCTCTTACCATTTACAAAAACTTTGTTTGCATTGTTTTCCTTCTATTCTTTTTTATTTTTATGCCTATTCCCTTCCTTCCCTTCCCTCTCCCTCCTCCCTTCCTCTGCTTCCCATTTGAACATTTGCTTCCTACTTCCCAATATGCATTCTCTCTGCAGTTTTTGCAGAATACAGCAGTGAACTCTTCAGGACCTGGTCTTTTCTTAGTTGGTAAGATTTTTATTACTGCTTCAACTTCATTGTCTTTTGATTGGATTATTCAGGATTTTATTACTGGTTCAATTTTAATTTATGTGCATCTAGGAAGCTACCCATTTCTTCTAAATTCACCAATTTATTGGAAAACAGCTTTGTGAAGTGGTTGTTAATAATGATTTTTATTTTGGCAAAGTCCATTGTGATACCATACCATCTTTTCCCCACCTAATTGCATTGTTTCTTTGCCTCTTTTGATCAGTTTTGTCTTGAAGTCCACTTTGTCTGAATATGAGATAGCTGCCCTGCTTATTGGGGAAGGGGTTTCCTGTCCCATGGACTATCAGTGCAGAGAATCTATTATAATTATTGAGGTAAACTTTTATAGGTACATTATTAATTGTTGGGATAGTACCATTACCAGATATTAGATTGTCTGAGTCTAATATCTGAATCATTGGTCTGAAAATAATATGTATGTCAATGGATGCATAAAGAATGCCATGCAACACAATAGTTTCTTTATTTTTTTAGCTATTTGAACTGTTTATATTTCTCTGACAGTACCACATGCAGAGCTGAGGATCCCTTAACAAATTTAGAGAAATCATTACAGAAATTATTAGTACATTGAAGAGTGCAGTAAAACCTAATGTCTTAGTTACTTTCCTCATAGCTGAAACAAAATACGTGACATCCACAACTCTAAGCAGGAAAATTTTATTTTGGTTCACAGTTTGTAGAGGTTTCAGTCCGTAGTCAGCTGGCTTCAAGGCAGGGTGGCATGACAGAGGACCATTGCAGAGGAGAAACAGTGCATGGCAGATCAGGCAGGAGGCAGCAAGCAGCAAACCTGCCTTCCTTCTTTTCCCTTATATTCTATCTAGGCTACAAGCCTATTGATTGGTACCACACATAACCATGATGGGGCTTCCATTTTCCACACCTAGAGCTATGCTAAACCAATTTTGTTATCATATACGCTAATCAAGCCAGTCAACTGCCAAAAGTCTAACCTATGAGCACATGAGGCTTTGGGGCTGACATCTAAATACAAGCCATAACATCTGGAAAAATGTAGTGATAGACAAAAGTATGATTTTATGGGGAAGACGCCTGCATTTTTGTGAATATATCAAAGCAAAGCAACAAAAATGGGATAAAATTATATAAATTATAATTGCCTAATGATTGCACTGATGATTTACGTCTTTGCCAAAAATGCAAATCTTTTAATGAATAAACATTCTTATGAAGTTGTTTGGAAATTAATGAAAGGCTAATTATTTGCACACTACACATTATATGCAGATAGTTATTTTCCAAGTATAACCCTAGTACAAGAACTTTTATAAAAAGAATGTACTTTTGCAGCACATTACAGCCAAATTGAAAATTTTACCAGTACAAACAAGACAAAGCAAAAATGCAGTGAAATCATAAACTTTGACAATTTTTCTGGTATGAAATTTGTTAAATAGGCTTATAAAAGAACTGTAAATTAAGGATTTGTATAATCATACATACATATTGATTGAAGGAAAACCTGGAAACATAGAACCTGATCTTGTCTTTGATTACAATAATGCAAAGAACAGTGTTGATTGAGCAGATTAGATGTCATCAAATTACACTTCCTTAAAGAAAACGTTAAGATGGCATAAAAAATGTCATACAGCTAACCTGTGATACAGCATGTGTAAATGCATATTATACAAACCAGCAAGAGGGTACTTATAAGATTTTCAGGAAGAACAAAAAGGGAAAAGAAAAAAAATGTGAGAGAATGAAAAGATGAAAATAAAGTGCTTGTAGATGGGGAGGGGAGGAGGGGGTGAAGGGAGGGCAGAGGTAAGGGGAAAAAAATGAGAATCAAGACTTGCCATGTAAAGGTACATGATCCCAACAATGAATGTAACTGTACTGTATCCCTAAATGTACCAATAAACTCAATAAAAAAATAGTGGACTCAGTGTGAGGGTGTGTAAAAAAAAATAGAGAATTAATTATTGATAAAATAATAACATGTGAAGAAAAGCCATGGGTGCATTACTTGAAAAAACATTCACTTTATAGAAGCCTATTTAGGATTAGTGAGAAATACATGTAAGTAATGCAGATAAATGTTACTGAAAATTATCTGAAAATGTAGGTGATACCAAGGCAGCAAAAAAACCAAACGCAGGGCCAGGGATTTAGCTCAGTGGTTCCTCTGCCTGCCTCGCAAGTGCACAAGGGCCCAAGTTCGATCCCTGGTACCAAACAAAAAACAAAACAAAAGAAAACAAACTAACAAAAAAACAAACAAACAAATGCATTATGATGTTTTGCACACTCCAGAAAATCAGCCACCTTTTTGTTTTATTGAGTATATTGGTACATTTTAGGTATACAGTACAGTTACATTCATCATTGGGATCTTGTCCCTTTACATGACAGGTCTTGGTTCTCATTTTTTCCCCTTGTCCCTGCCCTCCCTTCACCCCTTCCTCCCGTCCCCATTTACTAACACTTTATTTCCATTTTTTCATTTTCTCATATTTTTTTCTTTTCCTTCATTACCTTTCCCCTACCCTGCCCACTTTTCCTACAGCTTTAGCCCTTTTCTTCCTACTTCACATCGTCAATTATCTCATTAGGATCTTATGTACTATTATAGTTCAGAAAATCAGCCACCTTTACATTGAAAATATTTTTAAAAAATTCACAACTATAAATAAATTTCTTTTAATTTAATGACATAAATTTGTTGATTATTGTAATTTTTAATTGGTATGAATAGTATTAATATTTAATTTTGGCAGTAATTATTCAAATTCAAACAACTAACTAGATTCGGTCCATTTATGAATTTTTTATTATTTTAGTAGTAAAAAGATCAATTAAAGTGATTAGATCCATTTGTGCTACCACTGACACTAGTCACCTAATGGAACAGTCATAGATGTACCACATGTCGTTCAACCCAGTGGGAATGTTTTAATCTCCTGAATTTCTACTTGGAGTCCTTTCACTCTGTTCTATGCTGGTCATTCATGCTTTATATCATTTAGCTTAGCTCTTCTATCTTCTTGTTATGTGTTCTTTAGATTTGCTAATTATTTTATTTAATTGACTCATCTTATTACAGTGATCTTTCCAATTGCCTTATTGATCCATTTTATTACCACCCTTGATATCATTTTAAATACAGTAGTACCTGGGTTCATGAACTTAACTTATTTCGTGATTCTTGAAAAGATGGCCACGTTTGAGTTCATGTGGGAAAGATGGTTGTGGTTGTGTTCATACCCTGATGCAGAGTTCAAAAACAAAAACAGAATTTTGGCAAATGGTTCTGTTCATGAATCAAATTGTTTGCAAATAAAAGCATATGTGAACCAAGGTATGACTGTACATTGGGTGTGAGCTTTTAAATTTCCTCTCTTTGATGCCCCATGGATGAACTTTGGGGAAATTACTAGTTTTGGGAAGTGTTTGGTTGGTTTGTCTTCTCATATTTCTGTTTTTGTTTATTTTATTTTGAGGGTGTGGGTTTATTTTAGTGGAATGTCTTGTTTCTAGTACAGAGACATCTTTAGTTGATATCTACTTTTCATTGGTGTAGCCTGGGTGTAGCCAGCTACTGGCCTTTGCCTCTGTTCCAGGATCCAATAACTTCCATTTCCTTGAGCGGGGAGGTTGCAGTATGTTTCACCCAGTACCCAGTTCTTCTGGAATGGGCAGGAAATTGTAAATGACACCTATTTAAACTAGACATTGGCATCTCAAGAAAATCAAATAACAGAAATATCTATGTCATCTTGGCTATGATCAGAAAATTGGCATCGATTATGTCATTAAATACAGCTGAACATCACTGGTCATTTGAGAGATGCCGATGAAAACAACACTGAGATTCCACCTCACCCCACAAAGAATGGCTGCTATCAAGAAATCAATAACAAATGTTGGTGGGGTTGTGGGGAAAAAGGAACCCTTCTCCATTGTTGGTGGGAGTGCAGACTGGTGCAACCACTATGGAAGTCAATATGGAGATGCCTCAAACAACTAGATTAGAGGTTCCATTTGACCCAGCCATCCCTCTGCTGGGTATCTTTCCAAAAGAATTAAATGAATCACAGCACAGAGATATATGCACACCCATGTTTATATTGGCACAGTTTGTAATAGCTAAATCTTGGAAACAACCCAAATGCCCATCAACTGGGGACTGGATAAAGAAGATATGGTTTTTCTATAAAATGGAGTACTACTGAGCCATAAAGAATAAGAAACTAGAAACATTTGTAGCTAAATGGATGCACATCGAGGTTATACTCTTAAGTTTAATAAATAGGACACACTTGAGTAAATACCAAATAGTTTCTCTGATGTGAAAAATAAAAGTGTAAATAAGGTTTAAATAGTGTAATTGACAGCGTGAAATAGGAAGAAAATGGCTAAAGGGGAAATGGGAAGGGGGGAAAGGAAATAAGGGAAAAATGTGAAAAAAGGAAAATGGAAACAAAGTCTTTGTAAATAGGGAAGGGTGCAGGGGGTGAAGGGAGGGCAGGGGTATGGGGAAAAATAAGAACCAAGACATATCATGTAAATGTACAAGATCCCAATGATGAATGTAACTGTATTATTTACTTTAAATGTACCAATAATCTTAATGGGAATAAATATAGCTGAATACTGAAAATCCCTAAGGATCAATAGAGTAACACCATTTCCGCAGAAAACAGATTTATAATTATGGTATGAACAGTAATACAAACCAAATATAGACTTGTTATTGAACTATTTTAAGAATCTACTAAACAAGAGGAGCACGTGTAAATAAGATCCAAGTGGTATAATTGACGATGTGAAAGAGGAAGAAAAGGTCTAAAGGTGTAGGAAAAGTGGGCAGGGTAGGGGAAAGGAAATAAGGGAAAAGAAAAAAATATGAGAAAAGGAAAAATGGAAAAAAGGCCTTTCTATATAGGAGAAGGTGGAGGGGGGAAGGGAGGTCAGGGGTAAGGCCGAAGAATGAAAACCAAGATCTATCATGTAAAGGTACCAGACCCTAATACTGAATGTAACTGTACTGTATACTTTAAAAGTGACAATAAAAAATAAGATAAAAAAGATGTATTTTTTATATAAAGTGCAGTACTCTTAGCCATAAAGAAAGATATACTAGAGACATTTATAGCTAATTGGGTGTATATTGAGACCATACTCTTAAGCTAAATAAATAGGGCCCACATATATAAATACCGAATTGTCTCTGATCTGTGTGAGAAACTGAAAGTGTAAAACAAGGACCACAATGTATAATAGATACTGTGAAATAGAAAGGAAAGGGGAAGGAGAAGTAGGGCGTGGGGGAAAGGAAAGAAGGAAAATAAAATAAAATATGAGAAAAGAAGAAGACAAAAATCCAGAAACAAAGCTTTTATAAATAGGGAGGGAGGGAGGGGGGAAGGGAGGGAAAGGAAATGGGAAAAAACAAGAATTAAGATATATCATGTAAGGTACAAATTATCCATGATGAATGTGATCATAATGTATACCTGATATGAAACAATAAAGTTAATTAGAAAAAAAGATGTAGAGGGCAGGGAGCTGGAGGTAGGGAAAAACAACATTTGCAGAAATTAATTGATTGGATATGAGAGGAAGGAGAAAAAGATAGAGGAAAATTCCTATTAAGGGTAAGAGAAAATTGATAGTGATGCAGAACACTTCCTGGAAAAAACAAATGAGAAAACACAAAGATAAATAGCAAAAACTGGCAATAAAAGAAAGATAAGAAGGGAGATAAAAATAGTGGGACAGGGCAAAAGATAAAAGTCAGAAAAGAAGCTAAAAGAAGAAGAAGAAAAAAAGTGGGAGCCAAAGCCAGAAAAGCTCAATGAAGGAAAGATACATATAATACAAAATAGAAAAATAAAAAGTTGTAGTCAAAACTATTCCATGTTGTTGAATGAGTGCTTTCTTCCTATGATATGCAGTGTTAAGATCCAGGCAGTCATGATTTTCTGTGCCTAACGTGTGTCTTTTAGTGCCCTCCGTGCACTGGCGGCTCACCTTACGGTTCTCACAAGGATACGTCTCTGCTCTCATTGAAAGATGTGGAACATGATCAGCCTTCTGTTCTCTGCTTGATGTAGGTTGTAAAGCAGGAGTTCAAACAGGCTGCCGGACTTAATGTCCAGAGTGGTAGTGTCTGGTTTCTTCCTTCTCTTTGCAGGTGTTTTCCTCATCTCAGACAGGGTTGGTTGGATTGTCTTTACCTCTCTTGCCCTGTGCTGTGCTCCCTTGTGACCGGCGCACTGCTTCTCTCGTGTGTGTCTGCCCTCTCATGAGGGGTCTGGGTGCCACTCCAAGTTTGCTGTGAGACATAGGGGTAAGGCATCACTACTCTGGCACAGGGCTTCTGTCTGACATGTGGGATGGGCCCTGCTCCTCTGGTGCAATTCTTCTCATTCTTCTCTCTCATGTGGGACGAGCATGCCACTCCTCTGGTGTGGGTCTGCTCTCCTAAAGGTGAGACTCCGCTTTTCTAGTGTGCTTCTGCTCTCTCACACTGAGACAGGGCCCACATAATTTTCAATAGCCGTGCAGTATGGCATTGAACTTATATTCACACTGCTTACTCCATCTGTATTTCTACACACATTAATTTTCCCTGATTTGTTTTGATATTATATATAATATTGTGATAATCATGCCACTACATGACTGCGTATCTTACTGATTATTTTCCATTTTGTGAATTCTTTCAAGTGGTATTTGTAGAAAGGGACTGAATAATTTTTGGGACTTTTATAGATTTTGTTGAATTGTACTCTAGAATTGTTCTCACTTTGCTTGTACTTATTACAAATGTTATAAAGGTGCTTTTCTCCACATTTTTGCAAATTTTGTAGGTAAAAATGGTGTGTCAATTGTTCTAATTTATTTGATCACTGGTGAGTTTTATCATTTTACATATCTCTAGATATCTCTACTTATCCCTACATATCACTCATAACTTTTATGAATTTCTTGTGTACATTCTGCATTTATTTGGTATGCTCTTTTTATTATTAATTTTTAGAAGTGTTTGTATAGTGAAAATATATTACCACATGATCTTGATATTGCATGTTCCTACTTGTTTTTCTTTCATTTTGATTCATGGTGCATTGTACACATTTTGATGTAGTTGAATCTGTAACTTCTTATTATGGCTTCTTTTTTTACTTTTATTCTTAGAATACAGGTTTTAAATACTCTATGATCAGATATTCACCTATGATTAATTTTATTTTTAAAAAAATCATTAAAATATTTAACTTTCTAGTTTGTATAGAATTTATATATATATATATATATAGTGAGAATATATATGATAATATAGATAGTGAGAAAAGTGTCTAAATTTCTTTTCAAGTAATGTGCCAGTTTGTCCAGTATTTATGAATAATTGATCTTTTCTTTCACACTAAAATCACACTTTTATTGTACACTGAATACACCTGTCAATCTGTTTTTCTTTCTGGAATTGCTATACTCTTGCTTTAAACTATCTTTTTTTGGTACAAGTGTCCTTTGCAATGTTAATAACCTTATGTTTATTTTTCAAATTTTATTTTTTATTTGTACATGTTTGCAGTACACAATGACAACATTCCTTGTGAGGAGTTGGTAAATGTAAATAGCACATTTTAATTATTTTCATTCCCCTCTCTACCT
This sequence comes from Fukomys damarensis, assembly GCF_012274545.1. NCBI lineage: Eukaryota > Metazoa > Chordata > Mammalia > Rodentia > Bathyergidae > Fukomys > Fukomys damarensis. The sequence goes on from NW_022900951.1 coordinate 80,756,793, forward strand.
TCCCTTCCCTCTCCATCTCTTGGTCCCCCTCCCATGTGTAAAGCATCTGTCCCCTTATTCCATATTATCTTATTTTTCCCTGTATCTATATTTCGGGTTTCTTATAAGAGAAAACATTTTTCATAAGAGAAATTTAAGGTTGTGTGTCTGATTTACTTCACTTAGTATTATGGTGTCAAGGTACAACCATTTTTCTAAAATGACTTATTTGTCTTTCCTTATGGCTAAGTGTTACTCCATTGTGTATAAGTACATTTTTAATCTATTCATTTGTTGATGATATACAGGCCACTTTCAAGATTTAGCTGTTACGAATTGGGCTGTTATTAGCATGGGTATGGATGTATCCCTGTAATGTGATGTCTTTAACTCTTTGGGGGATATACCTAGAAGGAATACAACTGGATCAAGTGGAATTTCTAGTGTTAGTTTTTTTGAGGAATACTGATTTCCATAGTTATTATATTAGTTCATGTTCCCACCAGCTATGTACAGTGGTCCCTTTTACCCTGCAGCCACACCAGATCTTATTATTTGACTTCCTAATGAGAATCATTCATTCTTTCTGGAGTAAGATGGAATCTCAGTGTTGTTTTAATTTGTATTTGTTTAATGTTGGAAAATATATTTTGAACATTTTTTTCATGTATTTACTGGGTATTTGTACTTCTTTTGAGACATGTCTGTTCATTTCAGTTGCCCATTTTTGTTTGGCTCTTTTATTTTGGAGGTCTTTAATTTTAGGCAGTATATGTTTGCAGTACGTAAAGTTTACATTCATCTTGGAAGTAGGTGCATGTACATAACACAGCTGTTCCTTTCTTATAAATTCTTTCTCTTCACACCCACACCCTTCCTCCCTCTGTCTCTAAATCCTCTTTCCTATATTTCTTTTGTTGTTATTATTATTTTTAGCTCATGTTTATAACTTGCAATGGTCATGTTCATCATGGGTACTTGACCCCAGTACATGACCTATAAATCTTCATTTTGTTCTTTGTTTGTACTTTTCCTTATTCAAATGAGAGATACCACATGGCACTTAAGATTCTGTGTCTGATTTATTTCACTCAAGATTGTAATTTACAGATATACCCATTTTCCCACAAATATTTCAAATTCATTCTTGTTTATAATCAAGTAGTAATCCATTTCACATATATACCATATTTTCTAAATCCATTCATCTGTTGATGAAATATAGGCTGCTTTCAGGATTTAGCTATTATGAGTTGTACTGCTATAAACATTTTTATGCATGCATCACTGTACTAAGATATATTTAGTTATTTTAGGAAAATACCTAGAGGGTGAATATCTGGGTCTAATGGAATTTATAACTTTGTTTCTTTGAATAATCTCCATACTTATTTCCACAATTATTCTACTAATTTACATTCCCACCAACAATATAGAAAGGTTATATTTTCACTCATCCATGCCAGCATTTGACTTTTATTCTTTGAATTCTTGATGATTGCTCTTCAGTTCTTTGTATATTCTACGTAATAGTCCCCAGTCCAGAAAATAGCTGGCAGTTTTTTCCTGCTTTGTAGGTTGTCTCTTCACTCTATTGGTTGTTTCCTTTGCTGTGCAGGATCTTTTTAATTTGATACAATGCCATTTGTTGATTTATGGTAGTATTATTTCTTGTGTCACTGGTGCTCCATTAAAAAAGTCCTTCTCTACACTGTATTTTCAAGAGTTGTATCAGTTTTATCCGGTATATTAAGTGTTTCAATTTTAACATTAGATATTTGATCCATTTTGATTTTTGTTTAGATATTTGAACAATTTTTATTTTTTGTTTGATGCATGTGAGATATAGGGTCTAGTTTCAGTCTTCTGTATGTCAATAGCCAGTTTTCCAAGAACAAACTATTAAAGAGACTATCTTTTCTCTAGTGTCTATTTTTACCCCTTAAAGTTTTGATGGCTAAATTGCCTGGGGTTGTTTCCGTTCAGTTCCACTGATATGCATATCTCTTCATGTGGCAGCACTGTCCTATTTTTAACACTTTGGCCTTGTAATATAACTTGAAATCTGGGATTATGGTGCTTCATGCTTTGCCTTGTTACCCAGCATTGCTTTTGCCGTTCTATGTCTCTTTTGGTACCTATAATTTTTAGATGTGTTTTCACTAGTCCTGTGAGAAATGCTGTTGGTGTTTTGATCAGTATCAGAATAAATCTGTATATGTATGGAAATATGGCCATTTTGACTAAACTTGTTCTGCATATTTATAAACAGTAGATGTGTCTTACTTTTCTGATATAATCTTCAATCTCTTTTTCTGAGTGTTCTAATTTTCATTATAGAAGTATTTCACTTCCTTGGTTAGATTAATTACAAATATTTTAATTTTGATATTATTGTGAATGCTATTGTTCCCTAAATTCTTTCTAAATGAATGTATTACTGATATACAAGAAAATTATTAATTTTGTATTATTGATTTTGTATCCTGCTACATTGCTTACTTTACTTATTCATTCTAGAAGGCTTTTGGTGAAATTTTGGGGGTCTTCTGTGCAGAAAATCATGTCATTTGCACATGAGGATAATTTTACTTCTTCCTATCTTATGCACATCCTTTTTATTTATTTCTGCAGCTTGATTGATCTAATATTTAGTCCAGCTAACCTTTTATTAGTGACATCTGTAAATGTGCTGATCATTTTGCCTATTATATCCATTATTTGTTTGGTTATACTTTCTCGAGCTTGATGAACATCTGCTTTTTAAAATCTTCTCTCTTATCTTTTTAAATAGTTTGGCTATGTGGCTTTTAACTTCTTCCTCCTTGATACCCCATGGATCAGCATTGGGGGAGTTGGGTGTTTTGGAGGCATTTTGTTGGAGACTGGATAAAGAAGATGTGGTTTTTCTATAAAATGGAATACTACTCAGCCATAAAGAATGAGAAATTAGATTCATTCATAGGAAAATGGACACATATTGAGGATATACTCCTTAGTGAAATAAATAAGTCACACATGTGCAAATACCGAATAGTTTCTCTGGTGTGAATAAACTATAATAGTACATAATATCCTAATGAAATAATTGAGCATGTGAAATAGGAAGAAAAGAGCTAAAGGCGTAGGAAAAATGGGAATGGTAGGGGAAGGTAATAAGGGAAAGGAAAAAATATGAGAAAATGGAAATAAAATGTTTGTACATTGGGAGAGGAGGAGGGGGATGAAGAGAGAGCAGGCACAAGGGGGAAAAATGAGAACCAAGACCTTTCATGTAAAGGTACAAGATCCCAATAATGAATGTAACTGTACTGTATATCTAGAATGTACCAATATACTAAATGAGGAAACAAAACAAAACAAAACAAAATCTAGGATTAGAGGTCCAATTTTACTCAGCTACTCCCCGGCTGTTTATCTTCCCAAAAGAATTAAAAGAATTATACCATAGTGATATATGTGCACCCACATTAGTAACAAAAGAGTTTGTAAGAGCTAAAACTTGGAAATAGCCAAGTTGTCTGTCAACTGGAGACTGGATAAAGAAAACGTGGTGTTTTTTTTTTTTTAATAAAAAGAGTACGACTCAGCCATAAAGAAAGAGAAATTAGAGACATTAATAGCTAAATGGATGCATGTTGAGGCGATATTCTTTTCTTTTCTTTTTTTTTGGTAGCAACGCTTGATCTCATGATGTTGCACTTGCAAGGCAGGTGTGGTGACACTGAGTTAAATCCCTGAGCCAGAACCGGGGGACTCTCTTCTTCTTTCTTCTTCTTCTCTCCCCCCGTCCTTCTCTTTGTACCAGAAATTGAACTTGGGCTTGCAAGGCAGGTGGTGGCACCACTGAGCTATATCCCCAGCCCTGGAGGTAATACTTTTAAGTGAAATAAATAGGACACACATGAATAAATACTGAATAGTTTCTCTGATGTAAGAAACTGAAAGTGTAAATAAGGACTAAAAGGTATAATAAATAATGTGAAATAGGAAGAAAAGGGCTAAAGGTGAAGAGGAAGTCAGAGGGGTAGGGGAAATGAAAGAAGGAAATGGAATTAATATGAGAATGAAAAAGTGGAAACAGTGTTTGTAAATAGGGAGGGTCGGAGTGGTTGAAGGGAGGGCAGGGGAATGGTAAAAAAAAAAAAAGAAAAACCAATATATATTACATAAAGGTACAAACATGCAGTGATGCATGTAATTATATTGTATACCTAAAATGTATCAAAAATAATTTTAAAACAGATATATGAATAGGAAAGGAAGATATCAAACTATTCTGATTTGCAAATAACATGATTATTTACATAGAAGACCCCAAAATTCCATCAGAAGATTCTTGGAACTCATAAAGGATTCTAGTGAAATGTTAAGATACAAATTCAACATTTAAAAATCAATAGTATTCCTGTATACCCACGATGACCCTGCAGTGAATGAAAGTAGGAAAACATTCCCACTCACAGTACCTTCCAAAATTTAAATACATTGTAATTATTCTAATCAAGAAAATTAGAAATTTCTGTAATGAAAACTGTAGTACTCTTAAAAAATGAAATTGAAAAGGATGTAAAACCATATGCTGTGATTGAGTAGGGAAAAGTAATATTGTCAAAATAGTCATACTCCTCAAACTGATACATATAAATAATGCAACTTCCATCAAAACACCAATAGAATTACATACAAAACTACAAAAAAAAATCCTAAAATTTACATGGGCTCAGAAGAGACCCAGAATAGCCAAAATAATCTTAAGCAAAAAGAGCAAAGCAGGTGGCATTCTAAATCTAAATTTTAATCTATATTACAAAGTTACAGTAACAAAAACAGCATGTTAATAGCAGAAAAAGAGATGCATTGACTAGCAGAATAAAATTGTAGATGCAGAAACAACTTTCTGTACCTTTACCCATCTGATTTTTGACAAGAGGGCTAAAACTGCACTGGAGAATACATAGCCTTTTTAACAAATGGGAAAACTGTGCAGAAGAAAGAAAACATCTATCTTTCATTCTTCACTAAAATGAAAGAAAAATGGGTTGGGTCAGGGATTTAGCTCAGTGGTTCCACTGCCTGCTTCACAAGCTCAAAGTCCAGAGTTTGAGCCCCAGTATCAAAAAACAAAAAACAAACAAACAAAACAAAAAAACTGGATTGAAGATATAGATACAAAAACAGAAGCACTAAATCTGTTGGCAGATAAAGTATGTAATCTTCTCAAAGACATAGGCATAGACAAGGACTTTCTGAACAGAAGAACTCCAATTGCACAAGGAATAATACCAATAATGAGCAAATGGTATTTTATGACATCCAAAAGATTCTGCCCAAGGAAAGAAATAACCACAAAATGAAGAGACCACCTAGAGAATGGGAAAAGTTTTTTGCCTGCTAGTCTTTGGGTAGAGGAGTAATATCTTGAATACTTAAAGAATAACAACAATAACAAAAAAAAGCAAAAGAAAAGAAAAAAAAAGAAATTGTACTTTCCAAAATAAAAGACTCAATCAAGAAATGGACAACTGAAATTAATAAACATTTCTCAAATGCAAGAATACAACTGGTCAGTACGTGCATGAAAAATATTTAGGATGCTTGCCTGTTAGAGAGAAGTAAATCAAAATATTACTGAGATTTCACCTTAGTTCATTAAGATAAATTAGGAGGAACTCTTGAAGACATTGGCATAGGAAAAAACTTTATGAACAAATCCTCAGTAGTGCGGGAACTAGCAGAAAGAATCAACAACTGGGCTCTCATCTTATTAAAAAGCTTCTGCGCTGCAAAAGAAACCATCAACAGAACTAAAAGACAACCTACAATGTGGGAAAATATTTTTACCAGCTACACCTCAGACAAAGGGCTCTTACCTAGACTATATAAAGAACTCAAAACAGTCAGCCCCCCCCAATATAAAGACCCGATTCAAAAATGGGCATCTGAAATGAACAGACACTTCTCAGACAGAAAAGTAAAAGCATCAAGTAAATATATGAATAAATGTTCCACATCATTTCATTCGAGAGATGCAGATGAAAACAACACTGAGATTCCACCTCACCCCACGAAGAATAGCTGCTGTCAAGAAATCAACCAATAACAAATGTTGGCGGGGTTGTGGGGAGAAAGGAACCCTTCTTCATTGTTGGTGGGAGTGCAGACTGGTGCAATCACTATGGAAATCAATATGGAGATACCTCAAAGAGCTGGGACTAAAGGTTCTATTTGACCCAGCCATCCCTCTGCTGGGTATCTTTCCAAAAGAATTAAAAGAATCATACCACAGTGATATATGTGTACCTATGTTCATAGCAGCACAGTTTGTAATAGCTAAAACTTGGAAAGAGCCAATTTGCCCATCAGTTGGAAACTGGATAAAGAAGATGTGGTTTATCTATAAAATGGGATAGTACTCAGCCATAAAGAATGAGAAATTAGATTCATTCATAGGAAAATGGATACAAATTGAGGATATACTCCTAAGTGAAGTAAGTCACACATGTGTAAATACCGAATAGTTTCTCTGGTATGAAAAATTATAATAGTACATAAGATCCTAATGAGATAATTGACTGTGAAGTAGGAAGAAAAGGGCTAATAGTGTAGGGAAAGTGCGAAGGGTAGGGAAAGGTAATAAGGGAAAGGCAAAGATATGAGATAATGAAAAAATGGAAATAAAGTGTTTGTAAATGGGGAGGGGAGGAGGGGTGAAGGGAGGGCAGGGACAAGGGTGAAAAAATTAGAACCAAGACCTGTCATGTAAAGGCACAAGATCCCAATGATGAATTTAACTGTTCCATATACCTAAAATGTACCAAAAAATTCAATGAGGAAAAAAAAAAAAAAGAACAGCTATCATCATGGGCTCAAAAACAGCAAATGCTGGCAAAGTTGAGCAGAAAATGGTATGCTTCTATTCTGGTGGTGATAATGGAAGCTAGTACAACGACTATGGAAAAAAATCACAATATACGGGTACCTCAAAAATAGTAGTTCCATTTGAACCACCCACATATTTTCTACATCTCTTCCTGGGAGAGTTAAGTTCATCATATTACAGTGATATTTCCTTATGTATAGCACAACTCACAAATAGCTAAATTATCACACCAGCCTATATGCCCGTTAACAGAAGAATGTGTACAGAAACTGGTATATATACACAATGGAGTACTAATAAGCTATATAGAAGGATAAATTTGATTCATTTGAAGGAAAACGGGTAGATCTAGAGACCATAAAACTAGGTGAACTAAGTTAGACACCAAAAGTTAAATGTTGTATGGTTTGTCTTTTATAAGAAAACAAAAATATAAATAATTTAAGAGCCAAAAAAAGATTTTAAGAAAGAGGAGATAGACTTTGTGGAGATAGGAAGTGGATCTGGGGAAGGGGGGATGCAAAGGAATGGGAAGGGGAAAAGGGAGTAAATGTGATAAAGATGTAATATATATATGTACTAATTTCCCCACATGAAGTCGATTATTTTGTGTTTTTAACATATAATAGCAATAAAATAAAAATTTCACCATTATTTCCTGCTTATTATTCTATACATGTTTCTCTTTTCTTTCCACTTTTTTTTTGTTCTTTTCCTGGTGCTGGGGATTGAACCCACATCCCAGACAAATGCTCCAATACTAAGCAACATCCCTGGATCTTCATATGGTAACTCTTAGATTTATTTTCTTCACTTCTCAGAGTAATACCAATTGTGGTTTTAATTAGAATTTTGATTCATTCATAGGTTTAATGGAGAGGAATTGACCTTTATAGTATTTGATATTACCACTCAGGAACACTTATTTAATTTAAAAAATGCATATCCTCCAGAACTCAATTTTGAAAATGCTCTGACTCTTTCCTAAGGACTAAGGCACACAGCTCATGGATGGAACATGCACCGTCGTGCTGACCACCATTTGATTCATCATCTGACCTGTTTGGGCAATTTGATGATTGCAAACACTGGAAAGAAATTGGCATAAAAAGAATTTAAAGGTCTTTCTACATTTAACCCTCGCTGTTTTCTCATATATTTATACTTTCACAAATTCTCTTTGTTCATTTTGGACTTTTATCCTGACATAAGACACCCTGCTCAAGTGTTATTACCGTTACAAATGAACCTGAAATCTCCCAAGTGAACAGCAATATGTCAACACTTAACTAATTAGAAGAGAGCCAAAAAAGTACTGAGATTTTTAGCAGAGACCTAATTTTAAATAACAAAATGTGGGTAGGAACCTCTAAGTGATGACATTCCTTAACTTGGTTGTTATTCCCAGACACACCTACACAATGTCAAACACAGACATGTACACACACATGCGTGCACACACACACACACACACACAATTTGCTGTTTGAGTTGTTGAAGTAGGGATGATTTTCTTGTTCTGAATAAATATAACTTTCAATACTATATTACTTCATCTTATTTGAAAATTATACATGTTAAAAATTTTCTTTACTCAATTAGGGATATATAAAGGTTATTATGTTGATAACCTTTGGAGATAATTTGTAAATGGAAAAACTCAAATTCTGAAATGAATTCTGTAGTAGTGGAGGCACTACTAATGACAGTTTTTAGGGGATATAACTAAACTTATTAGTTGACTGAGTATAGTAATATTACGGCGAGTTACCAGTAGGATTAATCTGTGAGGTGCTCATCATAATGTGCCCCACTAGATATTCAGAAATATGAGGGTTTCTCTGTCATGCCAGAATGTAGGTGTCAAGAGGACAGGGTTCAATAAGACAGGACAGGGAGATAATACCTCTGAAATGGTGGAGTGAAAAATCTCCATAAACCTTGTAAACTTTGAAGTGTTTTAGTGAAAGAAGCCAGTCACAAAAGACAACCTACTGCATGATTCCACTTATATGAAATGTCCAAAATAAGAAAATCTATAAAGACTCAAAGTAGATTTTGAATTACTTCATATTTGTTATAATAATTAATTCTTGCCTAAATATAGGGCTGGGAAATGGGAGAATGAAAAGTGTCTGTCTACATGTGAAGTTTTCACTTTGGAATTATAAAGATTTCCTAAATAGTCTGTAGTGATGGCTACACAACTTTGTAAATATAGTCATCCATCCATATCTGTGAGTTCTGCCTCTGCAGATTTGATGAATTGCAGATTGAAAATATTTTGTAAAAATTGCATTTGTACTGAACAGGTACACATGGAATTTTCTTGTCGTTATCCTATAAAAAAATCCAGCATAACAATTATTACATAGCATTTATATTTTCATTGGTATTATAAGATGTATATAAGAGGGCTTGCATATGTGACAGGCAAAAACCACTCTATTTTGAATAAGAGACTTGAACATTCTTGGGATTTGGTGTGTGTGTGTGTGTGTGTGTGTGTGTGTGTGTGTGTGTGTGTGTCCTGAAACCAAACTCCTGTGAATAGTGAAGAAAAACTTTACAGCTAAAACCACTGCATCATATACTTTGGATTAGTTCTGTGGCATACATAATAAATCTCAATAAAGCATTTTAAAAAAACTGAGTATAAAAGAGGATTCAGCAAATTTAGTGATTGGGCTCCTAGTCTTGAGCAAGGACCAGACCCTGATTTATTTATCTCTAAAAGTATCAACATCAAAAAGTTGCTCTAATAAGCAAGCGAGTTAATAATAAAGAAATTAACTCAGTACTTGTCATGTAATAGCTTTATTTGCTATCAAAAAAGATGTAAAATTCTGAATGACTTTTATGGTGGCGTCAAGTGGGCAATTACAATTGGTGGTCCAAGAAGTCAAAAAGGCAGCAGAAACAACAGTGGTACTCATCTATCCCTAGAGTTAATTTCTTTGTGCTATCTTGTTTCATATTCCTTTCCTGGTTTCTGAGTTGTATACCTTTGTGTGTGTGTGTGTGTGTGTG
>NW_022900951.1:80766950-80769658 GCF_012274545.1 Fukomys damarensis
TGTGTGTGTGTGTGTGTGTGTGTGTGTGTGTGTGTGTGTGTGTGTAGGTGGGCATTTAGTGATTTCAGTGAGATGGAGATAAGACTATAGATAATCTGAGCTTAACTGACTACACACAAAATCCTACATTTGCTGACTTACTCCCAAATCCCAGTTTACTTTAGATGACTTATATAGTTTGTTCAGGACAATTTTTCCATCTGACCTAAAAATACAATATCTGAACTTCCCTTCCCATTGCCAGCAAATTAAGAAGGTCTACTTTTTCATGAAATGCCCTGAAAAAGTTGTGATTTCTGAGTTTCTATTTGGATTGAGATCATGTTTTCCCATGTGTATTGTTAGGAGAGTCAATCTTTATTATTCACCCCTTTGTCTCTCTTAGAAACAAAGGGTAAGCCTTATTTCCTTTCTTGGAAGTAGCTAGCCTGTCCACTTGGCTTTCCAATCACAGTTGTTTGCTTGCTCAGCTTATGCTAGATGGTCTGGGGGAACTGGAGCACTGTTGAGTACTTGCCCTTGAGAACTTATGTGAAGCCAATATATTCTTTCTTTTTTGCCAATTCACTTAATGAGGTTCTTCAGGATGGCTCTACTGAGGTTTGATAAAAGTGAAAAGGAATATTGAAACCAATTACGCTACAATCTTGGGGGAAAAAGCATAACTGGTGAAGAAAGCGTTAACAGCGGATACAGCAGTAGCTCAGAACTGTATACATAGTCATAATATAGTAAATGGAGAAATGGAGGCAGATGTGTTCTGAAAATTTGCAATTTGGAATTGAAAGTCCTGAAAATGAGAAACACTTACACCTTGCCCATGGTGGAGCTCATAGAAAGATTGACCTTTGGGAAACCAATGATATTATGTACACTGTATGGGCATTTGTGACTTTTATGGTCTTTTGGAAGGTGGGATAAAATGAGGCAGTATTTGAGAATTCTATAGGAGAAGTTATAGAGGTGCTAACCATAGGATTGCCAGAATCTGACAGTCTTTTCTGATTAATTAATAAGTACTGTTCCTGAGATGCCAATTTTATGTGGCAGTTTAGAGATAAAATCTTGGCTGCTTAGTGATGAGTTAGCTTAGAATATCTTAGAGGCATTGCTCCAGCAAACTACGCTGAAACAGGAGATTCTTCAGAGTTCTTTGAGGGTAAAATGAATCCTTAGGAAGAGCAGGGAGGTACTCTGCACGGTATTAAAGCAAATTTGGCAAGACAGCAGTAGGGAGAAGTGCACCATTCTGGAAACTAGTTTCAAATAACAGCCTAGGGATTGAGTTTGCGCTCAGTGGAAGAAGATGTGTGTAACATTGGTAAACACTGCCAGGAACATTTCAGTTGTGTTGACACACTTTGGTAATGGATACTTTTAAGTAGTTAAATGCCCAGGAGGAAGTGAATAGTTATTACCCTCCCCTCACTTCAGGGGGACCAGGTGGCTAAGTAGAAGAAACAATGACAGTTATCTCTAGGTCCCTGACATTGCTTCACTAGTGATTTCCTATTGCCATTGGGTCTTATTTGCTGAGTTGAGGCCATTGACATTGATGGTTATAACTGGTTATAAGTACTGACTTATTATTGTCATGTTATTGGCCTCTTGTTGACTCTTTTTACTTTTTCACCTTCTCCTTTTAGTTTCTTGCCTTGCTTGTTTGATTTGCTCTGTTGGGCCTCATGGTGTTGTTGCCTTCATTGTCTTTTTCTAGGATCTTGTTTAGAATTGCTTTTAGTGCTGGTTTGGTATTCATGTAGTTTCTCAGGTGTTCTTTGTCATGGATGTATCTTATGTCCCCATCCATTCTGAAAGAGAGTTTTGCTGGATACATCAGTCTAGGTTGGAGGTTGTTCTCTTTTAGTACTTGAAATATCTCACTCCAGGCTCTCCTTGCCCTAAGGGTTTGTGTTGAAAAGTCTGCTGTGATTCTGATGGGCTTTCCTTTGCATGTGATTTGTTTCTTTTCTCTTACTCCTTGTAGTATTTTGTTATTCTGTTGGGTTTCTGGGATCTTGATTATTATATGTCTAGGTTTAGATTTTTTTATTGTGGCTAGTTGGGGTCCTATGTGCCTCACTTATCTGAATGCCAAATTCTTCCCCTCTGTTTGGGAAGTTTTCTGTCATTAATTCTGTGAACTGCTTTTTTAAGTCATTTGTATTTTCTCTTGGTACTTCATGGATTCCTATTAGTCTTATATTATTCTTCTTTGCATCATCTAGGAGTTGTTGGATTGATTTCTCCTGATCCCTTACTGTTTTTAAGAGACCTCTCTTTTCACTGTCACTGACTGCAATCTTATCTTTTATATCTGAGAGTCCATCTTCGCATTCTTTTATCCTGTTGCATACACTTTCAATGGAGTGTTTAATCTGGATATCTGTTTGAGTCTGTTTTATGGATTCCATTTCTTTCCTGTGTTGGGCGTTTATTGTTTCCATTTCTTTCTTATGCTGGGCCTTCATGGCTTCTATCGTGGTCCTGAGCTCATCTATTTTTTTGTCAGTTTCTGTTATGGAGTCTTGATCATGACTTTCATTTTGCTCACCATCTCTATGGTTATCTGGGAAATTATTTCTGTTTTGAATTTTTCTAGAGCATGATTGATCTGTTTTGTTACTTCCTGTGTTTTGAGTTCAGGGTGTCCTGGTGGTTCACTATCGGCCTTTTCATCCTCATTTGCCCTAGAGTTTGCCATTGGT
>NW_022900951.1:80769706-80784731 GCF_012274545.1 Fukomys damarensis
TTTGTTGTCGGACTGTCCTTGGTTTAATCTCTGGGTTATCACCCAAATCTTCCTGATATATCTGCTCCCTAGCTTCTGGGTCTCTAACGACCCACAGACATTCTCATCTTCCTAACATCAGAGAAAACAGCTCATCAAAGCAACCACAATCCTTTATCCCAACTGATACAATCAGCAACACATTAAGATCAAGCCCCACTTGGAAACTGACCACCTGTGGTAGTCACTAGTCTATCACCCTTAAACCATTTGAATTAAATTGAAATCAAGAAGCAGTCCAGAACATGTCTGCAGTGAACAAACTTTTCAATATAGTGTATTTACCATTTAATGACTCAGACAGAGCTAGGACTCAAGACTCCTGATCTCAGTTAGCTGATGGCTGAACCCCATGATGCGTACTGACCTTGGACTGCAAGGCCCAGATTGAGTTCCCCAACCTTCTGAACGGTTGAACTCTACTACAGGTTTCCCACGTCCTTTCTTTATAGATGTTCAAAGTTGGGAACTCAGAAAAATACCTTTTATGACTCTGCCTCTGCAGAGTGGGTCCAAATACTGGCACAATCAGGAGGGCTGAGAGTGCGTGCGGGGGGCGGGGTTAGGGGAGTTATGCGGGTTCAGGGGCACCTGCGCGGCTTCCTTCCTGGTGCTGGAGTGATGGCGGATCTGGGTGGGAGAAGGCGTGGCTCTCCTAAGAAGGATTTTTAAATTGAGTTTATTGGCACTTTTTAAGTATACAGTACAGTTACATTTATCATTCAGATCTTGTCCCTTTACATGACAGATCTTAGTTCTCATTTTCCCCGATTCCCCTGCCCTCACTTCACTTCCTCCACCCTCCCCTAAGAAGGATATTTAAGTTGTTTAATTTTGTATTTTTTTACTAGTGTGATTTCACGTATTTTCTTATATTAAAGAACCATCTGAATTTTCTTTTAATGAATTGTTTCTTTGACCATTTTTTAAAATTGTGCTTTTGGCCTTTTGGAACTCTATCACAATCTTTAGAATTTAAACCTACTGAAAAGCCTTCTGATGGGATGCAGCACTGTATTTATTCTGTGTAAAATACTGGGCATCACAGAGTCAGGAGTAGAGCTGATTTGAGGTAAGAGGAACATGGAAAGAGGGTGCTCTGTACAAACACAATCACTGAAAGAGGGTTTTTATGCTAACTCTGATGAAAAGACACCAGAAGTAGGATTATGAAAAGTAGAGCCATCAGGAAGATAGAAAAGGAAGACATGTGTTCACTCTGCTCACCAACTAACAGCCCAGGTCAACATAGCTTCATTCTAGCTCAGTTCCTACCCTCAACTGGAAATTGCCTGTACTCCTTCCCTCTGACAGGTGGAGAACAGTTCTGTGTGGATGGTTTTCTAAGAACAGTGCCAGCTTCAGGACAACATAGGCAGATCTCACTCTATGAACATTTCATTTTCTTTACAATTTTAGTAATATTTTATTTAATGTATTCACAACATTATTACTCCAACATGTAGTCAATATATAGGTATTTAGCATAACTGGTTTTCATACTATCCTTAAGATCTAATGAATATTTTAGTCTAATAGCATATTTCACTTTACACTAGCCAGATGCTAAGCGCTTGATAGCCACATGTCCTCGTGGTTACCATATTGGACACTACAGTCACAGGAAATAGAGAATGTTTGGAGCACTTTTTTCAATAAGTATACTTTTAAACATTTTACTTTGAGATAATTTCAGCTTTATAGAGTTCCCAGCTTTGTAGAGTTCCCAGAATTAGTTTCCTCTAAGGCTAGTGTTTTAATTTTTCATCTCTATTTTGAAACTCTTTGTCCCTTTGTCTACTTTTAGGAAGACTTCTTCCACTTTCCTTTAAAAATGTTAAAATCTACTTTATATTTCATATTTTTATTTTCTTAGAGCTCTTTTTTGTTCTTTGGTTGTTCCATTTAATAGCCTACTATTCTTATTGTATAGATGCAATATCTTTTTATGACATCTCTAAGGATATCATCAGTGTTTATCTGTTATTCCCCAAGTTATTTCGAATGTCTTTCTTAAAATAAACTATTCCCTTTTACTGACTTCCCTTAAGTGTTTGATGATTCCTAGCTCTCTTTTTAAATTTAAGAATGAAGCATTATTGGGCTGGGGATTTAGCTCAGTGGTGCGTATAGATGCAATATCTTTTTATGACATCTCTAAGGATATCATCAGTGTTTATCTGTTATTCCCCAAGTTATTTCGAATGTCTTTCTTAAAATAAACTATTCCCTTTTACTGACTTCCCTTAAGTGTTTGATGATTCCTAGCTCTCTTTTTAAATTTAAGAATGAAGCATTATTGGGCTGGGGATTTAGCTCAGTGGTGCCACAGCCTGCCTTGCAAGTGCTGAGTTCTATCTTAAAAAAGGAAGCATTATTAAATATAAAAGGACATCCTCTCTCATGGTCAGTATATCTTTTCTTACATATTGCTTACCATTCCTGAAGCGATATCCTTCAATTTTCTGCTTAAGTAGTGTAATTAGGTAAGCTGGTATTGTGGGGGATGAAGGAGGGTAAAGAACTGAGGGATTCATTATTTAGTATGTGGAATTCTTTACTTGTTTTTCATTTCAGTAAGATCCTTCACTTATATCTTCAAAT
This sequence comes from Fukomys damarensis, assembly GCF_012274545.1. Lineage (NCBI taxonomy): Eukaryota > Metazoa > Chordata > Mammalia > Rodentia > Bathyergidae > Fukomys > Fukomys damarensis. The sequence goes on from NW_022900951.1 coordinate 80,772,350, forward strand.
GTTTCTAGTCCAGATCCAGTTTTGCTTGGCCTTAACTAGAAATTGATATGTGTGGAGTCATAATTAGTTATTTGTTACCAGCCTCATTCTGTACTTTCTGTGATATCGTGGATCTCTAATTATTGACCATTCTGGATTTTTGAAGTACAAGTAATTTTGCTTCTTAATGGCTATTCTTACTGAAAATTTCAATTTTTCTCCAACCAGCAAAGTAAATTACTTGTTAGTTTTGGGCTTTCCATTTTTCTAGGACATTTTATTCTCTTGCGTTCTTTTGTCTTCTCTTCTAGTCTTTTTTTTATTCATTAATTTTATTGCTACATTTTAGGTGTACACTATGATGACATTCATCATTGGGAATTTGTACCTTTACATGATATATCTTGGTTTTGTTTTTCCCCATTCCCCTGCCTTATTCCTTCCAGTCTCTTTGAATACATGGGTTTGTGCATTTTTATTAATTTACAGCCATTGTAGTGGAACTCAGCAGAAACCATTTGTGCTTAGTTATCCATATTTTGCCAGAAGTCTGAACATTTGATAAAGTTGCCCTTATAGGGTGAAGGGAGGGCAGGGACAAGGGGAGAAAATGAGAACCAAGACTTGTCATGTAAAGGTACAACATCCCAATAATGAATGTAACTGTACTGTATACCTAAAATGTACCAATAAATTCAAAGAGGAAAAAAAAAGAATTGCCCTTATATATAAAAATGGTCACTTTGATTGGCCTGATGTACTTTCTAACAGCCAGAAGTTCACAAATATTTCCTGTATGAGGTTGAACATATTTTGCTGCCCTAAATGCTTAAAATTTCAGAGATGTCCTGGACAACATTAACCCAATTGCCTCCAGGTAGATAACTGAATGACTTGAGTCTCATGTGAGCCTGTAATTTTTCTATAAAGATACAAAGGGATAGAATTACATATATAGCATGCTGGAGGTAAAAAAGTATTTACAGGTCATTGATCACAGGTTTTCCTAAATTGTGATATATGGAGCATTTGTTCCTTAATGTTCCCTGTGAGAAATATTTTTCTGTGGTCAAATAAATACAGGAAATTCTGTATAGTAGAGCCTTAGCTTCCTTCCTCTCCTTAATGACTCCATTTAGAGTGGGAAACAGGAAGTGAAGCCTAGAACAAAGACAGTTTTTACAGGAAATCCTTGCAGGATACTAGAAATTCCAAAGCCATACCCTCATTGAGATGATCAATAGTTCCATAACTATCAATGAAATCAAATAAGTACTTTAAAATCTTTCCATGAGGAGAACATCAATCTCAGATTATTTAAAGGAGAGTTTGGAGAAACACATTAAGAAATGATCAATTCAACTTTATACAAGTTATTCTAGGCAAAGTAAAACAGGGAATTCAACATTTTCTATAGAGAAAATAAAATATGGATAACAAAATCAGATAAATATAATTGAAGCAAAGTCATAGAACCAAGTTACTCATTAAAAAAGCTTTAAAAATCATAAAACAACATATAAAATTAAATGCAATAAAGTATAAGGGTAATTTTTCAGTATTAAGAAGAGTGTATCTGAGGAAAGTAAGAATGATTTAACATTAGAAAATCAATTAATCCTTTATTTTGCTCTTTATTTATATTTTGGTTTTCTCTTATTAGAGAAATCATTATTTAAGCTTGTGTGTCTGATTTATTTTACTGCACATTATTGTCTGCAGGGGCATCCATTTTCCTGCAAATCACTCAAGTCTATCCTTCTTTATGACAGAGTAGTACCCCATCATTTATAAATGCTACCTTTTACTTAGCTATACATTTGTTGATGGATATATAGGCTGCTTCCAAGATTTAGCTGTTATGAGTTAAGATATGTTATGTACATGTACCAGATTGTAATCATTATGTAATTCAAATGTGTACAAATAAAAAGTTAAAACTGAAATAACAGAAACAAAAGAAGAAATCAATGAATACAATTCACCATATCAAAAGAAAATAGTGAGCCAGGCATGGTGGCGCACTCCTGTAATCCCAGCACTCAGGAGGCTGAGGCAGGAGGATCGCTGTGAGTTCAAGACCAGCCTGGACTACATAGTGAGTTCCAGGTCAGTCTCAACTACATAGTGAGACCCTGTCTGAAACCACCCCCCAAAAAAGTATATAGTGATATCAGTTGATGTGAAGAAGGAATGGGCAAAATACCAAATTCATCACTTTTCAAACTAAATTGAATTTGTGCATAACTGGTAATCTAGATATTTGACTTCTAGACAAAACTCTTCTTTTTTTCAGCTTTAATTGAGTTCATTGGTACCTTTTAGGGACACAGTGCAGTTACATTCATTATTGGGATCTTGTACCTCTACATGACAATAGACAAAACTCTTCTTGCGTGAGTGCCTAGGAAGCAGGTCCATGAATATACACAAGCATCATTGTTCTATGCTGCACCCTGCCTAGCTGTGCCAGTGCTCCTTCACTATGCAGCCACTCTATCACCCACTTTACTTCTTTTCTTGTAAAATTTGCTTTTGTTCTTCTATCTCCTTTTTCTTGGTTTTTCATTTCTGAGCCTTTGCATCTCTGGATTATTTTTCCAGCCCTTTGCTAAGCAGACAGCCTTCCTTTTCATTTGCTTTGATCTTTACTATTGGAGTTGTCTCAGCTATTTTCGTTATTACCTTTTCAAAGAAGCTTTTTTCTGCAAGAGATGCAATTGGAAGAGCAAAACAAAATAGAAAACTACGGATATTTCAAGCCTTTCTTAGTGCTAGAGGTGACAAAAGACTGATCTCAAAGCAAATGAGGCTACTCAGATCTCAGCATCACGTTTACCTGGTGGTCAGTATTCTAGAAACCTGAGCCACTTAGAATAGTTTTGACCACAAGAAAGCAAGAAAGACCTCATAGCATGAGAAACATCATAGTCACAATACTATTCAGTTTCCACTACGAGAGAGATGTGGGGTTCATTTTACACTTGATCTTAGCCAAAAGGCCGAGAAGTGATTGGAATTCATTTTAAGTCAGATTTTACTTAGAATTATATGAAATTTAGTTGCTTCTCCCTCAATATGAGCTTCTTGCTTCTTTAATATAGATATTATCACATCTTTGAAGAAGTACTTTTTTAACCTGAAGTTCTCTGATGGCTAATGGCATTCTCTTTCATCATTTTCCCATACATGGCCAAGGTTCTTGGGAAAATTAGCCATATTTCTGGTTTTTGTTTTTTTGTTTGTTTGTTTTTGCTTCCTTACTTCCTTGTTACTTGCATCACCCATTGCAGTCTGTTTTCACTTCTAGCACTATACTAATTTTAAGGTTATTGAGGCACTCCATGTTGCTAAATTATATGGACAGTATTCTATGCTTACATATTTTGAACTCCTTATAGTGTTTGTTTACATGAATCATTTGTTTCCGGAGAACTTATCCTTTCTTTGAGTCAATACTCTTATGATTTTCCTCATCTCTCATCAGCTACTCATTTTCCCTAGGCCTCTCATAATGTTCTTCTGGTTGCTACACTTGATCATGCTCTCTTTACACTCTGCGTACTATCAGGGGCTGAACTCATTGAGTCCTATTTCTCCCAAGTCTAATCTTCAGTTCAGGGCTCTCATCTGGATTCCAGGCCCAAATTTCCCCCATCTCTTCTTAGATATGTACTTAATATGTTCAAACCAGAGCACCAGATCTTCAGTATGAGGAAGAGCAGAGAAAGCGGTTTCAATGCTTTTAAAGTCTGACCTGAGCAGTATGTATAGTGGACTTTGTTTTCTGTTTAGATGGACTTCAAGGTTCAACTCCATTAGAACTGGCAACAAATCCTGGGTTCTCTTAAAATAAAACTTTAGTCAAATCACTTAACCTGTCTGTACCTTAGTTTCCTCTATGAAACTAATCTATGAAATGGGGATCTTGATAGTTATGCCTTTCAGACTGTATTGTGATAGAGAATAAGTTCACTAGTATTGGTTTTGACACCAGGTGAAAACTCACTTAGTGGACGTTAAAAATATATATCACATTTTTTGTCTTTTTGTTTTTATATTGTTAGAGTTGGAATCTAGGTGATATAATTAACCAGATGTCTTAGACCTCATGTTTGTGTCTGCAAAATAAGGATGCAAATATCACCCAAGTAATATATATTTTTTGTGGTGAGAATAAAATGCAATAATGCTGAAGTCTATACAATGCTTCTGTAAAGGGCCAGGTGAAAAATTCTTTCAGCTTGGCAGAGCAGATGGTCTCTGTTACATATATTCAGCTCTACTGTTATAGCATTAAAGCTGCTATAGATAATATGTAAAAGAACAAGTGTGGCTGATTGCCAATACAACTTTATCTATGGACACTAAAATTTGAATTTCATATAATTTTAATATTTCATGAAATATTATTCTTTTGATTTTAAGAAAACATTTTAAAATGTAAAAACAATTCTTAGCTCTTATAAAATATAAAAACAGGGAGCAATGAGTTTGGCCCAAGGGCCATATTTTACCGGTCCTTGAAATGGTGCATGCAAACTGGAGATTCTAGCAGAAGTGTATATATGAATACTTGTATTTGCTTGACTGGAGAACAGTTGTTCTCCATCTGGGAAGATTAGTTCAAGGAAAGGAGATGACAGCCTTCCCACATAAGAGAGCTGTCTCTGGCCCTTCTCATTCCTGCTGCCTGATAGGAAAAGGAATAGGCAGTGATGATTTTTTATTACCACTTTGAAAAACTATCTCTACAAAACATGCCCTTCCCTCATTTCTCTAAATCTCATCTACCAGATGAATAATTTTCTACTTGAAGAAGAGCAACAAATGGGTCTTCAGTGATTATCAATTTAAATTTAACATGATCAGAGAAAGGATTTATTTCTAGCCTTCCTCTTGTCACTTTCTTTTCTTTCCAGAAATCTCTAGTGGATATTCACTGTTTTCCAGGAACTGTTTTTTTGTGTTGGGAATTTAGGAGGAATGAGATAGACAAGATTTTTGCCCTTATAAAACATGTTCAGGGTAACATACATTAATATTATTAGTGTATTATTTGATAGAAGATGTAGTCAACACTAATTTATTCAGAGACTTCATCTTTCTTCTTTATGATTTTGTTTCATAGATTTGCTTTCTTATTCAACATATCCATTTGGATATATCACTAGGTTCTCAAATGCAGCATGCTCCAAATGGAATCTTTTATTGTCTCTATGGAACTTCTGAATCTGTAGTCTTTCCCATCTTAAATAATTTCACTCAATTAATTAAGTCAGATATCGGGAATCATTCTTTATCCTGCTTTCTCTTTTAATTTCTATGTCTGATCAATCACTAAGTTTTGTTGCTTTGGCCTCTAAAAATCTATCCAGAATCTAATCACTTTTCACATCTTCTAGCATGAACTCCTTCTTTTAAATCACCATCATCTCTGTCCTGGACTTTCACAATGCCTACTGTTTGCCCTCAGGCTTTCATTCTAGTTCTTCAGCTGTCTATCTACAGGAAGCAAATCAGATCGTATCTCCTTCATCCCTCAACAAAAATCCTCCAATAACATTCCACTTCAAATAAAATCTAAACTCCTTATCACAGTCTGTCAAGTTCTTCATAAATTTGCCCCTTCCCACTTATTTTATCTCACCTTGTACGACTTCCATACCCTGACACTCCTATTAATAACTTGGCTCTAGACATGTTGATGAACTTCCTTCCTGTAACAGGGCTTTTGCACTTCTGTTTCTGCATGGAGTGCTTTCTTCCGGGTTTCTTCATGACTAGTTCATTCTCATTCTTCAGGTTTCAAGTTTAAAGGTCATTCTTTTCATAGGTCTTAGACACCTTTTCTTCCTGGGACTAATACATGACACCTACAACTTAAACGGGGAGAGGTTCATTTTAGCTCATATTTCAGTCCTGGGTCAGCTGGCTTCAGAGAAGAAACAACGTGGCAGAAGGGCATGGGAGAAGAGAACTGCTTATGCGTGATAGGTGGGGTACAGAAGTTTTGAAGTAGGAGCTGGGGAGGGAGATACTTCTTTTTAGGCCACTACTCCAGTTATTCATCTCCTTCAACAAGCTCCACCATTTAACATCACATTGAGCCTTAAACTTATCAGTAGATAGTCCCACTGGTGAGTATCACGCCTCCACGATCCAATCACTTCCTAAAACCCCTATGACTGTATGAGGAGGTAGGTGGGCATCTAGATATAAACCATAGCACTAACCATTCCATATAAAGTAGCTGCATCTACCTTTTCATACCTCATCATCATCACGTCATTCTCATTTATTTTCTTTGCAGTGGTCTTCACTACCAGATACTGTATTTTTATTTGCTTCCGTACTTATTGCTTGTGACCCGAGTACAATCTCTCTGAAAACTTTTCTGTTTTTATCTTATTTCAGCATGGCAAGATTTAGGTAATTATGAGATGTACAAGAGTGATATCAAGTAGGAACTTCTGAATATTTAAATAAAATGCTCAGGCTAGTACCTGACACTTGGTATCATCATCATCATCATCATCATCATCATCATCAACATCATCATCAGTAATTTCATCAATATTATCATCTTCACCATTGTGATTGTTAATTATGATATATCAGTTTGAATGGCTTGAAAATGCCTAGTAGATTGGCAAAGCATGGTTCTGGATTTGTCTGTGAATGACTGACATGTAGACCAGCAAACTGCAGGGGAAAGACCCACCATGGCTATGGATGGCACCAATGATTAGGCTGGTAGACTGGATGGAAGAAAAAAGGAAAGGAAGGAATGTTTCTGTTTTTGAAGAGGTCCTGTTTTCCTATATAGCTGCACACTTTGCCACCATTGCCTTTGGTCATTGGTATTCAGGTGTCCAGTTTTTTCAGCCTTCCAACACAGACTCACATTAGTGATTCTCCAGTGAACTTTTACGGCTTCAATCTGGGACTACTGGTGCACCCTTAATACCTCCTTCTGTGTAGTTTTCATCTTCTTGGGCTGAGCAGATCCTGAGTTCTTGGGCTTTCCAGAGCACAGGTGACCTTCAGGAACACTCCTACCTCTGGCTTCTGATGCTATGAACTTGCCTAATATATCCCTTTGTATAATTATACACGTATTTTCAATTGATTTGTTCCTCTAAAGAACCCAAACTAGTATGGCCATCCTCAAAAACATTAATTGCAAAAGTAATTGATCATCTTTGATCTTACATCATATATCTACCAATCAACCTGACTGAACTAGAAACATTTTTGAACTTCTAGAGCCAACATTTAGGCAGATAAAGTAGCATAAAAAATTAGGAGCTGTCCAGTATTTGTGATCAGTATATATATAATTTAGATGGCATTTAGCAACTCTTCTTCTGTGACACTATTGTTACCAGACAGGAATGATATGTTTTGAGGCTTTGCTTGTGTTATCCTTAGGCATTGGCAAGTTGTAAATGATGTTTCTTTCACAGAACGTATCATTTGCAAAATTGCTGACAGTTTTTCCCTCCTCTTCAATTAAATATTGTCTCTTGTGTGTGTATAATTTAGATGGCATTTAGCAACTCTTCTTCTGTGACACTATTGTTACCAGACAGGAATGATATGTTTTGAGGCTTTGCTTGTGTTATCCTTAGGCATTGGCAAGTTGTAAATGATGTTTCTTTCACAGAACGTATCATTTGCAAAATTGCTGACAGTTTTTCCCTCCTCTTCAATTAAATATTGTCTCTTGTGTGTGTTGGTGACATCTGTATTTATATGAAGCATTGGAGGGCCGGGGATTTAGCTCAGCAGTCCTGTGCTTGTCTTGCAATCGCAAGGTCCCGAGTTTGATCCCCAGTGTCAAAATAAATAAATAAATAATCATTGGATGAAATATGAAATATATAGATGTATCAATATGTTTTCAATGCTTTATGGAAGCCTAATAAATCCCAGTAAATCTGCCCTTTCTCATGACGTGCATGCCTAATACAGTAGAGTATTAAGTATAAAGTCAAGTCTCTCCTCTATTATCTTTCTAGGAGCAGTTGCCAACAAATGTCCTCAAAAGAAGATAATAGTAATTTATACACTTGATGAAGTCTAATCTCCCATGCTAATTTCCTTTCCAGTTAAGGATGGACAGTTGGATAGAATTGGTGGCCCAGAGTCTTTATAGTAAAAAAAATTACAGTGGAAGGTAATGGCATGTAAATGTACTTGGAAAGCACATGAAACTCCACATTTTAGTGCCACAGTCTAGTTTGCAACACAGATTTTTTTCTCAAATTTTCATTTTCTTAGTATATGCTTGTAGTATGTAATCCATTATGGGGAATTCGTACCTGCATATGACACATCTTGATTCTTTTGATGTCTCCTTCCCACTTTTCTGCTCCTTCTATTTCTTTTTTATTTTTATTCATTAATTTTATTGGTAAATTTTAGGTATACAATATGATGACATTCACCATTTGAAATTTGTAGCTTTACATGATGTATCTTGGTTTTATTTTTTCCCCATTCCCCTGCACCCCCATCAACCCCTCTACCCCTCCCTACTTACAAAGACTTTGTTTCCATTTTTTCCTTTTCCCATTTTTATTCCTTTCGCCTCTTTCTTCTCCCCTACCCATTCCACTCCCCTTCCCCTTCGGACATTTTCTTCCTATTTCACATTATCTATTATACATTTTGATCCTTATTTACACTTTCAGTTTCTCACATGAGATAAACTATTTGGTATTTACACGTGTTTCCTATTTATTTCACTTGAGAGTATGGACTCAATGTGCATCCATTTAGCTATAAGTGTCTCTAGTTTCTCATTCTTTATGCCTGAGCAGTACTCCAACCTATATTAAAAAAACAACACATTTTCTTTTTTAATTCTCCAGTTGATGGGTAATTGGGCTGTTTCTATGTTTTAGCCATTACAAACTGTGCCACTATGAATATGGGTGCACATATATTGCTGTGATATGATTATTTTAATTCTTTTTGGAAGATATTCAGCAAGAGAATAGCTGGGTCAAATAGGAACTCTAATCCTGTTTTTCTTTTTGGTATCTCCATACTGATTTCCACAATGCTTGCACCAGTCTAGGAATCAACCAAAAGCAAGTAACCAAAGACCTCTACTCTGAAAACTATAGCATTGTGAAAAAAAGAGTTTGATGAGGATATCAGAAAATTGAAAGACATTCCTTGCTCCAGGGTAGAAAGAACCAGTATAGTGAAAATGGCCATACTTCCAAAAATGCTATATAGATTCAATGTAATGCCAATTGAAATTCTAACAGCACACTTCAGAGACCTTGAGGAAACAATCCAATAAGCTTAATGAGAAAATAAAATTCATTTGGAACAAGAGACCTAGAATGGCTTATGCAATTCTAGACAACAAAGACAAGGTAGGTGGTATCACAATCCCCCAATTTGAAACTGTACTACAAAGCTACTATGATAAAAACAGCATGGTAGTGGCAAAGAAACAGACTTGAGGATCAGTGGAACCTATTAAAGATGCACAAACAACTCCAGACATATGCAGCCACCTCATCTTCAACAAAGGAGCCAAACACTCTGACTAGAGGAAAGATAGCCTTTTTAATAAATGGTGCTGGAAAAACTGGGTTTCAACTTGTCAAAGATTAAAACTAGACCTATATTTATCATCATGCACTAAACTAAAAGTGAAATGAATCAAAGACCTAAATATTAAAACAGAAACTAAACTGACTGTAAGAGTGGTTGGGTAGAATTCTTTAAGACATTGCCCTAGAACAAGATTTCATGAACCAAATCTCAGTGGCATGTGAACTAGTACAAACAATCAATAAGTAGGATCTCTTCTTATTATAAAACTTCTGCACAGCAAGAGAAACCACCAACAGAGTGAAGAGACAATCCACGATGTAGGAAAAAATTTTACCAGTTGTTCCTCAGACAAAGGTCTACTATCAAGAACATATAAATATCTTTAAAAAAACTCAGACCCCCCAAATTTAAAGGCCCAATCCAAAAATGGGCATTTAAAATGAATAGACATTTCTCAGACAAAGAAGTCGAAACAGCAAAAAAACATATGAAAAAATGTTCAACATCAAGGGTCATTTGAGAGATGCAGATGATAACAACCCTGAGATTCCACCTCACCCCAGAAAGAATGGCTGCTATTAAGAAATCAACCAATATCAAATGCTGGAAGGGTTTTGGGGAAAAAGGAATCCTCTCCACTGTTGGTGGGAACCAACTTTCTTTGATATTCTGCTTTCTGTTTCTGTGCCTTTGCACTGTCTGCCAGGCCATCATATAACTAACTGCCTGGTTTGATCCACCTCGACTTTTGGATTCCTGTCACCATGGCTCCTTCTCTTTTTGAGCCATTCTCCTTTCCTGATTCTAGGTTTTTAGCTATGATCTTTCCAGGATCCAGACTTACCTTCTCCTGGAGCTTTGATTTTATTTATAATCTCATGACCCTGCCATTTAAGAAGGATTTTTTCTTTTTTTCCTTCTAGCGGCTCATATCTTTACAACTCCATAGTTTTGGAATACCTAAGAATAAACATTGTCTTGATATCTGCATCTTACCTTGCTCAACTTGGGCATTACACTTAGTCTTTGAGGATTGCTACACATCTATTTGACTGTCTCACCTTCACTGTTAGAGACTTGAAAGCAGAGCTCAGGATTTGTTTCCTGATTTTCCTTTTAAGCACCTAGAACAGGGCTGCCTATCCAGTAGTTGCTCAGTAAAGAGACTGGGTATAATTTACAAATTTGCAAACCTTTGTAAAATTTGGGTTTCTGACATGGTGAAGGGCTGGGGTTGCTATCTCTGTATCAGGACATCCTCATTATCATCATCTAATTTATGCCTATATTTAATTATCTGCTCAGAATTGATGACTGTTTCATCTGATTTTCTTGTCAAGTATTGATCAGATCATTGCATCATTGCATAACTTTATTGCCATGAGGAAGGAGAGACAATCCTTTATTAAAAACATAGAAATAGTTCACTATCTTTTGTTTCATAGCATATAGTTGGAAAAGGAATGCAAACTGACGAAGTAAACCCATCCCAATTCTATGCCAGTGCCATACTCTCAGCTGGTCCCCTGCTACCCACAAACTCTCCAACTAAAGTCAGCCCTACTTGGTGGCATTCCAAGGTCCCATTCCTTAAATAAACTTACAGCTTCTTAGCTTATGGCAGCTTAATGTTCCACCCCTCAAAAAGTGATGTGCATTTTAAAAAATGCTGCCCAGAGACAACAAAACATCTGGAAATTCAGACAATAATGTAAACAAATAGGGAGGGATCTTTTTTACTTTTTTTTTCTGAAAGGAGGGAGAAGTGGCCTTCTCAGTGCCATCAAATAATTTACATCTATTGCAGTTCGGTAAGCCATCAAAACACAAGAAAACAAACAAAAACTGCTCAGCCAAGGGCCATCTGATAATCTTTAGGCCATGAACAGTGTTTTCCATTGAACTCAAACTTCTCCATTTGACAGCAAAGAAACTGAGGCCCACAGAAAGAAAAAGAATTCAAGAAGCATTACCCAGAGGGTAGTCTAGAATGTAAGTTTTAATTTTCTAGCCTAAAGTCAAGTAATTGTACATGGCTGCTCTGCTTCTCCTCCAGGGTCTTTGCTAAAAGTTCATGTAGCATGTTTAGTATTTTTCACAAATGTGAGAAATACAAGATGGTTTTGTTTTGAAGCATTGGATTCTAGAACAAAGTAGGGCACTGAGGTAGATGGAGCCTATTGTTGCTTGGCAGCTGGATCAGTGAAGTAGCCGCAAAAGAGCGAATGGAGGTTCTAGAACTCTGAACAGAGAATGTCATAGCTAGACCTCTTTTTCAGTTTTCTAAGTAATCACTCTTGGCTTTAACTTAAGAAGGGGTTTTGGAGGAAGATCTTCTCTTTAGAGAAGCCAGGACACCTTAAATAAAGCTGCACAATGCTTGTGGGTGTCCAGAAGCCCATTTTATACTTATTGCCATATAAAGCAGTAAGATGAATTTCTGAAGTCTGCTCATCGTATTGTGGAGTCCAAGGGGACTAAGGCTACACATCTCATTTCAGTTTCTTGCTGCAGGGTATGGCAATAGCTGAGGTCTGTTTCCACCACTTTTCAAAAACAGAGTAGATTAGGAGAATTCTGACTTCCTCTTCTGCCTTTTTGATTTAAGAAGAGTGTGGTAGGTCAGCCTTTTTTTCTTTGAAATGTGAATTTCATAGTAATGGTGCTAGGTGGTATCCACAATAAAGATCTTAGTTGAATTAAAGCTTTGGTTCTGACACTGTTCAGGAAGTACTTAAAGTATTTTCCCTAATACAGTCATTTTCCTTGCATTTGCTTGTTTTCCACAGTATCCAGCCACAGATTTTTTTTTTTTTTTTTG
>NW_022900951.1:80784825-80805430 GCF_012274545.1 Fukomys damarensis
TTTTTTTTTTTTTTTGGTACCGGGGATCGAACTCAGGTCCTTGAGCTTGCAAGGCAGGCCACCGAACTGCTGAGCTAAATCCCTGGCCCATCACAGATGTAAACATGGAGATAACTTCTAAACTGAACACATCGCAGAACTATTCTGTGCCCCACATTCCTACTCTATTGGTTGGTGGGGTTTGTAGGGATATTGTTCTCAGTGCATCATCTTCAGATCAGAGCTTACTGATCCTGAGGCTGAACTTTAAATTTCCTTCTCTTCTGGAAGTACAAGAATTGCTCACTGGTTACCAGGGATGGGAAACGTAGGAGAGTAGTTCCTCAGGATTCACAACCATATTTATCTGTACATTGTCTTGAAATCTCTAGTCTAAAAATCAGAATAACCTGAAGGCTTCTTTGACTGGATAAAATAGTACATACATCACCTCTGGTTACTCACAAAGGCTAGAGGAAGAAAGAAAAGAACAGAAAAGCCCTTGAATATAATCTGTCTTTCTGGACAGAAACGCTTATGTGCAGTATGACACTGGGAACACAAAACTACGAGTGCTGCCAGAGGGGAACATCAGTTGGCAGAGTGACATAGCTACTAGCAACTAGCACTAGGTATAGAACTGTATACAAGAGGCTAGAGGTGTATTATGGCTTGTGTTTAGATGTTTCCCCAAAGCCTCATGTGGATGAGGTGGGACTTTTCTTTTTCAGAGGTAGATGAATCTGGAATGTGTGATGCTGGGTTTAAGGGTGTGTGATTGCTAGTCCGCTACATGTGAGTGATTAGTTTGGCACCGCCCTAATCCTGGTAGTCCTAATAAACTAAGAGGGGCAGAAAGATGCTGTTAAGCCCTCTTGTTGCTTTTTGCTGTCCTCCACCATCACAAACTGTCTTCCTTGTTGCTTTTTCTACCTTGTGGGCATCATGAACTGTTTCTCCTCTGGAATGCCTGTCGGGATGCCATTCTGCCTTGGAGCCAGCCAACTGTGGTGTGAAACCTCATTGAACTTTAAGCCAAATAAACCTTTCCCCCTTTAATTGGGAGTGTCAGGTATTTTGTCTCAGCAATGAGAGAAAAGTAAGTAACGCAAGATGAGTTTTTGAAGTCGGCACAAAATATAATTTATTCAGAAGCACACCTGAACTTCCTGAGATTTCTGAACAGATGAAACAGAAATGGTGCTGAGTGGTTGCCTTAAACTGTCATTAATAGTCAAATACTAATGAGTTTTAAATCATAATATAAACTGTAGTTTTGAGGAAGAATCTGAACTGAGGCTAATGTGTAATTGAGAGCTTTGCCTATTCTAGATGCTTCCATAAGCTAGTAAATATCTGAAATTGGTTGTGTTTATTCATGGAACTGGACACATAAAATGTTTCTTTTCTTTCTTCATGGTGACTGGGCCAACTGGATTCATGTAATGGAAACTCATCATCCTTGATCCTTGATTGATTGATTTGTATTAGTCTGTGTTTGCAGTACATAGTGATCACATATATCATGGAGAGTTGGTACATGGGCATAATACATCTTAATTCTTCTTACCCCATTTTCTACCCCTTCTCTCTCCCTGATCCTTCCAACTCTTGCTCCATTTTCTTTTTGCAAATGCTCTATTTTCATTTTTTGCTTCAATTCTTTTCCTTGATTGATTGATTTGTATTAGTCTGTGTTTGCAGTACATAGTGATCACATATATCATGGAGAGTTGGTACATGGGCATAATACATCTTAATTCTTCTTACCCCATTTTCTACCCCTTCTCTCTCCCTGATCCTTCCAACTCTTGCTCCATTTTCTTTTTGCAAATGCTCTATTTTCATTTTTTGCTTCAATTCTTTTTCCCCATCCCTTTTCCCTTTTCTCCCTCCCCCTCCATTCCCTTCCTTCCTTCTCCTTCTCTCCTCTTCTTTCTTGTTTCTGTCTCTTGTTCCCTATCCATTTAAAAAAGACCTCTCTACTTCCCTTACGTTTTATTTTGAACCCCTTCTCCTCATATAAGTGAAACCTTGCGATATTTAAGCTTGTGGGTGGATTAAGCTTATTTCACTTAATGTTATGAGCTAAAGGTGCGTCCACATACCAGTAGAAGCCTCAAGTTCTTCTCTCTTTGCGGCAGAGTAATTATATATAAATACTACATTTTCTTCGTCCATTCATCTGTTGATGGGCATATGAGCCATTTCTAAAATTTACCCACTATAATTTGTGCTGCTGTAAACAGGGTGTGCGTGTCTATTGCATTTGGCAACGTGGGATCATTGATGACTTTAGCAAAAGGAAATACAGTTTAGTATACAAATGGAAGTCAAAATAAAGTTGAGCAAAGAATTACAAATGAGTGGAAACAGTAACTATACATGATTCTTTTGAGATTTTAATTAAGGGGAATAGAGATGTTGTGCATATGTATCCCTGTAATATGATGACTTTAACTCTTTGGGGAAGATACATAGAAGGGAAATAGCTGGGCCTAATGACATACCTATTTTTCATCTTTTGAGGAACCTTTATACTGATTTCTGTTGTGGCTGACATGGCATAATAATTAGAGGGATTAAGGGAAAGTTTTGCCTTTTAAAATGGTAGATATGTAATCTCAGCTAGTTGTGAGGTTAAGAAAAGGTTACAGGTTCAAGAACAGCCTGAGCAATTTAGCCAGACCATGCTCCCCACCCCCCAAAGGGCTAATGATGTAGCTAGTGATAGATTGCTCCTGGCTTTAATCTAGTATAGAAAAAAAAAGAGTATTTAAGTATGTTTATGTGATGATGACAGCACCTTTAACTCAGTTCCTCATTATGTTTTACCTGGACCATTACAACAACTTCCTTCAAGATCTTGTATCTTCTTTCTCTACTTTATCTTGCATACTACTATTAAATTTTTGTAGATTAAAGTATGCCCCTAATCATATCCCACTCTGTTCAAATAACATGAAACAACTTTTGATAGTTCTTTGCCTTACACATCAAGTCGTAGAATGGCAGATCTTGTAGAAAACAAATATAATCTAATGCATACCTTTTAAAGGTACTGAGCAGGCAGTGATTTAACTAAGTTTACAAAGCTGCTCAGTGAAGAAGAGTTGGGATCTATAATTGGATCTCCTGGTTGAAAATCTAATGTTCTGGGGCAACTTTGGGTCCATTCATGATAGCCCGATATGGTAAATCAGAGGGGCTGGGGTGTGGATGAAACTTCCCCATTCTTAAAAGTCTACTTGAACCTGTTTGTTACAATCCCGTAGCTATTCTTAGTTCAAGTTCCACATCATCTATACTATCAGTAATTTCCTAAATGTTTGTGTTCTTCATTCTCATCTCCTCTTTGGGAGGCAGCATAGCATAATGGTCAAGAGCATAGGCTGTATTCTTAATGATGTTATGAAAGATCATTCCAACATTTGAGCTTGTCTTTTCCATTTACTAGCTGGGTGACCCTAGGTAAGTTAAATAGTATCCCAGAATTCTATGTTGCTTTAAAAATGGGACTTCATTCGATCCCTGGTACCCCCCCCCAAAAAAAAGGGGGGGACTTCAGTCATGGCAGAGCAGATTCTTATCACCGCCCTTATTATGCTAGCAAAAGACTGTTTTATAAATACTTGAGATGAAGGCAAGAGTCGAAATGAAAACCCACATATTGTTTGTCTGTATATTTAATACTTATGAATAGAGATAAAACAATTTCTGGCTTCCTACCTTCAAAATGGCAGAATTAAAAATGTGGTGTGGTATAAAAATACTTTCATAACATTAAAAGACAAAAAAGCGTCAAGATACATGGATTTAATAATTTTTGTACATATGATTGGTTGTTAGAAATAATTAATGCATATATAGTTCATAAATGTATTTTTCTTGTCTTTATTTCAGTAAAATGATTAATTTTATGGCTTTAATCAAGAATGGTATGTAAATTGTTCTATAGACAGTAATTAATGAACTATCTAAAATATAATTGTAATTAAAGTACAAAATTTGAACATGTTGTTCTATTGACAGTAATTAAACAACTATCCAAAATACAAATAAAACCAAACTACAAAATTTGAATATATGTAAGATAAATATGCAAAAATTAAACACTAAAATTATGTTCATGTTATCAAAAAAGTCATTTATATTTTTATTCCTCAGCTATTCCCCTTATATTTTTAAATTTTTTTTCCTCATTGAGTTTATTGGTACATTCTGGGTATACAGTACAGTCACATTCATCATTGGGCTCTTGTACCTTTACATGACAGTTCTTGGTTCTCATTTTTTCCCCTTGTCCCTGCCCTCCCTTCACCCCTCCTCCCCTCCCCATTTAGAAACATTTTATTTCCATTTTTTCATTTTCTCCTATTTTTTTCCTTTCCCTTATTACCTTTCCCCCTCCCTTCCCATGTTCCTTATACCTTTAGCCCTTTTCTTCCTATTTCATATGGTCAATTATCTCATTAAGATCTTATGTACTATTATAGTTTATTCACACCAGAGAAACTATTCGGTATTTACACATGTGTGACTTATTTATTTCGCTTAGGAGTATATCCTCAATATCTACACATTTTCCTATGAATGAATCTAATTTCTCATTCTTTATGGCTGTGTAGTATTCCGTTTTATAGGAAAACCACATCTTTATCCAGTTTCCAACTGATGGGCAAATTGGCTGTTTCCCAGTTTTAGCTATTACAAACTATACCGCTATAAACATAGGTGAGCAAATATCACTGTGATATGATTCTTTTAATTCTTTTAGAAAGATACACAGCAGAGGGATGGCTGGGTCAAATGGCACCTCTAGTCCCAGCTCTTTGAGGTATCTCCATATTGATTTCCATAGTGGTTGCACAGTCTGCACTCCCACCAACAATGGAGAAGGGTTCCTCTCTCCCCACAACCCCGCCAACATTTGTTATTGGTTGATTTCTTGATAAGCAGCCATTCTTTGTGGGGTGAGGTCGAGTGTCAGTGTTGTTTTCATCTGCATCTCTCGAATGACCAGTAATGTGGAACATTTATTCATATATTTACTTGCTGCTTTTACTTTTTTGTCTGAGAAATGTCTGTTCATTTCAGATGCCCAATTTTGAATTGGGTCCTTATATTTGAGGGGGACCTGATTGTTTTGAGTTCTTTATGTATTCTAGATAATAGTCCTTTGTCTGAGGATCATCTGGTAAAATTTTTTTCCCACATTATAGGTAGCCTTTTAGTTCTGTTGATGGTTTCTTTTGCAGTGCAGAAGCTTTTTAATAAGATGAGATCCCAGTTCTTGATTCTTTGTGCTAGTTTCCATGCTATTGAGGATTTATTCAGAAAGTCTTTCCTATGCCAATGTCTTCAAGAATTCTGCCTAACTTATCTTCCAGGAAGTTTAGTGTTTCTGTTTTAATGTTTAGATCTTTAATCCACTTGGATTTTAGTTTAGTGCATGGTAAAGGATAAGGGTCTAGTTTTAATCTTTGGTGGGTTGAGGTCCAGTTTTTCCAACACCATTTATTAAAGAGGCGATCTTTCCTCCAGTGGGGATGGTCAGCTCCTTTGTCAAAGATGATGTAGCTGAGTACATCTGGAGTTGTTTTGCAACTATACTACAAAGCCACTGTGATAAAAACAGCATGGTACTGGCAAAGAAACAGACCTGAGGTTCAGTGGAACAAATTGGAAGACACAAAGTCATTTTTCTTAAAATTAAGAGTTTTTATTAGCCAAAGATAAATCTAACATTAAATTTTAAATAAAATTATTTCAAACTGATTAGATATTTTAATTCAACTTTGAAAATTTAAGTATTATTAAACACTTTTAAAAATATAAATTATAATGTTCAGTGTCCATTCAGTTGCCAATGTGAAGAATTTATGTCAAACCTGATGCATTGTCACATTTTGATCTATATGTATATGCTGCTATAAATATTATTTAATGATACAAAATATTGAGATATTATACTACAGATTTGAGTATAACCTATGTAGACCTTCCAATATACTTTAAACAATCTCTAGATTATGTATACTGTTTAATACTATGTAAATGCTATGTAAATAGTTGTTACACTGTATTGTGGATGGTTTTGACATTTTAAAGTGATGTGTCTTTTAAAAAAGAAATATGGCTATTTATTCAGTTTTTAAATTGAATTAATTTTAGTGACATATAAAAACAAAATATTGTGCAGATTAGGAGAGTAACATATAGAATTTCAATACATGTGAATATTTTATTATGTTGACATTAGGTTAAGCATATGTATTTCCTCCTTCATCATTTCTTCATGGTAAAAATTTTCCAAATAATGTGTTCTAGCATTTTGAAATTTATGCTATAATACTGTTGTCCATAGTCATCCTGCTATACAGTAGCACTCCAGAAGTTCTTTCTCCTATCAACTGTAATTAATACCTACTGATCAACTTTTTCTAATCCCTCCCTCCAGTCTACTCTCTCTAGACTCTGGCAACCACTATTCTACTCCTAAATTCTACTGAACCAACATTTTTAGGTTTTACATGTGAGTAAGATCATGTACTTCTTCTCTTTTTGTGCCCGGCTTGTTTCACTTGACATAATGATCTCCAGCTTATTCATGTTGTCCCAAATGATAAGATTTCACTTATGGCTGAATAGAATTCCATTGTGTATATCATATTGCTTTATCCCTCTATGAATTGATGGGCATTTAGATTGTTTCTATTTCTGGCCTGTTGAGAATAGAGCTGCAATGAGCATGGAAATATGGATGTATTTTTGACAGTGTGATTCAATTTCATTTGGATATAAACACAGTAGTGGATGTTGCATCATGTTTTTCTACTTTAAAGTGGGTTTTTTTCTTGTCATTTTTTGTTTTGTTTTGTTTTGTTTTTTTGCACCAGGGCTCAAACTTGGGTCCTTGTGCTTGCAAGGCAGGCGGCGTCACCACCGACCTAAATCCCCAGCCCTTCTGCTTTAAAGTTTTTGAGGAACCTCTGTATTTTTTCCGTGATGGTTGTACTAATCTAAATTCCCCCATACACTATGGAAGGGTTCTATTTTTCACATCTTCCTAGCACTTGTTATCTATTTCATATTATTAATTCTTATGCGATGAGATGACAATCTCTTTGCAGTTCTGATTTTCATTTGCTTGATGATGTTATGTTGAGCATGTTTTTCATATTCCTTTTAAGTATCCATTGTCTTCTTTTGAGAAATGTCTATTTTGATCTATTGCCTGTTTTAATGTTGTATTTTATTTTTATTTTTATTTTCTTTTTTTGCTGTTTAGATTGTAGAGTTCTTTATATATTCTTGATATCAAGCTCTTGCTTATTGTATTGCTTTCAAGTTTTTCTCATATGTTATATTTTGTTGTTTCACTCTGTCATTTCGTTTACTGTGTAGAACACTTTGGTTCACTGTAATTTCATTTTTTCATGTTTACTTTTGTTTTCTGGGAATTGAGATGTCCAAAAAGTCCTTACTGACTCTAATGTTCTGAGGTGTTTATCCAATATTTTCTTCTAGTGATTTCATGATATCAAATCTTGAATTTAAGTCTTTAGTGCATTTTAGTTGATTTTTTTGTTTTGTTTTGTTTTTTAGTACTGGGGATCAAACTTAGGACCTTGTGCTTGTGAGACTGGCATGGTGCCACTGAGTTAAATCCCCAACCCCTGGAGTTAATTTTTGAAACTCGTGAGAGATAGTGATCCAGGTTCATTCTTCTGCAGGTGGATATTCAGTTTTCTCAGCACTCTTTGTTGTAAGTACTTTCCTTTCTTCAAAATTGTTCATTTTTTTTTTTTGAATACTGGTTGGAAGTCCATTGATTTACATCTAGGGTACTCAGTTCCATTGATCTCTGTTTCTCTTTTTCTAATTTTTTGAAGAATGTCATTGATATTTTGAAAGATATTGTATTCAGACTGTAGATTTATTTGGGCAATATGGTCATTTAAACAATATTGATTGTTCCAATCCATGAACACAGGATGTCTTTCCAGTTTTTCATGTCCTCTTCAATTTCTTTTATAAATATTTTATTATTTCCATATCAGATCTAACTCACATAGGTTAAATATGTTCCTGGGTATTATATTTTATTTATTGAGATGATCACATGGTTTTTACCCTTTATTCTGTTGATGTAATGCATCTCAATTATTGAAATGCATATGTTGAGATATCTTTGCACCCCTGAGTCATTGTCATTTAATTATGTTGAAGACTCTTTAATTACTGTTGAATTCAGTTTCCTGTTATTTTGTTGAAAGTTTTCCATTTATTTTATTTTTTATTTTTTTGGTTTTTTGAGACAGGGTCTCACTGTATAGTTGAGACTGACCTGGAACTCACTATGTAGCCCATGCTGGTCTCGAACTCTTAGAGATCCTCCTGCTTCAGCCCCCCAAGTGCTGGGATTAAAGGCGCGAGACACCACGCCCGGCTTCCATTTATTTTCCTTAAGGATATTGACCTATAGTTTTCATTTTTTTCTAATGCCCTTGCCTAGCTTTTATATCACAGTGATACTAGTCTCATAGAATGTATTTGGAAATATTCATTTTTCTGTATTTTGGAATTAGTTACATTGTTATTAGTTCCTTAAATATTTGGTAGATTCAGCAGCAATGCCTGCTTGTCCTGTGATTTTCTTTGAGGAGATACATTGTATTATCGATTTAGTATTATTCCTTGCTAGTGTTCAGTTAAGATTTTTTATTTCTCTTGACTCAATGTTGGTAAAGTATATGTTTTTTTTTAGGAATTTATCCATTTCTTCTAGTTTGTCAAATTTGTTGGTATAGAAATCATAAGAATCTTTAACAATCCTTTGTATTTCTTTGGTGTCAGTTTTAGCAATTCCCCTTTCAATCTGATTTTATTTATTTGACTCATTTCTTTAGTCAGGATAAAGGTTCACTAATTATATCTATATTTTTGGAGAACTGGCTCTATATTTTATTTCTATGTATGAATTTTAGACTGTTACATTATTTTTTATCTGATCTCTGTTATTTCTTTTCTTTGAAATAATTTTGGATTTAATTTCCATTATTTCACTAGCTCCTTGAGATGCAATGACAGGTTGTTTATTTCAGATCTTTCTGCTTTTTTGAGGTGGGCTTTCATTGCTACAAACTTCTCTGTTCATACTGTTTTTCTGTATCCTGTATGTTTTGTTGTCTTATGTGTCCATTTTCATTTGTTTCAAGCAAATTTTTAGTTTCCTTCTTGAATTCTTCATTGATACATAGATTATTTAAAAGTTATTTAATTTTAATGCATTTTTAGAGTTTCTAAACTTTTTCTTCTTACTGATTTCTAATTTTATGGCATTTGACTAGAAAGTATGCTTGATATGATTTCTACTTTTTAAAAATTGTTGAGACTTTCTTTGTACCAATCATATTATTTAACCTGGAGAACAGTCTTCTGTGCTTATAATATTCTTTAGCTGCTATTATATACTATGTTTTGTAGATGCCTGGTATATAATTTTGTCTAGAGTGCTATTTAATCTTTCTGTTGTTTTGATTATTTTCTATCTGGAGCATCTGTCCATTGGGGAAAGTGGGATATTAAATACTAAAATATTATTGTATTTAATTTTATCTTTTCTTTTAGATCTATTATTATTTGCTTTATATATTTGGTTGCATGGATATCAGGTGCATAATTGCTTATAACTGTTATCTTCTCTTGCTTAATTGATCAAATCATCATTTTATAATCATCTTCCTTACCTCTTTTATTTGTTTTCATTTAAAGTTCATTTTATGTGATATAAGTATGGCTACTCCTACTCTCTTTTGGATTTCACTTGCATGGACAAATCCTATTCCCTCCATTCACATTCCGTATGTGTGTGTCCTCAGAGGTGAAATTAGTTTCTTGTAAGCATACATATAGTTGGATTTGGGTATTCTTATACATTCTTTTAATTTTCATCTTTTAGCTTGAGAATTTAATCAATATATATTCATGCTAATTATGAATAATGAAGCTGCTACTCAAACATTTTGTAACTTATTTGGTAGGTGTACTATAGTTCCTTCCATTTTTCTCACTCTATCATAGTATGTTTTTGTGATTAAATGATTTACCCTAGCAGTGTGTTTGGATTCCCAGCTTACTAATTTTAGTTTTATAATATAGGATTTTTCTTTATGATTACTATGAGTTTTACATAAAGTATTTTTTATTTGTATTATTTTTATTCATTGTTTATTGGTTCATTTTAGGTATACAATATGCTGACATTTACCATTGGGAGTTTGTACCTTTACATGGTATATCTTGGCAGTTATTTTTTTCCCCATTCCCCTGCCCTCCCATTAAACCTTCCATTCCTCCCTATTTACAAAGACTTTGTTTCCATTTTTTCCTTTTCTCATATTTATTCCTTACCTTCTTTCCTTTCCCCTGTGCCACCCAAATCCCCTTCCTCTTTGGAACTTTTTTCCTATTTCACATTATCTATTATACATTTTTTTCTCATTGAGTTTATCGGTACATTTTAGGTATACTGTACAGTTACATCAATCATTGGCATCTTATACCTTTACAAGACAGGTCTTGGTTCTCATTTTTTCCCCATACCCCTGCCCTCCCTTCACCCCCTCCTCCCTTCCCTATTTACAAAAACTTTATTTCCATTTTTTCCATATATTTTTTCTTTTCCCTTATTTCCTTTCCCCTACCCTTCCCACTTCCCCTACACCTTTAGCCTTTTTCTTCCCATTACACATTGTCAGTTATACCATTAGGATCTTACATACAATTGTAGTTTTTCACACCAGAGAAACTATTCAATATTACACATGTATGACTTATTATCTATCCTTATTTATACTTTGTTTCTCACATCAGAGAAACTATTCAGTATTTAAACATGTGTGCCCTATTTATTGTACTTAAGAGTTTGGCTTCAATGGGCATCCATTTATCTATAAATGTCTCTAGTTTCACATCCTTTTGGTTGAGTAGTGCTCCATTTTATAAGAAAATGACATTTTCTTTATGAAGTCTCCAGTTGATGGACAGTGGGCTGTTTCCAACTTTTAGCTATTACAAACTGTGCCACCATAAACACAGGTGCACATATATTTCTGTGGTATAATTCTTTCAGTTTTGGGAAGATAACCAGTAGGGACTCTCTGGTCAAATGGGACCTCTAAACCTACTTTTTTCAAGTATCTCCATACTGATTTCCACTGTAGTTGCACTAGTCTACACTCCCACTAAAAATGGGGAAGAGTTCCTTTATCACAACAACCCAGCCAGCATTTGCTATTGGTTGATTTCTTCAGAGCAGTCATTCTTTCTGGGGTGAGGTGGAATGTCAGTGTTGTTTTCATTTGCATTTCTTGAGTGACCAGTGATGTTGAACATTTCTTCATATGTTTAATTGCTCTTTCAACGTCTATGTCTGAGAAATGTCTGTGCATTTCAAATGCCCATTTTTGGATTGGATCTTCAAATTTGGAGGCCTAAATTTTTTAAGTTCTTTATATCTGCTAGATATTGAACCTTGGTTTGAGAAACAGCTGGAAAAAGATTTTCACACATTGTGTGTTATCTCTTCACTTTGTTGGTGGTTTCTCTTCCCCTGAAGAAGGTTTTTAATAAGAAGAGATCCCACTTGTTGATTCTTTGTGGTAGTTCACACGCCACTGAGGCATGATCTTGAAATCTTTTCCTATGTGAATGTGTTCAAGAGTTCTATGTAACTATTCTTCCAGCCAGTTTAGTGTTTCTGTTTTAATATGTAGGTAGATTTCACTTTTAGTTTAGTGCATGTTGAGAGATATAGGTCTTGTTTTAATCTTTAGCAAGTTGAAAACCAGTTTATCCCCCATTTGTTAAAGAGGCTATCTTTCATCCAGTGGGAGTGCTTGGCTCCTTTGTAGAAGACGAGTTGCCTGAGTGTGTCTGGAGTTGTTTCTCCATCTTCTAATCAGTTCCACTGATCCTTGAGTATGTTTCTTTGCCATTACCATGAAGTTTTTATCACTGTAGCTTTGTAGCATTGTTTCAAGCTGAGGAATGTAATACCCCCTAACTTCTCTCTACTGCCTAGAATTTCTTTTGTTAATCTAGGTCCCTTCTTGTTCCAAATTAATTTTTAGATTGCTTTTTCAAGGTCGGTGAAGTATGCTGCTAGGATTTTAATTGGTATTGCATTGAATATATATAGCAGTTTTGGAAGTATGGCCGTGTTCACCATGTTGATTTTTCCTACCCAGGAGAAGGGGATGTCTTTCCATTTTCTGAAATCCTCATCAATCTCTTTTTTCAGAGTGCTGTAGTTTTCAGAGTAGAGGTCTTTGATGTCTTTTGTTAAGTTAATTCCTAGGTGTTTCAACTTTTTGGATGGTATTGTGGAAGGAATTGATTGCCCTGTTTCTGTCTCAGTGAGTCTGTTCTTCCTGTACAGAAAAGCTATTGAATTTTTTTGTGGCGACCTTGTACCAGCTAGTTTACTGAATTTGGTTATTAATTCTAGAAGACTTTTGGTGGAGTTCTTGGGGTCATCTATATAGAGTATCATGTCGTCTGCAAATGATGACAATTTGACTTCTTCATTTCCTATTTTTATTCTTTTTATTTCTTTCTGTTGTCCAATTGATGTGGCTAATGTTTCCAAAACTATATTGAACAGAAGTGTTAATAGTGGACATCTTTGTCTTGTTTCTGATTTTAACAGGAAGGATTTCGGTTTATGACAATTTAGTATGATATTGGCTGTTGTTTTTTCATAGATGGCTTTTATGAGATTGAGGCAGAGACTGTCAGTTGGATCTTTCTCTGCTTTGCGGATACAGGAGATGATTGTTTCCAGAAATAAATTTGGGAATATTGCTTCCTTTTCAATTTCCTTGGA
Organism: Fukomys damarensis; assembly: GCF_012274545.1. Lineage (NCBI taxonomy): Eukaryota > Metazoa > Chordata > Mammalia > Rodentia > Bathyergidae > Fukomys > Fukomys damarensis. The sequence goes on from NW_022900951.1 coordinate 80,797,697, forward strand.
GTGTTTAAACACTAGTGGAAGTAGTTCCTCTCTAAAAGTCTTGTAGGATTCAGTAGTGAAGTCATCAGGGCCCAGGATTTTCTTAGTTGGTAAGTTTTTAATTATATTTTCAATTTAATTGATTGATATTGGGTCGTTTAGAATTCTCAGGTCATCTTCATTCAATGTTGGTAATTCATATGAATATAGGAATCTGTCCATTTCTTCTGTGTTTTCCATCTTATTGGCATAAAGTTTCTCAAAGTAGATATTAATGATCCTCTGGATTTCTGCTGAGTGCATTGTAATTTCACACTTTTCATTCCTAATTGTATGGATTTGGGCCTTTCCTTTCCTTTTTTTTGATAAGGTTGGCTAAGGGTTTGTCAATTGTTTATTCTTTCAAAGAGCCAACTCTTCTTTTCATTAATTTTTTTATGTCATTCATTTAGTCTCCATTACTTTGATTTCTGCTTTGATCTTTATAATTTCCTCCATTCTATGAGCTTTGGGTTTGTCCTGATCTTCTTTTTCTAGAGGTTTGAGTTTCAGCATCATTTTTTTTTTAATTGTGGTCACTCTGTTTTCCTAATATGTGTATTCAGTGCTGTGAATTTCACTTGTAAGACTGCTTTCATTGTGTCCCATAATTTCCAATGTGTTGTAATGCCATTGTCATTTAATTGCAGAAACTGTCTGATTTATTTTTTAATTTCCTCTGTGACCCATTGGTTATTCAGAAGTGTACTGTTCAATTTCCATATTTTTATGAAATTCTTGGGTTTCTTTTGCTATTGGTCTCCAATTTCATTGAACTATGATCTGATAAGATAGAGGGGATCACTTCAATTCCTTTGCACTTGCTTAGACATGTTCTATGAGCGAGTATGTGGTCTATTTTGGAGAACAACCCATGTCCAGCTAAAAAGAAAGTGCATTGTGATTTGATGGGGTCGAACACACTGTAAACATCTGTTAAGTTCATTTGTTCAAAGGTTTGATTGAGTTCTAGTATTTTATTGTTTATTTTTTGTCTAATTGATCTATGTATTCATGACAGCAGCATATTGAAGTCCCCCACTGCTACTGTATTAGTGTTTATTTGGATTTTCTTATCTGTTAGCATTTGTTTTATATAGTTGGGTGCATTAGTATTTGGTGCATATATATTCGTGATTGTCATCTCTTCCTCTTGGATTGTTCCCTTTACAAGGATATAATGTTCTTCTTTGTCTCTCTTAATCAGTGTTGGTTTGAAATGCACATGATCTGCAAAGAGGATAGCTACTCCTGCTTTTTTAGGGGTTCCTATCACATGGAGTATTGTTTTCTTACCTTTAAATTTCAGTCTATGAGTTTCCTTTTGAACTAGGTGTGTTTCTTGTATGCAGCATATTGTTGGATCTTGCTCCTTCACCCATTTGCCTATTTTTTTTTTTTTGGCTTGGTAAATTGAAACGATTAACCTTGATGGTTATAGCTGATATGTATTGAATTATTCTTGTCACAACCTTTTCCTGTTGTATTTTCTTCATTTTCATTTAATTATTTTTCTTGCCTGATTAATTCATTCTGCTGAACATCAAGGGATTCTAGTCCTCATTATCTTTTCCTGGGATATTGTTTAAACATTTTTTAAGTGCTGCTTTGGTATTTATGAAGTTCCTCAGGTGCTCTTTGTTATGAAAATCCCTTATTTCTGTATCGATTTTGAAAGATAGTTTTGCAGGGAACAGCAATCTGGGTTGAAGGTTGTTTTCTTTTATGGCTTGAAGTACTTTACTTCAGGCTGTTCTTGACTTTAGGGTTGTGTTGAGAAGTCTTCTGTGATTTTGATGGTCTGTCCTTTCTATGTGATTCATTTCTTTTCTATAAATGCTTGCAGAGTTTTGTTGTCTTGTTGGGTTTCTGGAATCTTGATGATCATATGCCTAGGTGTAGATTTTTTTTCCATCCCAGCTAGTTGGAGCCCTATATGCCTTACTTATCTGTCAGATTCTTTTCCTCTGCTTGAAAAGCTTTCAGCAATTTCTTCTGTGGACTTTTTCTTTTTGTCATTTGCACTATCTCCTGTTTCTTCATCAACTTACCATGGTTTTATGTTATTCTTATTTGCTCTAACATGCTGGACTGATTTCTTATGGTTCCTTGCTATTTCATGAAGCCTTTACTTTTCTGGCCACTAATTTCAATTCTGTCTTCTATATCTGATATTCTGTCCTCAAATTGGCTCATTCTGCTGTGTAAACTTTCAATAGAGTTTTTAATCCCCTGTGTGTTTGAGTCTGCTTTATGGATTCCATTTGCATCCTATGGTGGGATTCCATCATGTTCCTTACCTCCTCTACTCTTTTAATCCATATCTGCTCTTGAATTATTAATCGTGTCTTTCACTATGGACACAATCTCTGTTGTTATCTGAGAAGTCATTTCTGATTTCATTTTTTCCAGATGCTCTTTTGTTGCCAGTTGAAGGAGTCCAGGTGGTTGCCTATCAGCTTGCTCCATCTTGTTGCCCCTTGGATTTTCATTTGGTGATGCGGAAGTGAGGATTTGAGACTTGCTTTTGTGTGTTCTCATTTCAACCAATTCAGTCTGCTGTGCCTCTATTGCTGTGCCTCTCTCATTGGGCTTCAGTTTTTAACAAGCCTCAGCAAGGCCTTCTCTCTGATGCTCACCACTGCCAATACCTGGGTTCAGAATGATGTTCTTCTGGATCCCCACACTGGGCTTTAGGGCAGGCAGGATTCTAGCTGAGGTCTGTGCTCACTTACCAATGGTTTCTGGTTGGGCCTCTGGCTCGGGTCTTCATGCCTGTACAGATGTTTTCCAGGTGGGCCTTTGGCTGAGGCCTGCATGCCCAAGGCAGTGGTATCTGGGCTGGGCCCTGGCTGGAGCCTGCTCACCCATGCCACTGCTGTCCTGGCAGGTCTCTCAGAGAATATTTAAAACCCTGATGTGTCATTTCTTTCCTCTTGCATTAGTGAAAATATTTTCTTTATCTTTTATCTCTGAGAGATTGATTTAAAATATCTCACTTTACATGACTAATGACTTTTGTTCTTCTTATATCTGAATATTTGTATTCTAAGTTTGAGAAGTTTTATGTTGCTATTCCTTTCAATATATTTACTATCCTTTTGTCAATTTCAACTCCTTTGTGAACCTTCATAACTTGAATATTTGCTATTTTACTGCTATCCCAAATTTATCCTAGGCTTTCTTTATTTTTTTTCTCTTTTTTTCCTCTAATTGCATATTTTCTTGGAGTCTGTCTTTGAGCTCACTAATTTTTTCTTATGTTTTTTCTGTTCTACTACTGATGAGGTCTGTCACATTTTTGAGATTGCCAAGTACAATTTTTAGCACAAGGATTTCTGATTTTTAAAACCACTGCCATCTCTGTTAAGTTTTTTTGTTAAAGTATTGAATGCTTCTTTATTGTTTTCTAGGACCTCGCTGAATTTCTTTGAAACATTTGTTTTGAATTCTCCATCCCAGAATTCGCCCATGTTGGTTCTTATATTGTCAGTTTCTGATGTCTTATTTTTTTCATTAGCATTATTGTTCCCTAAGATCTCTTGATATCTATTGTTGTACAACATTGTCTAGTCATTGAAGGATTAGATATGTATTCCAGTCTTTCCAATCAGGTTTTCTTTTTACCTGTGTTCTCACAAATTCTTGGCAGGCTGTTTATTTTCTTTGAGCCTATAGTCATTTCTATTTCAGGACTGGATGGCGCCCATGTCCAGGTTCACCAGGAATCTACTGTTGATGTGTTATTTCTGTTTCAGTATTACAGGGCAATCCAAGCTCAGGTTGGTCCCAGATCCACAGTTGGTGTGTCTTTGAGAAGAAACTGAGGAGATTACCTAGGCAGAATTCCTCAGCACAAGCTTCTTTTCCCAGGGGCAGGTAGGCCTAGATGCCTCATCCATAGTTACTGGCCTGTAGCCACGCACTGTGGAAATTTTCCTGGTTCTTGGCAGAGTCACTATGAATGGACCAGCTGCAGGCTCTTGTGTCAAACCAATGCCCACCAAAGCCATCAAGCTATGTCAAACTCTGAGCTCACAGCCCACCACCTGTCAGCATGACACTGACAGGACCAAGGCCAACACTCCTATGGGCTGCCTATTGCTGACTCATGGTCCAATATTGCTGTAACCAGCTATAGCTTATACCAGCTAGAAGAATAGGTTCATATTCTAGTGTTGTTTTCGCTTGGCATTGAAGCTGTTCCAGAGGCTCTGTTTCCATGCATGCTTGAGTGTGGGAACCCTTAGCATCTACCCAGTGCTAGGTTTCATCAGCCCAGCACTAAGTTTCAGGGCGAAGTCTTGGTGCTTTCTAACCTGTCTTACCCCCAATTAATGGGATCATGTGCCAAGCTATGGGGGACAATGTAGTGATTCTGATGACAGTCCTTTGGCTACTTCTGTTGAGGCTAAGTTGGTTTATAGTTAAGTTTCATAGCCACAAGGACCTACATGGTCTTAGGGGTTACACTGAGAGTCATATTACAGCTGGTAAGAATGCAAGCTGAAACACAAGTCCTTCCCACTGGGGCTCATGTCTCTGTCTAGTGTTGAGGAAATTTTAGAACTTTATCTGTGATCACTGGCCTTGTAATAGCTGTGCTACTTGAGGTTAGGGGATTATTGTTGGAGACAGTCCCTTGGCCACCAAGGCTGGTGCTAAGTTGGATCACAGTTTAATCTCATAGCTACAGGGATCAGCAGAGTCTTAGGTGGAGGATGTATACACAGGCCCATTCAAAGGCTAGAACCGTGGCAGCAGAAAATTGAGTCTGTCTCACTGACATACAGGTTTCTGCCTGATGCTGAGGCTGGTGGTCTGTCAGCTCTGGCCTGCACTAGAAGCCTTTAGGTTCCACCTGTTCCTAGGTCTAACTGTGGCCAAATCAAAGCCCTGAGTTAGCTTTATTGCCCGTACCTGGAAGGGTGGAATCCTGGTCCTCATTTTGGGGCCAGAGATGGAAAGAAGGATTGCGAGGCTGCCCATAATAACTCAGCTTCAACAGGTCCTGTGCCTTCTTCCATGAGTATTGCTCTGGTGGTAGGGGTCGTGGAGCTTTTCCAAGCACTTGATTTCACTGTAGTGGGCCTGATACTGGGTTTCAAGTCTTATGTCTGGACTTAATCCTCTCTCCCTCCCCTAATGAAAAGTTTGTTGGTCTAGGATGAGCTACTTGAAGATGACGGGTGACACAGGCCACTCCTTCCTTCTTGACCTCTTCAATTTGTCTCTTTGGTCATACTGAAATCAGGCACTGTGGTCTCTCACCTGTTTTCCTTAGATGTTTTGAAGGTGGTTAGGTGTGTGAATCACTGTTTAAATTGGAGTATATGTGGGGAGAGGTCAGCAGAGGATCTTAGATTGCATCTATCATGCTTAACCTTCAATCTTGTGCTGTTCAATCTTATATTGTTTAGGGAATAATGAGAAGAAAAAGTTTTTTTTTGTATTTTATGCACACACTTTTTTCCCAAGCTTTTTAAATCTTTGATCAGTTGACTCTAAAGATAAAGAATCTGCAGATGTGGAGGGCTTCCTTTGTTTTTATTCAATATTTAGTACTTCTCTGTGTGTTACTATGTTTATACCTTGCTAGTGAAGTAGTATCTGAATAGCAGTAGCATTATAGTAGCATAATTTAATGTATGTATGTTTATACTAGCAGAGATGCATGTTCAAAGTATTTTTTGTCAAAACAATGAGATATCAAAAGTTCCAGTGAAAATTGATGTGTAAGTTTAAAATTCATCTCCATAACATAGCAACGTAAATGTTTCATGATGTGATCCACCTTTTTTCCAATTGAGGGCAGAAGCAAACCTGGGGGAGCACACAATGCACATACATCCAGAAGGCAGAACACAGTATAACGGGCCTTAGCAGGTGGTAATCCTGACATGTCTTCCATGTCAGGAACTTTAATGCAAAGTAACACAGACAACTTAACAGATGGGCAAGCATGATGGCAAAGTTTCTGTAGGTACAAGCAGGCTGACAGTTGGCCAGTATGAAGGAAATATGTCAGGAGGTAACAAGGGACCACACTTAAACTGGACTGGGATTAAGGGCCGGGACTGCAATCCTTGAAAAAGATGATTGGTAAAGAGGACTGAGGATTGAGAAAGAGACTAGCAAGAACAAGGCCATGTTGTATTTCTTGAGAAATTGGAAGGCAATGAAGGTTATCAGCATTGGGCTTAGGGAAAGGAAAAAAGACAGTAGCAAAGACTGAGGAGGGATTATAAGGGTACTTGAGTCACAGGAGAATGAGGACTGCCTAGTTTGTAGAACTGGGACCTGAGGTCAAAGCTAACCCAGCAGCAAGGGTAACCTGAGGCAGAATTCCAGAGTGCTGGTGAAGTATGTTGTTATGCCCTTGGCCTACAGACAAGATGAATCCTAGAGCTTAAGCCAGAGTTGATCCTGCAGCTGGGATCTTTGGCCCCAGAGCATAGCTCCAGTTAAGAAAAGAAAGGAGCAACTAAGATTGATTATGTAAAGGTACAAATTTCCAACAATGAATGTCACTATATTGTATACAATAAATGTACCATTAAAATTAATAAAAAAAAGAGAAGAAATGAGCAGAGACTAAAGATGAAACAAGACCTGACTCCATACTGTTCTCTAAGACTGGCATATAGAGCCCTTTATAATCTGTTCCATATGTTAGTCAGCTTTCCATTACTGCAACAAAATACCTGAGGTAATCTTTTATCAACTTATAAAGAGTAAATGTTTATTTTGGCTTACAGTTTTAAAGGTTTTGGTCCATGGTCAGTTGGTCTTAAATTGATTTTGAGTCTGTGGCAAGGCAGCTCACCGAGGAAGGAAGTGTACGGCGGAGCAAAGTCTTTAACCTCATGCCCAGGGTTAAATAAGAGGGAGAGGGAGAGAGGAAGGGAGAGTGAGAGAGCTCTTGCTATATATCCTACCTTTTAAAGTTTTCTACCACTTCTCAATAACACCAAGATAAGACAGTCTTTAATGCACAGGAATTTGGGAGACACTTCAGATGCAAACTATAGCACTGCACAGTAGTGATACCAGTTAACATCTGGTGAGCCCTTCCCATGTCCCAGCAACCACTCCAAATTATATGTATTAATTAATGGACTATTCAAAACAACCATGTGATGATTCCCTTATTGTCTCCATTTTCAAGATGAGGAGATTGAGGCACAGAGGTTTAATAATGTGACTGGGAATCTCTAAGTAGGAAGTGGGGAAGCTAAGATTCACACAGAGCCTGGTACAAAAGTCCATGTTTTTAACCATTCCACCATGCTGCTTCTTCATGTAGCATGGTAGCCTTTGTTCTCATGAAAACTTGTAGTGCACCCAATCCATCTTTCACTGTCTCCCAAATGTGTTTTGTGCCTTTAAGAGGGCCTTCCCATCATTCTTTTGCCCCTTATGATATGACTGCAATGCCATTGCTTCTCTTAACTCATCTAAATTCTAGTTGTACTCTACAACTGAGCTAAGGTCTACTTTTCCCTGACCTTATTCATTTGATTGGCTAAGCTTATAGGTGAGCTGTGGTTTTGCTGGGTTAGAAGATAATTGAAGCATAAAGGGCAAGAGTCCTAGTCCCAATCTTGGAACCAGAAGCTATGGAGTTGTGAGGTACTCTTTCCCCATCTCCTTTCCCTCTTCCCCCGAAGGTTTTGTGTGTGTGTGTGTGTGTGTGTGTGTGTGTGTGTGTGTGTG
>NW_022900951.1:80805477-80916926 GCF_012274545.1 Fukomys damarensis
AAGAGTAGGGAGAAAGTCTTTCTTTTGTACATTCATTCCAAGAAGCATTATGTATCCTGGGATGGTGTGTGAGCATGTGAGAGAGAGAGAGAGTGTGTGTGTGTGTGTGTGTGTGTGTGTGTGTGTGTGTGTGTGTGTGTGTGTGTGATGTTTCCAAGTGTGCTGCTGTAGAGAGATTAGATTTGGGCTTGGCTTCCAAATCCTCTGTTTTTGGAGAAATGTTTCTACTCCATCAGAATTGTTGACTCTGTGATAGTATTGCTTATGTTTGTTCCCAATATCTTTACAGAGTGTCTAATTACAGACTGGCAGCAGAGAGAGAATACCAAGGCAAGTGCATGCTGTGACAATTGCTAGACAGAGTGCTCTATGTAGCAAAGAACAGCTGTAATGAATGGGGTTGGGGGGAGAGGGGCAGAAGGCAGTCAAGGAAGTATTCAAGAAAGAATAGTGACACTAGTCATGCCCACTCCTTTTGGGATTGTATCGTGCTATCTTCAGGGTATTTCAGGGATTTAAAGAGTTTTGTATGAAGGAAAATGAAAAGCCACTCATTGGCTGCAGGTGTAGCTTAGTGGTACAGCATGTGCTTAATAAGAACAGGGCCCTGGGTTAAATTCCTAGTACCAAAAAATGTGTTCCTCTGTCCTTAGTATTTACTTGCTTGCAATTCCCACTTCTTTGTATGGACTTTATGTGGTAATCAGAGGACATTTGTTTTCCCAGGTACACACTTTTCATAATAGTAGGGACACTTGATCTTCTCTAGATAGGCTGTATGATTGGAGGGGTTCCCTATCTCTATTATAAGCCTGTGATTGACTGAGGACAGACCTGTGCATTCCGTACACTTAAACTAGGACATAGTGAAGGGCTATACATATGTGCTGGATGACTAGATGGTTACTTTGTATGTCGGAGAGATTAAGAGATTGGATTATAAAAGTTTCGTCTGGGTTTGTGGTTTAGCTCAGTGCTTCTGCTGCCTGCCTCACAAGGGCAAGGACCCGAGTTTGATCCCCAGTACCAAAAACAAAACAAAACAAAAAGCTTCTTCTAAGAAAGGCTGCAGAAATGTCAGTTTTATTCAGTGGATGGTGTAGAGGCTGAGAAGTCAGTATATGGTGTTGGCATTAGGCCAAAGGAATCATTAATTTAAGTTCTGCTTGTATGTGTATTATATGCTGTACTACAGGTTTACTATAGTACACAGTACATATAGTCCATGGTAAATGTTCAAGAAATATATGTTTAATGATAATAGCTTGCTTATGTTTATACTTACTATGTGCCTTTTCATATTAGAAAACTAAAACAGAGCAGTTAAGAAACATGTGTGGAACCACATAACTAGTTAGTTGACTGTTGGGATTAAAATCCAAGCAGTTGGTTCTGACAACAGATTTCAGCATCCTGTTACATCACCTCATAACCTGAATTTCAATCACTTCTTTGTATAAAGGCATTGAAATTGTCGCCAAAAATGCAAATATCTGGGAACTGGAACACCTTTATCCAAAATTCATTATCTGTTCTCAACATATTCATCACTGAAGATACTTTTTGAATGCAATATGTGGATTTTGAATTCATGAATATGAACTAATTTATGCAATTTCATAAATTTAAACATATGCATACTATCAACACCATCAAGAAGAATATATCCATCGCTACTAAAAGTTTCCTTGTGTTCCATCACAGATTCTCCCAATTTCTCTTTTTAGCCCCTTCCTGGTTCCTAAGCAACTCCTGATCTGCTTTCTGTCACTATGGATTATTTCATATTTTCTAAAATTTTATATAAATGAAAGCATAAAGTACATATTACTTTTATGTGACTTCTATAATGAAGATTTTGAGAGTCTTCCACTTTTGTGAAATGTATCAATACATCATTCCTTTTTATTGTTGAGTATTATTCTGTTGTACAGTTGCACCACAATTTGTTTATTCATATGAATTTGTTGGTGAACATTTGAGTTGTTTTACTTTTGGAGTCATTAGAAATAAGGCTTCAATGAAAGTTTTTGTATAAGTTTTTGTATCTTGATTTTTTCCTATCATGTCAGTTTAAGAAACTGCCAAACCGATTGCAAAAATTCGTATCATTTTACATTTCCAACAACAATGTTTGGGAGTTCTAGTTGCTCTAAAACCTCACTATCAGTTGCTGTTGCTATTTAAAAACTTTAGGTGTTCTAATATTTGAATAATCGTATATCATTATGGCTTAAATTTATCTCACTAGTGATATGCAACATCAAGCACCTTTTCTGATGCTTGCCAACCATATATATGTGTGTGCATTTAATAAAATATTTTGTATAATTGTAATTGGTTTTAGTACCAAATTTTCACAATTCTATTCTATATTCAAATTCTTTATGCAAAATATGGGTATTTTATTGCTGCTTGACAAATTACCTTGAATTTACCAGCTTTAAACAACATTCATTTATTTTCTCAGAGTTGTGTAGGTCAGAAATGTAGGATAGTATGGCTAAATTCTCTGTCCAGAGTCTTGCAGTGCTCAAATCAAGGTAATAGTTGGACTGAGTGTTTTCCAGAAGCTCTAGGAAAAGTCTGCTTCCAAATTTATTAGTGTTGTTAGTGCAGAATTCAGTTGCTTATGTTTGTAGCCTGAAGTCTCCATTTCTTTGTTAGCTCTCTGCTCTTACAGAACCTATACTCTTTGCTCTGAGAACTCCTCCATTTTCCAGAACCATTTAAGAAGATGATTCTTTTCTCCTTAAGTTGATTTTGTAGATTTTCAAAAATCAAATGCCTTATTACGATTCATAATAGTCAAGATACAACAGAGTGTCGGATTGAGGTCTTCCCTCTTAAATTTTCTTTTTTTGCTGCTGGACGATTCATAATGGTCAAGATACAACAGAGTGTCAGATTGAGGTCTTCCCTCTTAAATTTTCTTTTTTTGGTACTGGGGATCAAACTCGGGTCCTTGTGCTTGTGAGGCAGGTGGTGGAACCAGTGAGCTAAATCCCCAGCCCCCTTAAATTTTCTGAACTTGGCTATAATTAACACTATTTCTTTTTTAATTTTTTGTTATCATTTACCACTGATGCCACCTGAGAATGGAATTTTATTTGTGGGAAGATGTTTAATGTCAAGTTAAATTTCTTTAAAAAAATATATAGGACTATTCTTTAAAATATATATAAGACTATTCACATCAAGACCAGGACTAGAATGAGACAAGGGAGATTCACTCTCAGGATCAGGCTAGTCCTGGAGAGGGCATAGCTTGAAGCTTTCAGTATGTCCATACATTGATCAAGTAGGAAATGAATATTTTCATCCTGAAGAGTGTGCTTGGGAGGACCATAGCATCTACTACACTGTTACATACATTCAAGCTCATTTCATAGCACTGATGTGGACATTCTTAATTTTTTATATTTATTTTATAAATATATATAGTAAAAGCTGGAATGCAACAATAGCCCCACTACTGATTGTAATTATTGTACAAATGTTAGCTGCATGTAGGCCTTGAGGCAATGAGATCCAGCACAGATCCATTTTCATAGAAATGAGACAAAAGCGTTGTTATTGTTAAAGTGTTTAGGTTTGAGTGAGTGGGAAAAATGAGTCAAAAAAGGGAAAACAGAGTTCATTAAAAATCAACTGAACTATCTCTGTACAGTTTTCTAGAACCTGCCTTCTTGTGACTTCTTGGATGTCCCACGTAGGCAATAGATTTTTTTCCCCATCTCCTGAATAGGTGGTAGTGACTTTTATTTCCATCTCATGGTCCAAAGAGAAATAGGAAGAACAACTAAGATTGTGTATGATAGTGCTAAATTTGGGAGTGCTAAAGAATATCGTGAGGGAACAGAATTCAGTAACTTGCACCCACTATTGCCTGTAATAGGGACATTCTCTACAAAATAAAGCATTATTTAAATTTCAATAAAAGGAAAATCAAGTCAAAGCAACCTTGTTTTAAGATAGACTCAGGTGTGATGCAGTTTTTAATGAAAAGCTTAGCATTAAAGTAATGCTAGTGTTCCCTGTGCCATGTTCTAAACTGGAGATCTTAAAATCCTCTTTTTCATTTCTAATCCTACTTGATTTCACAACTAGGATGACTGAATACATGAAGTCCTAGCCTTATCCTATATATTCTCTCTAGGCAGGGGAGGTCTATGGAGTCCTTGACTCAACACACAGCTTAAATTCCCCCCAGGATGTAGTTGGACTCCTGTCTTGTGCTTGGCTGTACTCCTGGGCACTAGATCACAAGCCTGGTAATAGTATCCTCACTTGGTTCACTTCTCCATGCTGCCCTGACATTCACCAAACATGGCTGTACTTCCATGATGGCAAATAGCTATGGGCCAGCTGATTTTCTACCAAGCTCCTCCTATTCTTCCGCTGTTGGCCAAGAGGTTTTTCTGGCACCTGCAACAGTGCAGTATTAAGGATACTGAGACTAGCACCAGATTCTCTAGATTTCAGTATGCTACTACTTGCTATGTGACTTTTGGAAAATTACTGATTTTTTTCTGAATCCCATTTTTAGCCTTCGTCTTTAAAATGGGAATGAGAATAATGATGCTTACCTTGTGAGGCTGTTACATAAATACTGATCCCAGTGTTTAGCAGATAATTACTGAGAAACCAGTAGACATCGTCCTTACCCTGGGAACTTCCTGCATCATTTATTAAGCCCCAATTAGTTTGTCTCATCTCCTCTTCCTAACTATTAATAAGTGATCCATCTAATTTTATTTATGGATGAAGTCACTCCTTTATTTCTTGCTCAAGGAGCTTGGATGAAAATTAAGTAAAATAGTTTAGCCCAGCTTCTACTTGCTTGTGATGCAGCTGTAATTCTTAATCTGGTAATTTTCTTCGTCGGTTTGTGGGGAGAAGTGCCTGCTTCGTTTGAAAATTACAATGATTTATCTAGAAGGAATAACAAAGGATTCTCTCAATTCTTTTCCACCAGAGATCTTTCAGATCTCAGTAATAAGGTAGAGAAAGGGAGAAACCCATACATTCTCTACTGGGTGCTTAATAGAAACTGTTCTGGGTATCAGCTCATTTGGGATGAAGAAAGCACCTGGTTTAGTGTTGAAGGTAAGTGCAGGACAAATCTATAAAAAAACCCCAGCTTGCTCACAGGCTAAATTGAGGATCCATTAACAGGAAGGTCTTTGTTATAGAACCAACTGGCTCAGAAACCTGCTAAGAGTTTAGGAGTATGTCAGGGAAGGGGCCTAGCCCAGTGGGAGTTGTTTATAATCTGTGGCCTAGAAATCTTCCATACCTAGGCAGTGACCCCAGCACAGAAGCTGACAGATGCTTGCATAAAGTCTCCAAGTTAGGAAGTGTGACCTATGTCAGTAATCCCAGCATTCAGGAGGCTGAGGGAGTAGGATTGCTAGTTCCAGACCAGCCTGGGGTATGAAGCAAGAGAGCTGTGTTAAAAAAGAATCTCTAAATTGCTTCTGCTTCAGTCATGGAGCCATTGCCACTGGCTAAAATTCTCACCATTAATTGTTTTTTCAAACATTTTGAGAAACTTGTTCATTTTTAGCCCACTTAAACAAGTATATTATTTGACAGAGATGACACATAAGTAGGGATTATTTAGTAACCAATTCATTAATAGTCATTGACTTGCTAAATAGAGAATGAAAGCCTAAAAGACCTTTTCTCAATTTGCAGCTGAGATGGGTAAGGCTGGTTGCAATTGGCAGTAAAAAGTGAAAAGAGGATGCTGGGAAGAATAGACAGGGACAGTTTTGACAATGTGGGTTTAGAAAGTAGAAAATCACTTTAGCATCCAATGAGCAGAATATAATTAGGGAAGTTAAATACGCCGAGGAAAAAGATTACACAACACCTTTCAAAGCCAAATTGAGATAATTATTGGATTTACAGTTTCAGGTGAGCTATATCATGGCTAAACTTTCTTTAGTAATGAGCCCAGAAAGAAGAGTAACTTAGTGGGAAGAGCTTTCCAGAGACCTTAGGACTTCAAGAAGTGGTTGGGATTCCTTGCCCCTGTCTGCTCTTTAATTAAACTCCAAACAAAGCAGAAGTGACTTCACATCCTTTCTAGATCTTGTCTTTATGGTCTAGTTGAGCAACTACTTCTTTGAGACTTTCCTCGTCAAGTCAACTCTTTACTGCTTTCTCCCTGTGAGTGCCATATTGGATATAGATGGGTATTTGCTTTTAGAGAACATCATGGATTTCTGTCCTGTCTTTTGGACTGGAAAAGAAGCCCATGGAGGACAAGGCCCATTACTCACTCATGTTTCTAAACACATGGCCTCTGCTAGAATTTGATGTCAACAAATGTTTGCAGCCTTTTCTAAGTAAACTTGTAACTCATCTTTGCCAGTGCAAGTGAACATAAGATTTTATTTTCTGGTAACATTTGCATTCATTATAAATTATACACATATCATATTATTGTAAAATTTCAAATGATGCATATAGCATTAAGTACTATTTAACCTTGATCACTCACCTCATTTCAGTTCCTTTTCTAGAGATAATTTCACTTGACAGATTTATTGGTATCTGTCTCGACATTTTCTCTGTATTTAATACATATTGGTAATAAAGATTTATAGATTTGTGTTTTCCCACAAATGAGGTCATACCTGTTATGCTGAAATTTGCTTTTGGATGTAGCAACAATGTATCTTGGGGATATTCCCCAGTTAGTATTGCAGATTTAATTCATCAGTTTAAACTGGTGCACTACGGTTTATAAATTGGATATACTAATCCCCCTGTTAATGAACATTTAACTTTTTTCTAATTTTTAGCTTAATTATTACAAAGAATAGAGTAATAAAACGTCCTTATACATGATTCCTTGAGTACACATGAGTGCTTCTCTAGAGGCAGTATTAAAAAGTGGAATTGCTGGGTTACAGGGTATGCATTTTAAAAAATTACAGTGAATCCTTTCCATGCAAATCATGTCAGCTTTCCCAGTTCATGTGAGAGCGGGTAGGAGATTCCGTCTAATGCAACTAATTATCATCATTGTGATTATATTTTTCAAATTCTTGTGATCAATGAGACAGTAAAGCATTTATACAAGTCATTTCCTGGGAATTATGGTGCTATTTGGAGACTACTAAGCAGTGGGACTTTACTGCTTTTATGTAGCCTTAGGTGGAATTCAGAGTGGCTTTTGGAGCTATAAAGCAACATCAGCTAATCACATGGGAGGCAAGGTGGGGCTGCTACCTAAAAGAGCCTTCCTGTGGACTTTATTACCATGTGGGTTTAATTGCTCCACTCTGTGCTCCAGAAAGGCAACTGGCAAACAAGTATTAGCCTTGACAGGCAGTAAGTAAATGAGTTTAGATGGCTTAGGAACACATGCTTCTGTACTTGGGAAAAATAGCAAAAACTGAGCCTGTGACAGTGGGGTTTTAAATCATTCTGGAATACAAAGGTTTGCCCAGTAAGCAGCCCAATAAACACTAAGCAGTAGTTTAAAAATAAATGCAGTTCAAGGATGTGGATAAAGTTCAGTGTAGAATACTTCAGTGGCCTGCGGGAGGCCCTGGGATCCACCCCCAGCAGTGCAAACAAAGCAAAACACTCAGAAACACAACTGGTGAAAAATAAATAGAGTTAAATTTAAAAAATTATTAAAAATTGAGGCAGTTGTGGAAATGTGAATATGTACTACATTTCAGATGATACCAAGGAATTGTTTATTTTACTTAGGGTGATAATGTCATTATGGATATGTAATAAAAATGTCTATACTATTTAAAGAGTAAAATGTAAAGTATGTGAAGTATGGAGGGGCTAAATCATATGCTTAGGATTTGTTTTTAAATACTTTAGAAATAAAGAAACAAGTTGTAAAGTAAAATTTGTAACATTTTATTACTTGTTTCCATGAGTAATTGATCCATTGAAGGCTCATTATTTTCCTTGTATTTTTGTACATTTAAAATGTTTATGATGAATGTTTATGAAGAAAGCATGATAAAGATTCACTTGAAGAAAAGATACATCCAGAGCAGCAAAGCAAAAAAGACTGTGGATTCCTTTTTTAAAGATAATTTCTAATGTATTTTCAGTTACTCTATTCTCTGATAATATTTAATTCAAGTCTGTCAAAGACGGGTGGTGGGCTAGATGATCTTTGAAAGTCTACTGTGGCATTATCTCGTAGTGGCCCAGATGCAGATATATCTATCTGTAATCTTAAGCTCAGAAAACCTGAATTCTTATAAGATATAACATTTATGGCATTGTTTTGAAATTAAAAAGTCACTGTTCTTTTCAGAGCTCAATTAGCCAACTGCTCCTTTGTTTGTTGTTTGGATTAAAAAAATATTCAAACAGTTACACTTAGAAAAATGTATGTTACATGCATGTGTATTTTAAAGAATGAAAACAGCATAAAATATTCATCAGTAGATTTTAGCTTAAAATTCAAATGAATCTTTCCCTCCTTTTTTCCTTTTATTGCACATATAAGCCTCTCTAAAATTGTTTCATTATATAATAGTTTTGGAGTTTGTATAAGTTAAATTGCATTGTATCTTGTCCTTTTGATCAGTTATTTTTTCAGACTCATTCCTTTTGGAGAGGTTGCAGTTCATTTTAAATAAGTATTCGGTATTCAGTGTTTAACTATAACAGAATTTATGTATTTTTTTTACTTTGTTAGTAACCTGGGATATTGCCAGATTTTGTTTTGATATTAAAAATAATGATGCTATAAGCATTCTTATATATCTAATTCAGTGCACATATATAAGGGTTTTTTCTAGATATATAACCAAGAAAGGAATTTCTGGAATAGTTGCGTGATATGTATATATTCTGGATGTGAGTTCAGTTAGAATCCTCCAAGAGATTGAATTTGTTCCTGCCAGTAGCCTGTAAGGTATTATCAACCTTGGACTACTTTAAATTGATTTTTTCCTTGAGTCTTGTTGGACAGGTGGCATGAATACCAACCAGAAAATTACATGGAAGACAGATATCTTATGATTACAGATTTTCAGGGGAATTACTTTTCTTTATGACTACTTTTTCTTATTGTTCAGAGACCTCGGGTATTTATTTGTTTTGTCCAGAATTTATCATTATTACTTGTGGAAGGGTGGATTTATTAAAAATTTGCTTCTCCTTATTAGATATAACATGTTGTTGGGCAAAAAGTAAGGTACAAAACAGCATAAATGAAATTATTCTAAATGTTAATACAACATGAAAAGATATATAAAATATTTTTATGGTGCTGGGATTGAAACCAGGGCCTTCACACTGAGCTACATTTCTAGCTGTTGTTCATATTGACACAGGGTCTCCATGAGAGTCAATAAGTTGCCCAGGCTGGGCTCAAACTTGTAATGCTTTTGTTTTTGCCTCCCAGCGTGCTGAACTTACAGGTCTGCATGACCATGCCCAAACAACTTTTTTAACTGTAGGGAAGTGCCATTACAAAGGACTTTTACTATTTATTTTCTATCTTTGTACTCTTCAAGAGTTCACAAAGAACATTATTTCTAGAATCATAAACAATAAAATATTCCTATTTTGCCAAATGAAAATCTTGCTTCAAAATAAGATCTGTTATCAGTCATTAAAATTGCAACATAAATTTAAGGACATGTGTTGCTCCTCCTACAAGTATATGTACCATAACATATCTATCTCATTTGAAAGTGACAGATGTTGTTCAGGGAGAAATGATCCTTGTCATTTTGGGTCAAAGTAGGACTTTTTAATCAGTGGGGCCTCCTGAATAATTCTGGGTCTGAACCTGCACTGAGGTAATTTATAGATTAAAACTTGAACTAACTGGTCTCTATCCATGAAACAGTTACAGTTTTGCTTTGTTTCTGTTAAAAAAGGAAACTGGAAAATGTTAGAGTCAGTAGGCACATGAAGCTTTTCACCAGTAGCCTCATAAAAATAAAGTTCAGCAGAGCCACATATTGGACTTTGACAAAAATGTAAGTTAGGTAAAGTTTGTTTTCTGGAGATCCTATTACACCTTTTTCAGACACCTTCTCTGATAGTTGCTTCCAGAGCTCACTGGGTTGCCCACATTGTGTGGCCTCATTCTACTCTAACTTCCTGACAGCACACTGTATCTTATAACCTTCCAGAACCCTTTGATATTTTATTCCCTCAAGGGAATGCACCTGAGTGACAATAAGCTAAAGTTACATTTGTTAACATATCTTCATAAAACACAGTGTTAACCCAAATAAGTGACTGATAGTTGGTGGGATAAATTTTCTGTTGTGACAAAATTCCTAAGAAAATCAATTTAAGGGAGAAAAGATTTATTGCGGCTCATAGTTTCAGAAGCTTCAGTCCATAGTTGCTTGGCTTTGTCATTTCTAGGACTATGGTGAGGTAGAGCATCATGGCAGATAGGGTGTAATGGAGCAGAGCTGCTCAATTCTTGGTGGCTTGGAAGCAGAAACAGTGAGAAGAAGTGGCTGAGGACAACATATATCAATGCCCCCAGGGACCTTCTTCTAATTATTGCCCAACACCTAAAGTTTCTACCTCCTCTCAATAATACCTCCTTTCAAATTATGAATCTATCAGTAGATTAATGTATTGGTGAGGTATAACCCCTCTTTGAGTCTCATGATCCAGTCACCTTCACAAAGGCCCCTAATCTGAACACTGCTGCATTGTAGGCTAAACCTTCAACGTGTGACCTTTTGGGGTTATTTCATATTCAAACCATAGCTGTTAGGAATTGTGGTACAATAGCCAGCTAATAGAGGAGAATGTTTTTGGTAAACAGTCATGGAGGAAACACAGCCCTAAAACAGTGGTGAAATTTTATGATACAGAGTCAGAGACATTGAATTTGCAGTGATGTAAGCTTGGCAGCCAGAGTGACTTCTAATAACTCCTCTCTTCTGTTATTCACCCAGCACTTCTCATTAATATAAATCACGTAGCTCCAGCCCTTTCATATCCACTGACAAGAGGACAGTTCTACAACTGAGAAACCTAATAGGCTTAAAATTACCAATCTCTTAATCTTTTGTGTAGGAAAATAGCAAATGAGCTACCACTTACACTGATTCATTTGTTTATATGAAAATTTTTAAAGAAGAACACTGGAGAGTAGGACCTGATCAGAATTAATTACCCTTCATCTGAGTTTAGATCATTACTATTACTGGAACCAATGGTTCAGGAAATATCTCTCATTCCCCCTTGACTCACAAGAACAGATAGCCATCTGTTTTCTCCCTGTCACAACTATCACTGGGATAACTTCTTTGAGACACATAGCTTCTTTCTCTCTTTTGAATTCCCTTCATTGTATCTCTAATGAATCTCTATTCTTATGGCTACCTCTTCTCCACATTTCTATGTGGTAAAAAATATTCTTTCCTAATTCTGTATCCTCACAAGGGAAGATATGCTCCATTTTTGCTCCTGTGGGCAAGACTACCTTCCAAGTGCTTTTTAAAACTTTCTCCTGATGTTTTGCCTGCTTTTTCCTGTATCCTTGACCATTTTACTTCCACAAACTCTTGATACTTGGCTTAAAATAAATCACAGAGATCATGTTGTCCCGTAAAATAAATTCATTCCCTAATATAGATGCCTCTTGCCTTAATGGGGGAAACCAAGGGGAAGAGCTCTGCCTCTAAAGCTACTCTTCTCACTCTCCATCCTTTCCTTTGCTGACAAATTTCTTGAAAGGGTGGCTTACAAAGCTTCACAGGCCATCCATCCACAGCACTGCCCCTGAGTGCTGAGGAGCTGAGAAGCTGAGCCTCTCATAGTACTGTCCCAGGCCACCAAGGAGGAGCAGAGAAGCTGAGCCGCCTGGGGCCAGAAGCAACACTGCACCACCACTCCCAGCACCCTCCACCCCCGGCCTCTGGGCCACACAGATACCTGAATCCACACCACAGAGGTGCAGGGGGCCATAAAGGACATTGTTCTGAACTCCAAATGATAAAGCAGAAGTGAACAACCAAAAGAGTCCTCTCTGAGGCTCTTTGGTGAAAATTGAAGCCCTCTGGAAAAGTGAGGAAAATCTCTGCAATAAAGGCACACCAGACCAATATAGTTCGTGAGTTGGAGAGATCACCACCTCCCATCAGAACCCAGACTATCTTCAGGGAAAGGGCAGTAGAACCTTGCAGAGTTCAATCCAGCTGGAGGTCAGGGAGCTCAATTTAGGCCTTGCAGCCAGATATCAGCTTGAATCTCAATAGACTGCTGCTGGATTGCTGAGACTAACTGATTTACACCTACACACTGCTGCCCACGTTGTCTATAGTGGCAGCAGAGACATACCCTGAAGGAGAGCCTTCATCTTTATTTTTTATTTTCAAAATTACATTTTTCTCTTATTTTTCATTTTTATTTATTATTATTCTTTTCTTTTCAAATTTATTTTTTCTTTCATCCTTTTTCTTTTCTTTCTCTCTCCCTCCCACTCTCTCCCTCTCTTGCTCTCTCACCACCTTGTTCTTCATCTCTCTCCCTTTTTATTTCTATTCCTCTCGTAATTCTGACGTTTTTGTTCTTTCTTTTTCTTTTCTTCTCTGTATTTCCTTCTCTTGATTGTCAATGATTTTAAAGGAAAATGAATATAGTTTCTAGTTTCCCTGTTGCTGTTAGGTTGTTCATTCTTATCTTTGTTTTCTTGTTCTGTCTTTTCCTCTTGTATCCAACAGTTTCCTAGAGTTTGTTTGATCTTCCTGCATCCTCAGGCCTCATTTCTAAATTCTCCCTATCCGTCTAACTATCTATCTAACCTTCTTTCCCCAACTCCTTCTAAGTCCTCATCCTGAAGTTAAAGTTACTATATTGAAGACTTTATTCACTATAAACATATTTTGGCTGGTCCTGGATTTTGATTTAATTCATATATTTAAAGGTGACAGTTTAATAACTATCACAAATTGTCATTTTCTAAGATGTGCTTGATGATATTGTTGTTGCTGATTGTATCACTTGGGCTGAAGTGTTGTGATTGATCTAAGCAGTTGTCCTTTCTGGTATACTGAAAACAAGATTGCCTAAAAGTTATGAGAGACTGAAAACTTAAAGACCAGCTGTATCTGGAAGACTTCTCTGAGAAGCAGTCATTCCATAAGGGTTCTAAATAAAAGCAACAAAGATACTTAACAATAAGAAATATTGAAGTATTAACTAAGGAATTAAAGGAAAAACGTTACCAGTAACAAAAACAGAAATGAGAAGACACCTAAGCAAGGTACAGACCCAACACAGACTTCCAGCTCACCAAAGGCAAATTCTAGGAGAAATGAGGTCGAAAAATCTGATAATCAAACACCTGTACACCCTGAACTGATAGCACAGGAAGTAACAAAACAGATGAATGAAGCTCTAGAAAAACTCAAAACGAATAATTTCCCAGATAACTGCAGAGATAGTGAGCAGAATGAAACACATGATTAGAGATTTTAGAACAGAAACTGATAAAAAAAAAGATGAGGTCAGGACCATGATGGAAGCCATGAATGCCCAGCATAGGAAAGAATTGTAAACCATGAATGCCAAACATAGGACAAAAATGGAATCCATGAAACAGATTTAAACAGTTATCTAGGAGATTAACAACTCTATGCAAAGTATTCGCAGCAGAACAAACCAATGGGAAGTGAGAACATCAGATATAGAATACAGAATGGCAGTCACTGACCATGAAGAAAGATTTCTTTTTTTTTTTAAGACAGGGTCTCACTGTGTAGTTGAGACTGACCTGGAACTCACTGTGTAGCCCAGCCTGGTATCAAACTCACAGCGATCCTCCTGCTTCAGCCTCCTGAGTGCTGGAATTACAGGCATAGGCCACCACACCTGGCTGTGAAGAGAGATTTCTTAAAAATAGGAAGGAACCATGAGAAATCAATCCAATAGTTCCTAGATGATACAAGTAAGAATAATATAAGACTGACAGGAGTCCATGAAAAAGCAGGAGAAAGTACAAATGAAATTTAAAAAAACTATTCACAGTATTAAAGACAAAAAACTTCCCAAACAGAGCAAAAGAATTTGAAAAGTAAGTGAGGCATACAGGACTCCAACTATCCCTGATTAAAAAAAAAAGCTACACTTAGGAATATAATAGTCAAGATCCTGGAATCCCAACAGAAGAACAAAATAGTAAAGGCAGTTAGAGAAAAGAAACAAACCAGAGGGCCAGGGATTTAGCTTAGTGGTTCTGCCATGTGCCTCGCAAGCACAAGGACCCGAGCTCAATCCCTAGTACCAAAACAACAAACAAAAAACAAATATAAAACAAAAAACCCACATACAAAGGAAAGCCCATCAGAATCACAGCAGACTTTGCAACATAAAACCTCAAGGAAAGCATTGAGTAAAGTATTTCAGGCCCTAAAACAAAACAACCTGCAAACCAGACTGATATATCCTGCAAAACTATCTTTTAAAATGGATGGAGATATAAGATGCTTCCATGACAAAGAATACCACAGAAATTTCATGAATACCAAAGCAGCACTACAAATGCTTCTAAACCATATTCTAGAAAAATTCAAGGAAGGTGACAACTTCATAAGGCTCAAAAGAGAAAATCAATAAGGCAAGGCAAGAAATTAAAGGGAGAGGTGGAAAAATAAAAATAAAAAATCAACAACAGGAAAACCATTTGACAAGAATAAGTCAATACATACCAGTTGTAACCATAAATGTTAATAACCTCAATTCACTAATCAAAAGAAATAGACTGTCAGAATGGATTAAGAAGCAAAATCCAAGAATATTCTGTGTACAAGAAATGCACCTTGTTAAAAAAGAAATTCATAAACTGAATGTGAAAGGATATAAAACAGTTCTCGATGTGACAGGAACCCAGAAAAAAGTAGGAGTAGCTATCTCATTTGCAGACAAATTAGATTTCAAACCCAAACTAATTAAATGAGACAGAGAAGGTCACCACATCCTTGTAAAGAAAACAATCCAAGAGGAAGAGGTGACAATCATAAATATATATACACCAAATACTAATGCATGCAAATATACAAAACAAATACTAATGGACATGAAAAACAAGCACTAATACGATTGTAATGGGGGACCTCAATTCCCCACTGTCACAAATAGATCATCTAGACAAAAACTCAACAACGAATACTAGAACTGAACCAAACTTCTGAACAAATGGCCATAATAGATGTCTAGTAAGTTCCACCCACAAAATCAGAATATACATTCTTTTCAGCTTCAAATGGGTTATTCTCCAAAATACACCACGTGCTAGCTCCTAGAACATGCTTAAATAAATGCAAAAGAATTTAAATTATCCCATATATTTATCAGACCATAGTGCAATTAAACTGGAGATCAATAGCAAAGGAACTCCAAGAATGCTACAAACACATGGAAATTGAGTAAGACTCTCCTGAACAACCAATAGGTCACAGAGGAAATTAAAGAAGAAATTAGACAGCTTTTACAAATGAATGAGAATGCTAATACAAAATACAGGAATCTATAGGACACAATGAAAGCAGTTGTATGAGGGAAATTCATAGCAGTGAATGTCCACACTAAGAAAACAGAGGGAGCTCAAATAAACAATGTAATGCTGAATCTTAAGCTCCTAGAAAAAGAAGAGCAAGACAAATTCAAAGCTCACAAAAGGGAGGAAAATATAAACATCAGAGCAGAAATCAATGCAATGGAGAGTAAGAGAATGAGACAAAAAAAATCAGTGAATCCAAGATTTCATTTTCAAAAGAATAAATAAAATTGATGAACTCTTAGCCAACATTATCAATAAAGGAAATAAAAGTCTTAAATACATGTAATGGGAATGAAAAAGGTGAAGTTACAACAGATCCAGCAGAAATCCAGAAGGTGGTTCATCATTACCTACTTCAAGAACCTGTACTCTAGCAATATGGAAATACAGAAGAAATGAACAGATTCCTAGTTACGTATGAATTATCAAAGTTGAACAAAGAAGATAAAAAATTGTAAGCAGAAAATTACAATCAGTGAAATTGAAAACATAATTAAAAATTTATCAACAAAGAAAAACCCAGATCCTGGTGGCTTCTCTGCTGAATTCTACAAGACATTTGGAGAACTATTGCCACTACTCTTTAAAATTTTCGATGGAATTGAAAGGGAAGCAATACTTCTACATTCATTCCTGGAAGCAAGTGTTACTTTTATTTAAAAAGCAGAGAACGACCTAACCAAAAAAGAGAACTACAGGCCAATCTCTCCAATGAACATAGATGCAAAAGTCCTCAATATGAAACTGGCAAACAGAATACAGATTGTCATCAAGAAGATCATACACCCTGACCAAGACAGATTTATTGCAGGATGCAAGGATGGTACAACATACATAAATCAATAAATGTAATACACTATATTAACAGATGCAAGGACAAAAACCACGTGATTATCTCAATAGATGCAGGAAACACATTTGAAAAATTCAACATCCATTCTTGATAAATACTTTACAGAAAATTGGAATAGATGTTCTTTATGTCAACCTGATAAAGGCTATCTATGAAAAACCATCAGCCAACATCAAACTAAATGGTCAAAAATTGAAAACCTTAATGCTAAAATCAGGAACAAGACAAGTATGTCCACTGTCACCACTCTTGTTCAATGTAGTTCTGGAAACAATAAAGTAATTAGATAAGAGAAAGAAATAAAAAGAATAATAATTAGAAAGGAAGAAGTTAAACTGTCAGTATTTACTGATGATAAGATACTCTATATGGAAGACCCAAAAAACTCCACTAAAAGACTTGTAGACTTAATTGACAGATGCAGTAGGTAGCTGGATAAAAGGTCAACACTCAAAAATCAATAGCCTTCCTGAACCTAACAGACTCACAGAGAGAGAGAGAGAGAGAGAGAGAGAGAGAGAGAGAGAGAGCGCTTAGGGAATTGATTCCTTTTACAATAGCATAAAAAAATGAAGTATCTTGGAATTAATCTATCAAAGGAAGCAAAAGACCTTTATATTCAAAACTTCAGCACTCAGAAAAGAGATTGATGAGGATATCAGAAAATGGAAAGACATCCCTTGTTCCTGGATAGGAAGAACCAACATAGTGAAAATTGCCATACTTCCAAAACTGCTACACAGATTCAATGCAATACAGATTGAAATCCCAACAGTATTATTTCTCAGAAGTAGATGAAACAATTCAAAAATTTATTTGGAACCATAGCAAAAGCCGTTCTAGGCAACAGACTTGACAGGGGTATCACAATCCCCAAATTGAAACTATACTACAAAGCCATTGTGATAAAAACACTATGGTACTGCCAAAGAAACAGACCTGATGATCAGTGGAACTTATTAGAAGTTACAGAAATAGCTCCAGACATACTTAGCCACATCATCCTTGACAAAGGAGCTCACCATTATCACTGAAGGAATAATAATAATAAATGGCGTTGGAAAGACTGGAATTCAACCTGCCAAAGATTAAAACTAGACTCTTATCTTTTACCACGCACTAATCTAAAATTGAAGTGGATTAAAGATCTAAATATTAAAACAGAATCATTAACCTTGCTGGAAGGCTAAGTTGGGTAGAACTCTCAGACATTGGAATAGGAAAAGACTTTATGAACAAAACTACATAGCACAGAAACTAGCACCAAGAATCAACAACTGGGATCTCATCTTACTGAAAATCTTCTGCACTGCAAGACAAATTGCCAACAGAACTAAGAGACAACCTGCAGTTTGGGAAATTTTTTATCAGCTGCTCCTTAGACAAAGAACTACAATATGGAATATATAAAGAATTTAAAAATCAGACCCCCTACATATAAAGACCAAATTCATAAATGGGCATCTGAAATGAACAGAAATTTCTCAGACAAAGAATTAAAGACAGAAAATAAACACATGAAGGAACATTCAACATCACTAGTCATTCAAGAGATGAAGATGAAAACAACACTGAGATTCCACCTCACCCCACAAAAAATGGCTGCTATCATGAAATCAACCAATAACAAATGCTGACAGGGCCCTGGGCGAAAGAGGAACCCTGCTCCACTGCTGGTGGGAGTGCAGGCTGGTGCAACCACTGTGGACATCAGTATGGAGATACCTCAAACAACTAGGTTTACAAGTCCTATTTGACCCAGGTATTCCTCAGCTGGGTATCTTCCCAAAAGAATTAAAAGAATCATACCACAGTGATATATGCACACCCCTGTTTATAGTGGCACAGTTTGTAATAGCTAAAACAGCCCAGTTGTCCATCAACTGGAGATTGGATAAAGATTTTTTATATATAAAATGGGGTACTACTTAGCCATAAAGAATGGGAAACTAGAAACATTTATGGCTAAATGGATACACATACAGGTGATACTCAAGTGAAATGAATAGGACATGCATGTGTAAATACCAAATAGCTTCTCTGGCATGAAAAACTAAAATATAAATGAGGATAAACATGTATAACTGATAATGTGAAATAGGAAGAAAAAGTCTAAAGGAGTAGGGGAAGTGGGAGGTTTAGGGGAAAGGAATGAAGGGAAAAGAACAAATATGAGAAAGGTAAAAAATGGAAACAAAGTCATTGTAAATAGGGTAGGGTGGAGGGGGTGGAGGGGTAGGGAAAAATATAAATAGGAAGAAAAAGTCTAAAGGAGTAGGGGAAGTGGGAGGTTTAGGGGAAAGGAATGAAGGGAAAAGAACAAATATGAGAAAGGTAAAAAATGGAAACAAAGTCATTGTAAATAGGGTAGGGTGGAGGGGGTGGAGGGGTATGGGGAAAAATAAGAACCAAGATTCATCACATAAAGGTACAAGATCCCAATGATGAATGTAACTGTATTGTATACCTAAAATGTACCAATAAAAAATGAAAAAAAAAAGTGGCCTACATTTGTTGCCTGTTTCTTTTCCACCCACTCATTTCAACCCACTGCAGGCTGTCTTCCATCTTCACCTCTACACTGGACATACTCTTTTAAAAATCACCATGAGAACCAAGACCTGTCATATAAAGGTACATGATCCCAATAATGACTATAACTGCACCGTATACCTAAAATGTACCAATAAACTCAATAAAAAGAAAAAAAATCACCATCTGCCTCCTACATGTTCATTTTAGTAACCTCGTTTAAACCTTTCATTTAACTTTTTTGGGGTTGGGGGAGTACCTGGGATCAAACTTGAGACGATGTGTTTGAGAGAGGCAGGCAACATGACCCCTGAGCTAAATCACCAGCCCACCTTTCATTTAATTATGGAAGATTACCTAGGTACAATTAATGTTCTCATTGACTGGCAAAACACAATAGGCCTAGTCTCTGTTTCTGAAGATGAAGAAAGAACTTAAGATGAGGAAACTTGTTCCTAGAATGGCACCAAGGAAGAGAGTGGTAGGGACAAGGAGAAGCCGCATGCTTACTTTTCTTTCTATGATTGAAAATAAAATAAGTATTAATTCTCTCATTAATTTATTTGACATATTTACTTTTGTGTATTTGCTAGATGGCAAGATAGCAATTTTCAACTCTCTGGAATTTGGGGGGGTACTGGGAACTTTATATTGAGCTATATCTCAAGCCCTTTTTTATTTGTTTTAGGTTCAGATAAGGTTTTGTTAAGTTACTAAATTGCCCACGTTAGGCTTGAACTTGGGATCCTCCTGCCTTAGCCTTCTAGAGTGTTGAGATATGTGTCATATCATGCCTCTGTCAACTCTCTGGTATTTGGTGAGGCTTTTTTTCTTTTAAACCTGTAGTGGCCAAGAGATGGGCAGATCGTTATATAGTCTCAGTACCTGAGTTATCAGTACCGGATCCTCTGTGGGCTCAGCAATGAATAGTCACACCTACCTGCCACTCATTAAGAGTGATGCTGACTTACATGAGAATAAATTTGAAAAGCTCTTCCTTTCAGATACAAAATTATCTACATTGCATCATTTTAAAATATCACTAGGGTAGGATGAAGTGGAAAGAATGATCTGAGTGAAATTTATTAGAAAACTTGGTCCTGACAAAGGGAATTTAAGTTAATTTTAATAACAGGGCCTCTTGAAAAGAGGTCAAGGCACTAAGATAAGATTTAAACAATCTATTTCATAATCCTGTCCATTTAGAAGGAGTAAGAGTGCAGTTTGTCTGAAGGAGGCAAAGGAGAGCCATGGCCTCCGGTCCTTTCTTTGAACTTCTGAGCTTGTTAGCAAAGGGAATCAATATTCAGAAAGATTGAACTACAAGTTGCAAAGATTTGGACTCTTTGTTCAATGTGATTATTTCCTACCCTCTAGCTGTCCTTAAGAAATTCTCTTAAACGTGCTGTTCAGGACCTATCAAAACACCAGCCGGGCTTTATGTCATTGAACATGTTAGGCAACGTTGAATTCATTAACCATAGGGTTACTAAAAGATGTTAAATACAAGCATTTGTATGTTAAGGTTTTTCTTTTATTGATCAACACAAAAGAGAGTCTGGGGCCTGGAAAAAAGAATGAAGCACATTTGGGGATGTGCAGTGCATATGGATTTGACCCAGATTCTGGTAACAGAAAATAAAATGCAAAATGGGAATCATAACATCAGTAACTATATTTAAAGAGTATTAAAGATTTTAATTCTCATAATGATCCTGAATGTTTTGAGGATAAAGATAGCTAAAATCAAAAGGCCTGCTGTTTAAAACATACATACTATGCATATTCTGAGAAAATTAAATTATACTTTCTCTTTCCCAGGTAAAAATTAATTTGCAGAAAGGATCCACTACTAGAATAACATTGACTTGATACTTCTACTTTAGAAGGTACCAATTCCTGAGAACTTTTCTCAGTACCCAAGAAGAAATTGCCTTTATTATTATGTCAGTTGAGTAGACCAACCAGCATGTTAGTCACTTAAGCTTAAAGGAAATGCATTTATTAGAGTGAAATCTATGTTATTAAGTACTGGGGAAATCACTGTTAATTTAGAAATCAGTGTCACTGTTGATCCAGGAAGAAAAGAAAACTGTGAATCTTCACAGATTTTTAAAACTGATCTCCAGTCATCTAGAGAAAATGAGGAAAACCTTGACTTAGGACTTAAGCATATGCATATAATATGACTCCCATAAAAGGAAGAAATAATGTCTCTTCAGTGTTGGCATATTTTAACTGCTACTATATATATGTGAGTATGAGAAATCTATCGTATAATTGTATTTGGGGAAAAATGGTTTGAAATGTAATTAAGAAGACCACAATGAGGGAAGGACAAAACCCTTTATAGAATTTAAGCTTAAAAATAAAACAAATGCCAGAGTGGACTATTTATACCAAAAATTGTCAAAAATACTGAATGGAGCAAAGTTATTATTTAATCCGTACTTTGTGTAATGGAGTAAAAAATCAGAGGTAACACTAGATGAGTGCTCATGTTTTTCATTGAATTGTTTAATTACCCTCACTACATTAAATCAAATGATTTGTAAAGAATAATAGTTAAAATTATTGAGGAGTTAATGGGTTTCAAGTGTTCTTTTACATGTGTTACTTCATTTAAATTTGACAACTCTATGCCATCTTTTGGGAAATTCCCATATCTCTGTGGAGAAACTGAGGCCCACAAAGCAGAAATCATTATCTCAAGAAATATGGCTTCCGCCAACATAAGAACTGGTCAGTTCATATTCATAGTCTTTATTGCCAAAATGACTAAGTAAATAAATAAACCAGATCATGGCTGCTTGGCATGTGGCACCAGGTATAACGATCAGCACGTCAGGTTACTTCTGGTACCTGGTGTTAGGGAGTAAGGAGATGGAAATATTGTGGCCCTCAAGTCAGAGGGGGCACAGTAGGTCTGGGGTCTTTGAGGACAGAGGATCCTTGCCAGATGCATTTCTGTCTCTGGACTGTGCTGATAATCTGTCTTGGCTGGAAGGGCAGCTTGATTTCAAGTCTTAGTTGGTAGCTCAGTCCATTGAGTTCAAATAAATTCTAAGATGTCCCTGTTCATTATTCAGGCTCCAAGATTGATGGGTAAATGGGAGCAATGAAGAGGGGAAAGGAAGTGTGTGTGTGTGTGTGTGTGTGTGTGTGTGTGTGTGTGTAACAGGGAGGAAAGAAGCCATGATACAGTCTAGCATAGTATCTCCTATGAGTCTTCTCTTTCTCCCCATGCTACCCTCAGGCTCCCCCTCTAACTTACTCTTCTCCTTTTGTCAAGGGGAAAGTTTCAGAACTATTTCATAAAGAGGCAAAATTAAACTACCATTGGAACAAGTAGTCTTTTCTAATTGCACCCACTTATCTTTGGGCATTTATAGAAAAAATATAAAATGGTGAGCCTCGAGCTTTAAATCTTTTTATGCAATCATGCTGCCTTTTTTTTAAAGGGACACCATTATTTTTAGGTTTGTCATGTTTTCACACCATGATAAAGCAAACCATCTAATTCAAACTTAGGCGAGAGAACAAGCCCAGTGCAGCTGTCAGAGAGGCTTGGAAAATAGGAGAAAAAGTGGTTTACACATGCTGTTCCTTTTGTCTGAAATGCTCTTCCCTCCATTGCTTGAGAGTGCAACTCAGTTATCAACTTCTTCAAGGATTCCCTCTTCAGTCAGTCCTTCAAGGTCACACTGCCCTGTTACCTCTTTTCAAAGAAGTATTCAATTCTTAGAATAACCTGTCACAACTGTTTTTTTCTCCTAATGGGGAGTTTTTTTTTTTTTATTAATGTCTGTCTGCCACATTAGACTGGAAATTTCAAATTTCATATGGGTAGGGATTTCCCACTCACCTGCAAAATTCTCAGTGGTCATATGATTCATGATACACATTGGGAACTCAGTAATGATACGTTGAATAAGTGAATGACTTATCAAACAACACCCAGCATGTGACAGTAGAATATTTTGCCCCATTTTTCCATCAAGAAAGGTGAAATAATAGATGAATGTAGCTCTGGAATAAAACTGGGTTCAAATAGTAGCGCTGCTATTTACTATCTGTTTAACCTTAGTAAATTTACTGCCTCAGTTTATTCATCTGTCAAAAAGGGGGGATACTTTTGTCTCAGCTTAGTACTGTACTGGGGGATAAATGAGTTAATACATGTAAAGTGCATGCTTGACATACTTATCACATTCATTCAATGTGAGCTATTATTGTATTAAAGCCCTTGCTTCAGACCATACTGTGTAATTGTGTGCAGCTGCTGTTTACAGAAATTATGCATGCTGACACCAATGGCAGAGATATGGCACTGTGTTTTGATTCATATTCCTAAGGTCTGCTCCTTGTCCCTTACATTATGTGTTTTACTCTATTACTTGATTTGATGTTACTGAGGCAGGCAGTGAGGAAGTCCTTTGCTTTCTGCAACTCATCTCACAAATGTCAGTGATGTTTCTGGAGTAGGAATAAACACAAGAGCAAAGCATCAAACCAGCAGCTGCCTAAGTTGCCTAGCTTGCAAAGTGGTAAAGTGAAGTGTCTTGTGTGTTTCACTTTCAAGTGACAGGAAAATAAGTGGCCTATCAACTACTAATTACTCCATATATCACTAGTGAGGGGCTCTAGCTTCCACAAGATTGCCACGAGCCAGCTAGGTGCTTCCAAGTTTCAGTACATTGGTCATTACATTAGTCAACGAAGTGAAATTGAATGAAGCAAGGGATTGCAATTTATTCAGTGTAGAGATTGTGAATAAACTTATGAGCCTTTGAAGCAAATAAGTAAGGATTAAGAAGATGTTGTGCCCCCTAATCAGCCACTCATGGGCAAGCATGTTGGCTCTCCCATCCATGAATGGAAACTCTTATCATCTTGCCCCTTTGTGCATTGCTTATGAAAAAGTTATGTTTTGCTTTCTTGTATTCATGTAGAATTTAGAAATGTTAGGATAAGGATTTGGCTTTCCACATAACATGAGTGTAGCAGCTTTGATTTTTGTTGAGGGAGCTCCATAGTTCTAAGATCAGATTCTGGAATGAGACAGCCTAGATCTGAGTTCTAGGAACATCACTTTTAAGCTCTGTGACCTTGATTATTTCACATAATCTCTCTTTTCAAGGTTCCTTATTAGCAAAATGATACAATCTTAAATGTTGTGTAAAGATTAAATAAGTTATTACATGGAAAGCATTAGTACACTTCATCATATAGAATAAATGGCCAAAAATTACTAGCATTAAATTTATAAGTGTTATTTGCTTCTTCTTTTTGATATTCTCTCACATAATTTAATATATGGCACCTGTGTACTGAAAGAGAGAGATGGTACTCCATTAATAAGTACAGTTTTTATGTATGATTTTTTTTTAAAAAAGCAATCTGGAGTCAGACTGCTGTGGTTTAAATCTGATCACTTTTGAGTAGTCTCGAACACTTATTTAATTTTCTGGGACATTAAGATTTCGTTTGTTTTGTGTTTTAGTTTTTCGAGACAGTGTTTCACTATTAGTTCAGGCTGGCCTTGAATTCACAGCAATCCTCCTGCCTCAGCCTCTTGAATTCTAGGCTTACAGACATGTGCCACCACACTGTGCTCTAATAAGTTTTTGAAATGTGGTCTGAGGAGCCAAGATGGTTCATGAGGTCCAAGTTTTATAAAATTTCACTTTCATTCTTTCATGAGTGTTTGGTGAAATTTTCCAGAGGCTTCATGGGAAGTGATGATGTCACCATTCTGATGGCTAATGGAATATGTGCTTTTATGTTCTTGGGTTTTAAAGTTTTCAGTTTTAATTTTTAATATGATAAGCATTGAGATACAATATATCTCACATAAACAAAAATTACTCGGTGTCCTTCATGATTTTTAAAATGTAGAGAGGCCTTGTGATCAAAAAGTTTGAGGACCAATGCTCTAGGCTTTAGTTTGCTTTGTAAATTAGGAATAATAGTACCAACTTTATAAAATTTGTAGGAAGAGTAAATGAAATAATGCACATAAAGCTCCTTGCTGAGTGCCTGGTGTTTAGTAGGCTCTCAATAAACAAATAATTTTCCGTGACATATTGATTAATTTTTTTCAAAATTTGCTGAAGGTCTGTAGCTAACCTGGTTAACTGTAAAGTAGGCATGCATACTACTGGAAAAAACACATCCATTACCAGTCATTTGTGTGGTTATAACAGTGTGAGATACAGTGACAAAGATATAGACACATAAGAATTTGCAATCTGGAGAGACAAGATTCATCAAACCAGAAACCTCAAACCAGGTCAGATGGAGTGTATGTGGAAAACTACAGAGTAAGACAGTTCTGTGCTTACGTTCTATGGGATTTTGGAAAACAGGAGACCAGAGCCCAGATATTTAAGTAGATTTGGCTGAGTGATACTTCTCCCTAGGAATGTCCTAACCATAAACACTATTAATGTGTACATTCTCAGAGAGCTTACAAAGCTCTTAATGTCAGGCTCTTAGTATCTTCATTATAAATGTGTTGTTCCTTAGTACCCGGAGACACTCTGGTGCACATTAATAAAATAACTGTCAAATTCATAGTTTTAAAATTTTATTATCAATACATGCATGGATTTGGAGTTAGCTGACCTGTTTTCAAATCCTGATATTGTTTCTGGAGTAGCTGTGGGAGTTAAGTCACGTCCAGTCATTTTGTGGAGTCTCAGACCCTGATGTGTAAAATGAGGTTGCTACTAATTACCAGCTCTGCCGAGACTTGGCTCTCAGTGTAAGGGGAGCAGGTGAGCTCATGTAGGCGATGGCACTTAGAACACGATAAAGTGCTAAACGAATGTGCTGTGTGTCGCCGCATGGTCTTTTGCCTATTAC
Organism: Fukomys damarensis; assembly: GCF_012274545.1. Lineage (NCBI taxonomy): Eukaryota > Metazoa > Chordata > Mammalia > Rodentia > Bathyergidae > Fukomys > Fukomys damarensis. The sequence goes on from NW_022900951.1 coordinate 80,831,268, forward strand.
ATCTCTACCCTTACGATGTTCTGAGGCTGGTGGCATCTGCTTAGAAAGGAAGCAGGCCTGGAATAGCCTGGGTATTTACAGAGGAAATTGGCAGAGTCTAAATTGTGAAACTCAGTGGTCTGCTCCAGATCATCCTGTTGAGTTCCTCACTCTCGTGAGCACTAAATATATTCTCCCCATTTAAAAAAAATAGCCTTGTAATTTTGTTCAATTATGAATCTCTTCACATTTTGTTGGAGGAAATTTAAGAGGACTCCCATACAAAGGACTGTTCCTTAATTTAGAATTATTCCCTTGGAGTTAGAGGTCATCTCTCACTTGCCAATTGCATAGCCCGAAAGCAAGTTTATCAAAATTAATGGCCTTTTAAAACCCATTAAAGAAGTTCTAGACTAGCACTGCTGTTTCCAGGAAAAATAAGGATTATTTTATGTGGATTTCGTGCTTCTGATAAACTAGGGGTTAACTGAAGAGCAGGTGAAACCTGCCCTCTTAGGGCTTGCACTCATAATGAGCTCAAATGTGACCTAAACATGACTAAACTGGTAAGTTTGAGATCTGATTACCTGTGCATGCTTCAGAGTCTCTTCCTCCTCCTCCTCACTCTATAACCTCATGTGGTTCACTTGACTTCTCTAGGATTTGGTTTCTGCATCTGTCAAAGAGGGTATCCTGAGTACCATTGCTATGAAGGATACCCTATAAAGGGTATCATGAGTACCAATACTAAATGGGTGGATTGAAGGAGGAAATGTATGTCCCAGGTTTATCAGGTTTATCTCTGTGCTTGGCATATAATCAGCATTCAGCAAATGCGAGGCCTTACTATCATGACTATGCCAGGAGCTGGTCACAGTGTAAAGGAGGTCATATCCCTGACCTCTCTAAGTTCGTAGTCAAAATGAGATAAAATACAGAAGCACAAACAACCCAGCTGTGGGTGGAAGGGCCAAAGAGGTTGCATTCAGCCTAATGACTATTACTTGTGGTGGCTTCACAGAATCCTCTTTCCTTTCTAGCCCAGTCTACCCAATTGTTGACCTTACCACAGAACAAGGCATTCTTTCGACTACTGAGAAACCACTTTTCATTTCCCCGCCTAAGTGAGATGAAGGGGGAAGGAAAAGGGAGAAGAAATAAACACCAGCTGGGATGAGAATATAAAGAAAAAACAGGTTTCTTTTCTCTATTAAAAAAAGAGTGGGGGTGTGGGGACAAGGAAAAAAATGTGTTCTTAATGCAGAGGGCTGTCAGAAAGAGCTGTGAGGGTGTTTTTACATAGGCTGCACTTCTTCTAATCATCTCCGCACAGGCAACAGCTCTGGCCTTAGCCAATCATTTGTTTACACCAAAAGGTGCAGACATCAAAGGCAGATGTCATAACAATTAATAACACTTCTCGAAGTGAATAATCTCTCCCCAATCTGCCAGCCTGAGGGGGCCTTGTTTCTCCGGAGAGCTCCAGGAGAAATTGTGCTCCCAGTGAAATCAATGAGGGTGGATCCTCTCTGAAAAGTGGCAACTGATCTATAGCTGCAAAGAGTATAGACTCAAAGCCCTCTAAATATAAGTGGAAATTTCAGTCTCGGCCTTTCCTGAAGTACCTGGCACATGGGAAAACACTAAAACTTTCCTTAAAAGTCTTTAAACTTTTAATTTCAGAGAAATATAGAGACAGAATGGAGTCCTTCAAATGGTGGGAACAGTTCTTCCTTAAAAATAACTTTGAAAGGGTGGGGATTTAGCTCAATGGTTATGCTGCCTGCTTCGCAAGCATAAGGTCCAAATTTGGTTCCCTGTACCTAATAAATAAATAAGTAGATACATTTGAAATAAATGTGAATTCTAGAGTTGAGGATTGAAAAGCAAATTTAAATCTAATTAAAAATTTAAAAAGTTAATTAGGTTGTGCTGCATATCAACCCCACAAGATACACGCTGTTATTATTCCCAATTTTTATGTGAAGAAACTGAGGTACAAGAATGCTAAGTGATTTTTTCAAATAAGTAGCAGATCCAGACTTTGAAACAAGAAAGGCTGGATCTAGTGCACATACTCTCAATCAATAAGGAGTTCTTTCTTTTGACTCTTCAGCCAAAGGTTCTTATAGCATGCAAATATCCTCTATTTATTTCTAATTTACGTCAAGAATTTTGGTGGATGACTGTACACACTTTCAAATAATTAAACTATTTTTCTCCATGATTTAGTAAGTTGCAATTGTTCTCCTTGAAGCGTGTCTCATTTGTGTACTAAGCTATTTCCCAGTGACCCAACCTAGAAATTCTGCACCTGAGCTCCCCAAATTACATACAGAAATCACAAGAGACCTTAAAGAAGCACCTGAATCTTGGAATTTTAAACCTCTTGGAAAATACTTCTTTTCATCACTTCTTCTTCCAGACCTGCTCAGGAGAAAATTGAGCCTTATTGAATAAGGGCTTGAGTTATAATCAGGCTGGCACACAGGCAATGACTGATGATGAGCTGATTGCTAGGAATGACTACAGAAGAACTTTTGGAGCCTTAAGAAAGAGGAGACTGTGTTTCTGATTCTAAAGCCAGATCCAATCTCTTCACAGGTCAGCATTTTCCAGGCAAAACCAGTCTCCAGCATATTCTTGTCACCTGTAGGATGGAAGAATCATGGTCCCCAGGGAAGACGGTAGGTACTGATTTCACAGTTTGGCTTTCACTACAGATGGAAACAATAACAGCAACACCAAGCAACACAATCTCTGACCAAATGGGCATTTAATTGAACTTCACTCGGTGGAATGACACATTGTTTCCCAGGCTAAATTGGCTGCTATTGTCAGGGAGATAGTTATCATGGTTCACTATACTCTCATTCCAGCAGAGTACTAGGGAGCTTTTTAATATTTATGTGACAATAATTGATCTCTTACCACTTAGTACTGCTAAAGACTTATCAGCTTGCTATTTCAGCACCATATGTTGTAGCTTAGATGCACTCCACGTATCCTTCCTGGGCCTTGGGGAGAGAATATTTACAGTGAATCAGAATAGAAAATGGTATGAGCTTCAGCTCCTTACATGTAGATTTCACCTCGGTGATTATGTATGTAACTTATGACTAGAAAATAGTGAGACTGATTCAAAAACTATGAATTGGAGCCTCCATCCTGAATTTTTCCTTTTCCTGGTATGGAGCAAAAACTAGGAGACTAATTAAGGAAGAGGCCTCATGAATTCACCTTACATTGTATACAGCTTATTTACATAGGCAATTCTGTGAAATCTGAAAACCCACCCAGAATTAAAAATGCTAACAAGCTCTATACCATTTGTTGTTTTTTTAATTAGCCATGTGCTGATTTTGCTTGACTTATTTCAGCAATAACAAAGTTTAGCACAGTTATATCATAAGTCTCTCAGGAACCGAAGGAGTAGGTTTTCAAAATTTTACATGAGCCAGGAGACTGGCTTAGCAGCTCTTTCCATTGAGCTGGGATTGCCATAGTCATTGGGTCCTTTGAGGGGTCAGAGTTGCAGAGAATGGGGCTAAATAAGACAAGTGTTACATGATTATGGTAATATTTATATTTTAGAAACATCTTGACACGGTGAATCATAAAGAACTGACATTCACAAATCTGTCCCAGATACATACTGTGAAATCAATCAGATGATCTGTGAATATTTAAAAAAATCTAAATGCAACAAAAACTTTGAAAATATTGGCAATGTCAACCAGATTACAGTGTTTTTTTTTTCTGACAGTGTACCATCTTTCCTGAAATGAATAATCTTTTTTTTTCTGTTTGTTCATTTGTTTGCTTGCCTTTTGGGGGATTGGAAGGAGCCTGTTTTCAAAATTGAGAGACTTGAATAGCATGAACAGTTAAACCTTCCTCGTATCAACTGTTGAGAATCACAGACATTTTTCATATTACAACCCTCTGGAAATTCCAGAAACATGCTAAATTTGGTCACCAGGGACCCTGGGCCAATGATGCCTGAATATCACTTAGACAAATCTCCAAATATTTGGAAAAAATCCATCCACAATCCTAATGTCACAATTCAAGTGGATCATTTCTTAGGGCTTCTCTTGAAATCTGTTTTCTCTTTTCCTCTTCCTTTTTTTCTCGATTGAGTAAGCTTTTCCTTTGTAATTAAGGGAAGTAAATCCTAAAACAGAAAGTATTAATTATCATTTTGGTGGGATTCTTTTTTTGTTAATGTTTTGGAGAAAGTGTCTCTCTTTCCATGTGATCCAGACTGGCCTTGAACTTTGAATCCTCTTTCCTCACCCTTTGCAGTGCTTTAATTTTAGGTATGCACCACCACACATCAAACATCATGTTTCTCACCCATAATCTGACATGGTCCTCAAAATACCTCTGGAACTGGATCTGATCATTCCTTTGCCCAGATGAGAAAATTTAGTAACATTTTGGCTGACACTCAGACTGTGAGGCATTTTTATTTCCAAAGACACATTATCAGTAAGTTGAACTTGATGTGATTACATTTAAATATGCCATCACAATTGCTACTTATTTTTGACCCACTCTTGACTACTTGTCTTCTATGTATGCAATTAGAATTATGAATTATCTCGAGAAATTTATGAAGAAGTTACTCCTGTTACAGTCTGATTCCCCAGAGTACTGCAAACCCGTGCAAAATTTTGCTCATAAGTGCAATCATAGAGTCATCCCAACAAAAACCATAATCCAGGTTTCATATCTTTCAGATAGTGTTGTATCTGTCCTGTCAATGTTACAAGGTCTGTAGAGGTGAATATCATAGAAAAAAAATGACTTAGACGATGGGTCAGCTAACTCTCATCTGTAAAGGACCTTATATTAAGTATTTTAGGCTTGGTAGCCCATATGATCTCTCTTGCAATTATTCAGCTCTACTATAGCAGGATGAGAGCAGCCAGAGATAATATGTAAATGAATAGGCATGGCTGTGTTCTGAGAAAATTTATTTATGGTCATGTAAATTAGAATTTTACATATTTTATGCAGAATTAATTATTTTTTTTGTTTTACTTCAACCATTTAAAAGAGTAAAAGCCATTCTTATAGGTTATGAAAAAACAAGTAGTTTTATGGATTTCACTCAAAAACTGGTTTGCCAACCTGTGTCTTAGACTAGCTGTTCTCCAGTCTGCGTGCACATCAGGGTCATCTGGGGAGCCTTCCAGAAATATTGATGCTAGGATTTGTCTCCTGAGATTTTCATTCAGTTGTTTCAGGTCATACTCAGATAGCAGTAATTTTTAAAAGCTTCTCAGATGACTGTAACACACAGCCATGGTTGAGAGGAAGTAGTAGTCTAGAATATCATTCTGTAGCTCCAGGGTGTTACCAGCCACTTAGGTTCACATGCTCAGGTTTGTTTGTCAGTGACCAAATTAAAGGAGGCCATTTACTTTGGTTAAAGGAAAAAAAAATATTCAAAGCTGGCCACCAGGAGATAGAGGAGCCCATTTGCCTCAGATCAACATTTCACCATGTTTGGGTAGTTAAGGGTCTTTTATAGAAGCGCAGCGTGATACTGGAGATTTGCACATTTGCCTTATCTCTTCCAGCCATCTTCGGCACATTCTTCTCTTTCCTATGGAAAGAAACAGTTCTCCTGCCAGTGAAGCAGGCATCTGCATATTCTGTCATTTCTGTTGGCCTGAGGAGAGGAGGAGGTTATTGGTTGTATGCTCAGCAAGAGTAATTTTGGAGAAATTACTTATTTCAAAAAGAAAAAAGTCTAAATTATAAAGTTCCATTTTGCAGTGCTAGTTACAAGTGTTAGCCCGGGTCTTTGGCAAATTACTGAGATGTAAACTTTTAAGGGTTTCAACGTGGTCCATGGGATAAAGCTGATATCCAAAATAGATTTCTGAATCATTCTTAATAGTGCTTAATTTAACCATCTTAAGAGGCAATGCACTGTAGGAGACAACATCCCTCAGTAGCATTCATGTGGACAAAAAGAAGCTAGTGAAAAAGTTTATTTCCTGTGTGTATGTGGCTATGTCTATAAATTCATAGTACTGCAAGGTTACACATTGACTAGATAAATGAGGTTACAGCCAGGGATTTAGCTCAGTGGTTCTGCCACCTGCCTTGCAAGTGCAAGGTCCCACGTTTGACCCCCAGTACCATAAATAAATAAATAATAAATAAATGAGGTTACCTCTGGAGAGGGCTCTAGAACTGGAGGGATGAGTGTGGTGTCTCAATTTCTTGCCTCAAAGAGACTAACACTAACAAATTAAGGAAGGGAGGTTTATTTTGGCTCACAGTTACAGTCCATGATTGGATGGCTCCAAGACAGAAATGGCATGGTAGAAGGGCCTGGATGGTAGAAAGCTGTTCACCCATGGAAGCCAGGAGGGAGAGAGTAAGTGTTCATTTGGTTAATGCTGCTCACACCATGGTAGTCAAGAAGCAGGAAAAAAAAAAGAGAGAGCTGGGAGGGAAATAGAACCTTCCAGATCATATCCTCAGTGACCCCCATTTCTTTCGTTAAGTTTATCGGTATTTCTTAGGTATATAGTATAGTCACATTCATCATTGGGATCTTGTACCTCTACATGATGTATCTTGTTTCTTATTTTTTCCCCTTATCCCTGCCCTCCCTTCACCCCTTCTACCCTTCCTTGTTTACAAAGACTTTGTTTCCATTTTTTTGCCTTTTCTCATATTTTTTTTCTTTTCCCTTCTCTAACCAAGCCTCAACTAGCAACACACTCAACTTCTGAACTCATCAGTGGATTTTATAATGCCCCTATGATCCAATCGCCTTCTGTAAAGCCCCCCTCTAAGGGCATGAGAGTTCTGAGGGGCATTGTAAATCTAAGCCATAACAGATGGAGTAAAAAGGAACTTGATTTTACCCTGCTCTGGTTCAAATCATATACTTACCAGTAATGTGACCTTGTTTCTCTGTGCCTAATTACTCATTGGTAGAAGTAGGAAAGTAACAGCACAACTCATAGAGTATATCTGGGATTTAATTTAGGTAAATAAATGTTAAAAAGTCAAAACTATCTGTTATGTAGTTCACAATCACTAAATATTAGTCATTACCATTAAAATAGTTTAAAAATATAAAGTATCAGATTGGTAGTGCTCAATCTTTTTCCCTGCTCCTTTACTGTTTAAGTGGGTTCTTTTCAATAAGCATATCACATTCCCTATAAGAACTCTGGCTTGAAAATAACCCTTTAGAGATTCTGATATGCATTCCAGCAGGCATGACACTCAGTTTAGATGAATGCAACTGTGTTGAATATAAGTGAAAACTTTCTCTAATATTATGCAAGGTTGAATTTCAAGGAAACAAGAACAAACTAATATAAGTATGGGACTGTATATTGTAAAAATCCTTGCAACTAATAGTGTCCTGTCCTACTTTTATAGCATGCAAATACAGGATTGAAGAATGATTAATTGTACGTAACCAAAAAGAACAATGAACAATAGTCCTCTCTCTTACATATGGCAGGTACTCTAAAATACAATGAATCCCCAATTTCCAACACTATGAATTTTATGGTATCTGTCAGGGTTCACTCAAAGAATGAAGAATCAACAAACTGTGCCTCACTGACTTTTTTACAGTTAGCATATTTACGTTTTAGATTATGACCTAGTTAAATGAATAGTAAATGAGTTTGTAATTTTCACTGCCTGAAGGAACTTGGGATATATATTGTGCTAATGAGAACTTGGTGTGAGAAGAAAAAAATATTTTTGATGGCCTGTCAACCATACAATTAAAACTGATCTAAGCATGTGGTGAAGTAGCAGAGTGTATAGATTTGGGGGTCTGACCAAAAAAGGTGATAGCTTTACCAGTGAGTTCAGGAGAAGGAATGAAAGGCCCTGTGCTTTGGTGAAAGAATGCTTGCCTTTGTATCTGAAGACCTGGTTTCTGATCACATCTATCACTGACTTTGGATTCATCATTTAACTTCTTTGAGCCTCATTTTTCTCCATGATTTGATAAGGCTGGACTCCAAGAATTCAAAGGTCCTTTTGGTTTGAGTATTCTTTTAATTGGTAATAATGTTCCGGAGCCATAGAGCTCTCCTGGGGTCTTCCTCTGTGTCAGTCATCTATAGTATGCAAGACAGCAGTAAAACTCTGGTGAACTCTCACCTATTTGTAAAGCCAAATTAAATTCTGAAATGTCATCTCTAGATTGACTACTAAACAAAGGCCTTTGATGCATCTCTGCATTTGTCAGTCATGGTGAGGCTTGGGAATGACCTCTAATAGTATAGTAGGATGTGCTTCTTTCAAATTAACTTCAACAGAGCTTCCGCATCAGTTATGATGCTCAGGAAAGTGACTGATGCATTTGTATCTTTCATGCGTGTTTGTGGAGAAATTATACCCCAGTCTCCCTTTTCACTTCTTTGAACTTCTTGGTATTACTTTTTTAAAAATTAGTTCATGCTATAGCTTGCTGAGCAGTGAAGACTGAGAGGAGTCATAAAGCCTCAGGCTAGGCATGATTTCTTTCTTTATAATGTGTTGTTAGTCAGTCTGCTGGCCCACAGGCCCTCAGTTGTCATGGTGACTTTCTTTACCTCTAAGAGAGGAAGGGAGGTGAAAGTGGCATTGTGCTGATATTTGGTAACATTCTCCATTAAGAACTCTGTGTCTTACTGGAGATAAATATGAAGCAGCTTGAATGAAGGATTCACTTTCCTTTAGTCAAGGTTTACATTCTTTAAAAGAATGCAATAATTCTGTGAACTACAAAAGTAAGCCTAATGAGTAAATCAAAGAGTGGTCATAGTTTAGTGAAGAACAAAAGTAACAGTTATCACATTACATTTCATTATTATACCCTACTCTTTAGAACATTGTGTGTTCTTATTTTATTAGAAGTTAAGAAGTTCCTTGATTTGCTCAGAGGCTGTAAATTAATAACTGAACAAGATTCTTATCCTTGCCTTTAGACTCCAAGTCCAGTGCTTGGTTAGAATTCTTACAACCACTCTCCTCTGTACTCTTCCTAGTAGAAAGCAACAATGCACAGTCTGATTGGAAACAAGGTGATAGGTTTAGCCTGCCTAGGTAGAGACAATAAGGGAATACCCTGTAGAAAATTTTAAAAAATATTAAACCAGCTCTACATCAGTCTTCTTTTTACTATCATGATGCTTCAGCAATTGTCAACAATACTAATAAAACAATTTTCTCTGCAGGTTGAACAATTCCCACTGCTATTTTTTGGGATGTGTAGTGCTGTTTTCCAGCCTGTCTTAATATTATCTTCAAATATATCTAGAGATGCAACATAAGGCCAAAAATGAAGACAGAAAACCAGTCAGTAGGCTTTACCCTGGAAAACCCCTACTCAGTAGGGTATGGAATCACTTAGCAAATACTTATTGAACACTGATTTCATGCTCAGCACTGGGATAAGATCTGGGGGGTGCATAGTCAAGTGTGGCTCCTGCTTCAAGGTGCTCACATGCCTTGATAAGAGTTATGAAGAGTAAGTTATAATTTACACTTATAAAGCAAGTAATTAAGAGTGCTATAGGGAAAATTATATTCTATAAGAGTTAATTCATTAATTGACTCAAAAGTAGATGTTTCTTTGGGTTCAAATCCTTTCTCCATAATTCTCTAGCTTTGTGGTCTTGTGTGACTTATCCTCTGTGTCTCAGTTTCCCCAACCATAAAAACTGGAGATGATAATAGTAATATAACAATGTTAATATACATTCGGTGATTAAATGAGATAGGAAATGTTCTGTAGAACCCAGCTATTATCCATTCACCAAACACTTAGTGAGAATTTACTCTTTGTTATGCACTGTTCTAGCTAGAAATATACTCAGCCCTCAAGGAGCTTCTGTGACTCATGCACTGTTACTACAGTTTAAGTCAGTACCATAGAGCAAGGCTCTGACGTCAGGTCAGGTCATCTAGGCTGAATCTGAATTTCATCATTTCCTGTTTGTGTGATTTTAGACAAATTACCTAGTCTCTGTGTACTTAATTTTCCTCATCTATAAAACTATTACCTATATAATAGTGCAGATTTCATTGGATTATTGTATAGATTAAAAAAATTGATAGTGAGACCAGGAGATAGAGAGAAAATAGACAGGAGAAGGGACTGAATGAACTGAAATAAGGCCTAGCAAACTGGACTGAAGGGACAAAGGTCTAATGAAATGTACTCCTTTGATGTCAGAGACCTAGCCACAGTGGCAGCCACATAGCTTTTTGTGTGTGGTATCACCAGAATTGCCCTACACCAGAGTCAACACGAAGTTTTAAAAACAACACCTGCCAGTGAGAAACTACCTTGTCTTCTGTGTCCACCAAAATTGCCTGTCAAGGTCTGTGTGTAGACCCCTAGACTGAGACATCTCTGTGTTGTCCTGCATTGGAGCCCTGATGGCTAGCTGGAGCTTTTCTTTGTTCATTCTAATAAACTACATCCAGTTTATTCCTAAGTACTGCGTCTCTGGACTTCATTCTTCATTGTCTTCAGGACAAGAGCCCAGAGGGAGGAGAAAACTGGGAACAGTAGACAGTAGAAACAGTAGTCTAAGTTCTTAGAATACTGTCTGGAACATACTGTGGTATGCATACATTTTAGCAGTAACCATTACCGTGATTTGCTCTTTCACCAGAACTAATGGAAACAACATTATTTTGTAGATTTGTAGGAGGTTCCTAAATCAGTTAATAGAAATGGTTGAAATTTGAGGTGATGTTAACCTTTTGGCTACACTCTGCTTACAGCAAAACCTTGATTATCTAATCTGAAATATTCTGCTGAGCTTCATTTTCTATTTAATTAACTGAAACTTAACTAGAACAACCTATTGACTTCAGTCCTTTTGATTGGAAATCTTTATGAATTGTCTATAGCCAACTTTGTGCTTTAGTAATAAGGTATAGTGATTGTCCCAAGTCTGCGGCACAGCCGAAGTATCCTCTAAGGCCAAGGTGAAGCATTAGCTATTCTGTGACTACAGTGATATGGTAGACCCCCTCATGTCAGTACGATACTGGGGATTTTGGTTTTCTGTTTCGACTTTGCAAAGAACTACATTTCATAGCTTTAGTAACCTACAGTATAAGACTAAATTAATGGCTTTATGATTTTTCATATCTCCAAAATAGGAACTCAGTTGAAGTCTTAGTGCTTTTCATAGTTTTAGTAACCTACAGTACAGGAATAGGTTAATGGCATTAGGATATTTATGGCCTTAAAATAGGAAATCAATTGAAGTTTGCTATTTCTAAAAGCAAGTTTCAGGAGCCCGTGTGTCACTTGGGTGGGACAAATTGCTTTTTGGCAGTCTTAGTCTCTTTGGGTAGTACCAACAGCGAGCACAAACAAAAGGTACCTTAGAAAGTATTCATAGTGGTCCCCTCCATCTTTCCTGTCAGCCTTAATGCCCTGCCACAAGACCTGATTGTCCCAACCATTAGCATCATCCTCCAAGCTTTAAGTAAATGTTTGCTTTTCTAAAGTTATTGAAGGTCTATATTAAATTCCAAGTATGACACTTGAGGGAAGGGTATTAATTTATTTTGTTTGTCATTCATTGTTATATACACTCTAATTTGTTCTTAATATATATGAGGGCTCAGTGTGTGATAGATATGAATTATTGAGAAGTGAAGGAAATGAGTGTTCTGTGGTGTGTATTTTTTTGGGGAACAAACCCAGTTATATTGTACCACTAAGCTACATCCTTAGTCCTTTTTAAGAAAAATTTATTTTGAGTCAGGGTCTTGTTATGTTGCCTAGCCCTGACCTTTCAATCTTCTTCCCTCAGCCTTTGGAGGAACTGGGATTACAGGTGTGAGGTACTGTTTCTGGCGGTAGTAGTGTTTTTTAAGGAAAAGGGAATTCAGGTTTATAGAACTAACAAGACAAACAAGAGAGTACCACTGCTAAGACAGTTTGGAAGCCTAATGTTAGATGGTAAAAGAGAGATGGAAAAAGTAGAAGCAAGTTTCTCCTAATTTATCATGCTTTTTAAGACTCATGCAGATTGAAGAGTGCAGAATGAGACTGGAAATGGGCTTGGAAACTGCACTTGGGGTCATGACTGCCTACAAAAGAGATAACTTTCTTCCTTTATTCTTAGCTGTGTATAATGGATGTATCTGGGGGAGGGTAGCCCTGCAGAAGAAAAACAAAGACTGTATTCCAAAGGGCCAACTTTGGTGATTCATAAGCTAAGTGGAAGAAGAGGGCAGGGGACAGATCTGTATAAGGTTCAACCTTGAGAAAAAGTTTTTGTTAACCTGCCAGTGGAGATAAAATCTAGCATCTTGTCTTTAGTGAATGTCCTTAGTAATTAGATGAAATGCCAGTAAGACAACTACAACTTATCTCTGAGATCGCTGAAGCTTCAACCAGCCAGACTGCTTAGACAGGTCAGCTTTTACAGCACAGACACAGGTGATTTTCTTATTATTTGGAAGTGTTGATGCATGAGACATATAGCAGCTACTTACAGTGAAATAATTGTCATTTCAAATGCACTTATACCTGAATAACCTGCTGTGAACATTAGCAGTGCTCAAACTCTAGGATGGTGTCTTGTCTTAAAAGAGACTATAAGTTTTTAGTGGTTCAAAGTTTCTGTGATCTAGTTTAAGTGTTTGGAATTGATAATGAAAAGATGAAAATAAAGTGTTTGTAGATGGGGAGGAGAGGAGGGGGTGAAGGGAGGGCAGGGGTACGGGGAAAAAAATGAGAATCAAGACTTGTCATGTAGAGGTACAAGATCCCAACAATGAATGTAACTGTCCTGTATCCCTAAAATGTACCAATAAACTCAATTAAAGCTGGAAAAAAAAGATGTTTTATGCTTTCAAGATTTACCCTAGAAGAGATCCGTAACTCCACAGTGAAAATGAATAGTCAATGCAGAGTACTAATCACATTCCCCAAGGTGAGAGGAGGAGTATCATTGGAACCTGGAGCTAGTGAATGATGGTGTCCTCCTCTTGGGAACCAAGTGTTGAATGAAGGACAGGGAAATGCTTGGACTCTGTTAGGAAAGAAAGGAATGTTTCGTGTCTTTAAGGCACTCATGAGGACACTCAGCAACACTTCATGCTTTCCTATTGTGAAGGGGCTTACTGTTCATCTTTAAAGCCCATCTGCTAGTGATTATCACAGAACAAAAGTATTGGGAAGGCAGCTTACTGAGTGACCTCACTGTAGATGAAGAATGTTTACCAAGGATCGAATTGGAATAAATCTGACATAAGATAAACTGTTTGAAAACAGGCATATTCTGGAAATTCACAGCATTGTGGTAGATTTGGCCATGGATTATTTTCTTCTAATGAAAAGAAATTCCACTTAGGAAACCACCTGTTCCATTCTTTTGTGAATGTAAAGGATAAGGCTACCACCCTTGTGCTGGTTCCGTGTTATTCATAAGAAGAAAGCAAAGTAGATGCACAATTTTCTACCTAATATTTGCAGAGCACAGAGAAAGGCACAAATGGAGGCATGTGGCTTTTAGTCTGTTCACCACTTCTGCCTTAGCTTTCTATGCCAGGCTTTTTTCTCTCACCCTAGACTCTCTTTCTGCACATGAGGCCTCACATATGTGCCCATGGACATGGCACCCTTTATAGCCAAGCTCTCTTTGGCCTTTGATCCCTCCACAGGCTAGGGGTTATACACCTGCAGTAATGTCTTTCCCTGGAACAATAGCTCCAGATATGAGGTTTGCACAATCACCCCCACTCTCAGCAGCCTTCTACTATTTGAGAAGACAATTCCGAAGTCCATCTACCTGAACTCAAACTAGAAGCTGAGGATGTAGACTCTAAGTGGGCACAATTCCTTGACACCCAAGGCAATTTTGTGAGGAAAGGTGCAGCCTGAGGATAGCCAGAGTGATACCCTCTAAAGTGTGGGTCTTAGCAAACAGCCTCTTGCCTGCATTAACCTGATCCTGGTAAACTCCATAAAAAAATGTGGCAGAACACTGGGCAACTCTTTTTGGTCAGAAACTCTATGAAACAGTGATAGAGTGTTGTAAAAAATAACTTCAAGGAGCTGAAAGGGAATGGATACCAACAACCAGCTGTGATGATGACCATCTACTCCTGCTGGTTAGTATGTGGCAATTTCTGTGCAACTGAGCACTATGGGAGTCATCAGGACTAGACTCTACAGCCAATGGCTGTTCACCCCACAATGTAGATACTGTAATTACCTAGGAATAAGCAGTTTAAGTGCAGTGAGGCAAAACTAGCTCCCCATAGCTTTAGTTTTCAGAGGCTCATGCCTGAGAGCGTACTGGAATCACACTATAAAAGCTTTGCCACTATGGAAATGCAGTTATTGGTGGAAGGAGGTATCCCAGGAGTTGACGTTTTGCCCTTGTCTATTGGAAATGGTGGGAGTTTAAGACTTGCATCTCTGCACAGTGATGAGTCGGGTGGAGAATATATAATGGTATCTATCTCATGGAGCATTTGTGAGGAAATATGCATGTAGCTCTGAGCCAGGCATATAGTAAGTGCTCAAGAACTGCTGGCTAATACCAAGAGTTACTAATATTACCTCTGCTTAGAAACTTGATGTCTAGAGAACCTTTAAAAAATCTGTATCTCATTTCAAAGATTTCTCCCCAAACAGGAACACATTGAGAATATATAGAATCTTTTTTCTTTTTAAAAATTTACAGTTCTAGGGATTGAACCTATAGCTTTGCACATACGAGGCAAGTACTCTACCACTGGACTTTACCTCCAGCCACAGTTTATCCATTTCTGCAGCTAAGTGTGTACACACACACACTTTCTCTCTCACACACACATAGGATTAATTTTAATTAAAAACCGTACAATTTGAAAGCTCTTATTGTTGCTGAAACATGCAGTTCAAACGGGTAGAAGGAAATATATGAGCGAAAGATGAATACCAGAAAGATGCAAGATAAATGTTCTTTGTTATCTTAAGTATAAAACATGTATTCTTTGTTTAACAAAGAAAATACTATTTTGAAAAATAAGCTACAGTTTAATATAGAAATGGTTTTCTTCGAGTACCAACTCAGTAATATTTGGGGATAAAGTGTGAGTCACAACTCCTAGATCCCATTCAAGCAAAGCATGGACAGGCTGGATCTACTTATGATTTAAGCTGAGAAGAGTAACCCATCCATTTTGTTTGAGAATTGATTATATTTCTATGGTTTTCATTGTAGAGGTCTTTTACTTCCTTGATTAGGTGAGTATTAATTGTTTATCTCGCCTGAACTCTTTCACTTTAGTTTGGTTTGTAGCATTGTAGGTGAACAAGAACATTTTTGAACTTCTACATTAGTGAGTGATTGTCACTCTGCAGTAGCTGCCAACATTTATCAGTAGGTTAACATGCAAAATCCATTCAGTGATAATGCTAAGTAACACTGACATAGTGTTTTCTATATGTTAGGAACCTTGTACTCATGAGCACATTTAATTTTTAAATAACACATTAAGTTTTCCATGAAATGAAATGAGAAGTAATACAATACACTAACAGTCACGCAGCTAATGTTAAACTAGGATTCAAACTAAGTTGTGCTGACTCCAGAGTTTGTCCTGTTAAAATACTTCACCAAAATACAGGTTCATGAGAATTTTTCCCAGTGGTTTACTAATCAGTCTTGTCAGCAGTCATAGACATTAGTGTAACTTGAGCTTTTAGAAAATGTGGGCTGTGATTCTTAGTGTTTTCTCTGCCAAGTGATTAACTGGTAGATTTAAAAGAGAGCCTTACAACTTGGTTGTTACTTTGGGAGACAAAACAGATTGATAGTTGAGATTTTTAAGGGGTAGAATAAGTAGACCCAGACCAAGTCATGAAACAATTGAATTATAAAGTAGATGCAATAAAAAATATCACTGCCTTTATTTCTTATAAAGGTTAACTTAGAAAATGTAGTTTGATGTAGTTCTTAGTTAGTGGTAGCTATTGATGCTCATGCTGTATCCTGACAATCTGCTTTCTGGAAGTCACACTCCTCTGACAAATGAAAGCCTATAATGTATTAAACATGAATTCAAGAGCCAAAGAAAGTGGCCCAGTGCCCTTTCCCCACATTCTAGTGTTACCGATTTTTCTCTTCCTTGGATTCTTATACTTAGAGCCTGGACTAAACAGTTGCATATAATTTCATAATAGATGGTTAATGTTACTTGTTTTTTATAACATTAAATTTGGAAGTTAACTTGAAATTCAAGATTGTTATGCCTCCCTTTTTTGCTCTTTTAAAAAATTCATTAAGTTTACTGGCAGATTTTAGGTATACAATATGATGATATTTATCATTGGGAATTTGTACTTTTACATGAAATATCTTGTTTTTTTTCACCATTCCCTGCCCTCCCTTCAACCCCTCCAACCCTCCCTGTTTACAAAGACTTGTTTCTGTTTTTTATTTTTCTCATATTTATTCCTTTCCCTGCTTTCCTTTCCTCCTATCCCTCCCTCTTCCCCTTCCCCTTCCCCTTTGGACATTTTTTTCCTATTTCACATGATCTGTTATACATTTTGATCCTCATTTACACTTTCAGTTTCTCACACCACAGAAACTTTTTGATATTTACACATGTTTGCTCTTTTATCCAGTATTGCTTTTACTGCTCTGAGTCTCTTCTTATTACATATGAATTTTAAGATCATTTTCCCTAGTTTTATGAGGATTACTGCTAGTATTTTCAGAGGATTACATTACATCTGTATATCAATTTTGGAAGTATGGCCATTTTAACAATGTTGATTCTGCTTATGCAGGAACAAGGTATGTCTTTCAATTTTCTAATGTCCTCTACAATCCCCTACTTTGGAGTACTGTAGTTTTCATCTAGACGCCTTTTACTTCCTTGGTTAGGTAAATTCCTAAATATTTAATATTTTTGATGCTTGTCTTATTTACTTTTCTCATTGCTAAGACAAAATGCTCAACACGCAAAGTTAAAGGAGAAAAAGTTTATTTCAGGATACTTTGTAGGAGTTTCATTCCATAGTTGACTGGCTCCAAGGTAGGGTGACACGGCACAGGGACATAGCAAAAGAGAAACCATTCACAGCAAGGCAGGAAGGAAACAGCAAGCAGCAAGCCTATCTTTTCTGTCTTTCTTTATAATCCATCCAGGCTATAAGCTCATTGATCGGTGCCACCCACATTTAGGATGGGGCTTCCTTCATCTACACTGAGAACTTTACTAAATTCATTTGGTTATCACAAACCCTTAATCCCAGTATCACAGCCCTAGACCTGACCACCTACAAAAAGCCCCACCTGTGAGAGAATGAAGCTTTGCGGGTACATCTAGATACAAGCCAAAACAATGCTGTTATGAATGGTACTATTATCCTAATTTCTTTCTTGGTGTATAGGAAAAACATTGCTTTTTATGTATTGATTTTTTATCCTGCCACATGGTTGAATTTGGTTATTAATTTTAGGAGTGTATTCACGGCATTTTTGTGTCTTTAATGAAAAGGATCGTATTACCTGCAAATAATGGTAATTTAACTTTTACTTTTCCTATACCTATCCATTTTATTTCTTTCTCTGGCCTGATTGCTTCTTGCTAATGTTTTGAGTACTATATTGATCAGGAATGGGGATGGTGGGCATCCTTGTCTTTTCCTGATTTTAGTGGTAAGGCTGTCAGCATTTGCCCATTTTAATATGGTATCAGTTGTTAGTTTCTCAGAAATGATTTTATCAGATTGTAATAAGATCCTTCTATACTTATTTTATATAGGGTTGTGTCTAATCATGAATAGATGGTGGATTTTGTCAGATTTTTCTGCATCTGTGATGTGATTATGTAATTTTTTTCTTGCTTCTTGTTATAAGGTAGATTATATTTAATGATTTGCATATGTTGAACCATCTTTGCATTCCTAAGATCAAACCTACTTGATAATGGTGTATAATCTTTTTGATGATTTGTTGCATTCCATTTGCCAGTATTTCGTTGAGAATATTTGTATCTGTGCTCATTAAAGAAATTGACCTGTAGTTTTCTTTTTTAGTTGGGTCCTTGTCTGATCTTGGAATCAGAGTAATGCTAGCAGCTATGAAAGAGTCCGGAAATACTCTTTCCCTATAAATTTCTTTGAAGCGTTTGAGGAAAATTGGTATTATATTCTCCTTGGAAATATTGCAGATTTGAACATGAATTCAGCAGATTCTTGGCTTTTCTAATTGGTAGATGTTATGGTTTGGACCTGTATGTCCCTGCAAATCTTCATGAAGTCATGGGTAGCTTTTTCATAGGTGACTGAATCTAGAGAGTGTGATGCTGGCATTAAGAGCATGTGATTACTAAACCAATACACTAATTGGTTTGGCCCCATCCTAATCCTGGTAGGCTGGAAGAGATCAAAGGGAAAGAAAGGTGCTGGTAGGTTTCCTTTGTTGTTTTGCTACCTCCTATCAGCCTCTATGAACTATTGCTACTCTGCCATGTGCCATCCTGCCTTGGAGCCAGCCAATCATGGACTGAAACCTCTATAAACTGTTAGCTAAATAAATCATCCCACTTTAACTTTGGACGTCAGGTATTTTGTCTGAGCAACAAGAAAAGTAATAACACAGTAGGTATTTTATTACTACCTCTGTTTTACTGTCTGTTATTTCATTACTCAGATTTTTTCAATCGTTTTTGTTCAGTAGAGATAATTCATATATGTTTAGTCATCTGTCCATTTCTTCAAGATTGTCCAATTTGTTGGAATATTATATTAGTTACTAATGATTTTGTGGTTTTGATGGTGTCCATTAAACTTTTAATTTTCATTTTTTATTTTGTTGATGTGAGTTTTTTCTTTCTTTCCTTTGATAAGTTTAGCTATGGGTTTGCCTATTTTGCTTATTTTAAAGAACCAACTTTTTAATTCATTGATTTTTTTGTATTGTTTTCTATTTTCAATTTTATTGTTTTTTTATTCTGATCTTTATGATTGCACTCCTTGTACTTGATAAGAGATTGGACTGTTACTGTTCTTCTAGGGTCTTGAGGTGCAAAATTGGGTTAGTTTTTTGAGATCACTTCATTTTAATGTGAGCATTCACAGCAATAAGTTTTCCTCTTTGGAGTGCTTTTGTTGTGTTTCATAAGTTCTAGTATGTTATGGTGGCATTGTAATTTGATTCTGGAATTGTTTAATTTCTTCTTCAATTACTTCTGTGGCCCATTGAGTGTTCAAGAACGTGTTAATGTCCAGGTGTCTATAAAATTCCTGAGGTTTCTTTTGTGATTGATTTCTGGTTTTAGTGATTCCTTGCTTGATTTGTTAATTACACTCTATTTAATTTTGTTGGCTTTACTGAGTCTAAGATATTCTAGAGTATTTTTGGAGTCCTCTTTTGTTTCTATTGTATCTCTTATCATGTCCATTTCATGGTATGTCTGTATTTCTCCATCAGTTTTTAAAGATAGTTTTGCAAGATATATGAGTCTAGATTGTAAGCTGTTTTCTTCTAGGGCTTGAAACACTTCACTCCTGGCCTGCCTGGCCTTTAAGGTTTGCATTGAAAGTTCTGTTGTGATGTTAATGTGTTTATCTCCATAAGTGATTTATTCGCTTTTTTTCCAAGCATCTTTTAAGATTCAGTATTTTTGTTGGACTTCTGGGATTTTGACTATGATATATTGTAAGGAACTTCTTTTTTCACTTTAGTTATTTGGTGTTCTGTAAGTATCCCTTACCTGTATGTTCAATTCTTCTGCAATTGGAAGAAACTTGGAAAGTTTTCTACTGTGATTTCTGTAGATAAACTTTTTATCCCTTGTGTACTGTCTTCTACTATCTCCCTAACTCCAGTCTTACATCTAGTCATTTAGTCGCTGTTGGATAAATTTATCTTGCTTTATTAACCTTTTGTAAGGTTTCCCTGAGTAAATCATCATGTATTTCCATTTTGTCCTTAGTTTCAGATACACTTTCTTCACATTGGTCATTTCAGCTCTTTATAAGTTGTAAAAATGTCTTTGTCTCCAGATTTTATGCTTAGCACCTTTTTGTGAAGTGTATTTGTTTGGTAAATTTGACATTCATGTTTTGAACCACTTTGGTCAACTTTTCCAGTTTTGAGCTTCGGGGGGCAATTTGTTTCCTTGTTTCTTCATGTTCCTATTTTTCTTTGAGCTGAGATTGAGGGCAAATACAGAGAAGAGTTTGTTGTTGCTATGAAGATCTGTTTAGTTAGTTTCTGTTTTCTTGTGATGTGATGTGTTCTGAGTTTTGTTCCTCCAGAGGTATTATCACTTTTTTTCCTCATTGAGTTTATTGATATTTTTTAAGTATACAGTACAGTTACATTTATCATTGGGATCTTGTACCTTTACAGGACAGGTCTTGGTTCTCATTTTTTGCCCATATCCCTGCCCTCCCTTCACCTCCTCCTCCCTTCCTCATTTACAAAGACTTTGTTTCCGTTTTTTCATTTTTTTCTTTTCCCTTATTTCCTTTCCTCTACCCTGCCCACTTCCCCTACACCTTTAGCCCTTTTCTTCTTATTTCATATTCTCAATTATACCATTTGGATCTTACTTACACTTTTAGTTTTTCACACCATACAAACTATTCAGTATTTATACATGTGTGTCTTATTTATTTCAGTTATGAGTATGGCCTCAATATAATCCATTTTCCTATGAATGACTAGCTTCTCACTCTTTATGGCTGAATAGTACTCCGTTTTATAGAAAAACCACATCTTCTTTATCCATTCTCCAACTGATGGGCAACTGGGCTGTTTCCAAGATTTAGCTATCACAAACTGTGCCGCTATAAACATGGGTGCATATATATCACTGTGGTATGATTCTTTTAATTCTTTTGGAAAGATACCCAGCATAGGGATAGCTAGGTCAAATGGTACCTCTAGTCCTAGTTGTTAGAGGTATGTCCATATTGATTTCCATAGTGGTTGCACCAGTCTGCACTCCCACCAACAATGGAGAAGGGTTCCTCTCCCCCCACAACCCCGCCAACATTTGTTATCGGTTGATTTCTTGATAGCAGCCATTCTTTGTGGGGTGAGGTGGAATCTCAGTGTTGTTTTCATCTGCATCTCTTGAACGATCAGTGATGTTGAACATTTTTTTCATATATTTATTTACTGCTTTTACTTCTTTGTCTGAGAAATGTTTGATCATTTCAGATGCCCATTTTTGAATCGGGTCTTTATATTTGGAGGGGCTAATTATTTTTGAGTTCTTTATATATTCTAGATAATAGTCCTTTGTCTGAGGAGCAGCTGGTAAAAATTTTTTCCCAAATTGTAGGTTTTCTCTTAGTTCTGTTTATGGTTTCTTTTGCAGTGCTGAAGCTTTTTAATAAATTGAGATCCTGGTTGTTGATTCTTTGTGCTAGTTCCCGTGCTATCGAAGATTTGTTCATAAAGTCATTTCCCATGCCAATATCTTTGAGAGTTCTGCCTAACTTATCTTCCAGCAAGTTTAGTGTTTCTGTTTTAATATTTAGATCTTTAATCCACTTGGATTTTAATTTAGTGCATGGTGAAAGATAAAGGTCCAGTTTCAATCTTTGGTAGGTCGAAAACCAGTTTTTTATTAAAGAGGCTGTCTTTCCTCCACTGAGGATGGTTGGCTTCTTTGTCAATGATGAGGTAGTTGAGTACATCTGGAGTTATTTCTGTATCTTCCAATCTATTCCACTGATCCTTCGGTCTATTTCTTTGCCAGTACCATGCTCTTTTTATCACATTGTATAGTACTTTAATATAGTTTCAAATTGGGGATTGTGATACCCCCGACCTTATCTCTGTTGCCCTGAATGGCTTTTGCTATTCTAAGTCTCTTCTGGTTCCAAATGAATTTATAGATTATTTTCTCTTGTTCTGTGAAATATACTGTTGGAATTTTATTTGGAATTACTTTGAATCTGTATAGCTGTTTTGGTAGTATGGCCATTTTCACTGTGTTGATTCTTCCTACCAAGGAGCTGGTAATATCTTCCCATTTTCTTATATCCTCTTCAATCTCTTTTTTCAGAGTGCAGTAGTTTTCAGTGTAGAGGTCTTTTGTTTCTTTTGTTAGATTGATTCCTAGATATTTCATTTTTTTGGATGGCATTATGAAAGGAATTGTTTCCCTAATTTCTCTCTCAATGAGTCTGCTGTGTACACGAAGGCTACTGATTTTTGAGTGTTGACCTTGTATCCAGCTACTCTGCTGAAAGTGTCAATTAAGTCTAGAAGTGTTTTGGCAGAGTTTTTTGGGTCTTCTCTGTAGAACATCATATCATCAGCAAATAATGACAGTTTACCTACTTCCTTTCCTATCTTTATTGCTTTAATTTCTTTCTCTTGTGGCTAATGTTTCCAGAACTGCAGGAATGGTCATAGTGGGCATCCTTGTCTTGATCCAGTATTATCGCTTAAACCTATTAAATTTCATTGTCATGGACCTTGTCACTTAACACAATTGTTATAGCATTAACTCAGAGCTTCCATTTGGCTCCCTCTACACTGGTATCACTGTCAGAACAGCCAACCACTTTTCCTGTCTGGGCCAACTAATTGCCTGCTTGTAGCCTCAAGGTCTGTTGCTCCCTATAAATGTGTGTCCTGGGTGTAAGCTGTGCTCCTGGCATGATCCCCTGTGGACCCATGTAGATCTACTTGCCTTATTTTTTGGTAGTGGTAAATATCTTGAATATCTTTGTGTCTTCCCTCCATGCACTTTCCCTGCCTTATATACAGCCTGAAAGACACCAGCTCATTCACTGTTCATCATCTCGCTGTAGATGTCTATTTGTCTTAATCCCTCTTGCAGAATCTAGTGTTGTTCTCAGGCAGGGCTGAGAGCCCTTCTTTGTCAGGGTGGGGTGGTGAGTTGGGTCTCATGCCATGTCAGGCCTATCCTGCTTTTGGAGAAACAGTAAGAGAGTACGCAGTTTTCTGACTCTGCCAGGTAGGTCTGATTTATTCCACATATTTACCTCAGAACCCATTTTCCCTGCTTTGTGCAGTTCTCCTCCATTGGGAGTCACGGCTTCCCCCACCCCGCCAAGTGGGAATCACCTGACAGTCATGGGTAGCATGCTGAATGCCCATGTACAGCATTCTCTGTCTTTCTTTCTTTCTTTCTTTCTTTCTTTCTTTCTTTCTTTCTTTCTTTCTTTCCTTCCTTCCTTCCTTCCTTCCTTCCTTCCTTCCTTCCTTCCTTCCTTCCTTCCTTCCTTCCTTCCTTCCTTCCTCTCTCCTTTTACTTTCTTCTGTGTCCATTAAATCTCTTTCCCTGTTAGTATTTCCACCAATCGGCATTAGCACACTATTTTTTTGTAAGATATAGCTACATCTGCTTTTTTATAGTAAGCGGGAACATAAGAATTTGTTCTGCCCCATTATGTTTTTTTTTTAATTTTATTGAGTTTATTGGTACATTTTAGGGATACAGTACAGTTACATTCATTGTTGGGATCATGTACCTTTACATGGCAAGTCTTGATTCTCATTTTTTCCCCTTACCTCTGCCCTCCCTTCACCCCCTCCTCCCCTCCCCATCTACAAACACTTTATTTTCATCTTTTCATTCTCTCACATTTTTTTCTTTTCCCTTTTTGTTCTTCCCCTACGTATCACACCTTCCCTACACCTTTAGCTCCTTTCTTCAAATTTCTAAATGTCAGTAATCTTATTAGAATCTTATGCATTGTTGCAGAATATTCACACCAGGGAAACTATTTGGTATTTACACATGTGTGACTTATTTATTTCACTTAGGAGTATATCTTCAATATGTATCCATTTGCCTATGAATGAATCTATTCTCTCGCTCTTTATGGCTGAGTAATATTCCATTTTATAGAAAAACCACAACTTCTTTATCCAGTTTCCAACGGATGGGCAAATAGGCTGTTTCCAAGATTTAGCTATTACAAACTGTGCCGCTATAAACATGGGTGCACATACTCCTCTGTGATATGATTCTTTTAGTTCTCTTGGAAGGATACCCAGCGGAGGGATGGCTGGGTCAAATGGAACCTCCAGTCCAAGCTCTTTGAGGTATCTCCATATTGATTTCCATAGTGGTTGCACTAGTCTGCACTCCCACCAACAATGGAGGAGGGTTCCTTTCTCCCCACAACCCCGCCAACATTTGTTATTGTGTGATTTCTTGATAGCAGCCATTCTTTGTGGGGTAAGGTGGAATCTCAGTGTTGTTTTCATCTGCATCTCTCGAATGACCAGTGATGTGGAACATTTTTTTCATATGTTTTCTTGCTGCTTTTACTTCTTTGTCTGAGAAATGTCTGTTCATTTCGGATGCCCATTTTTGAATCGGGGCTTTATATTTGGGGGGACTGATTGTTTTGAGTTCTTTATATATCCTTGATAATAGTCCTTTGTCTGAGGTACAGCTGGTAAAAATTTTTTCCCACATTGTAGATTGTCTCTTAGTTCTGCTAATGGTTTCTTTTGAAGTACAGAAGCTTTTTAGTAATATGAGATCCCAGTTGTTGATTCTTTCTGCTAGTTCCCGTGCTACTGAGGATTTGTTCACAAAGTCTTTTCCTATACCAATGTCTTCCAGAGTTCTGCCTAACTTACCTTCCAGCAAGTTTAATGTTTCTGTTTTAATATTTAGATCTTTAATCCATTTGGATTTTAATTTAGTGCATGGCGAAATATAAGGATCTAATTTTAATCTGCTGGATGCCCCATTATGTTTTTAGCTGTTGTGAATCCCCAGATTTGATCTATCCTACTTCGTAATTCCCTGTAGGGAGGATATAGTGATTGTGATTTTATTTGATAAGGTAGGCCTTCCCTGAGGGACTGGCTCCCTCTGTCCATACAATCCTCTCTCAAGATGGCAGTACACAATGTCTGGGGTCAGGAGTTCAGAACCACAATACAGTTGTAGTCTGGTTTCCCCTCACATATTCTCTAAAAAAGATTTTAGTCCCACTTGGTTTTTTTTTTTTTTCAGCTTTAATTGAGTTTATTGGTACATTTTAGGGATACAGTACAGTTACATTCATTGTTGGGATCTTGTACCTCTGCATGACAAATCTTGATTCTCATTTTTTCCCCTTACCCCTGCCCTCCCTTCACCCCCTCCTCCCCTCCCCATCTACAAACACTTTATTTCCTTTTCATAATGAAAAGATGTATTTTCTTTTCATTTTTCCTTCCATATCAGAGTTTGCTTTTCAGTGACTTACCCTTGCTAGACAACTATCTGTCTTCCAAGTCCTTCTAGTGAAGATGCAGTATTCTTTCTAAAATATGATGTTGAGAAAACCACATATCCACATACAAAAGGAAATTTAGAAGTTCAACTTACAGCATACACATAAGGTAACTCAAAATGAGTAAAAGACATAAGTCTAAAAACTAAAAGTATAAAATTTTTAGAAGAAACTAGAGATAAGTATTTACAAGTTTGTCAGTATATCCTCTGATATTACATTGAAGTCATGAGCATGAAAAAATAGATAAATTTGACTTCATCAAATCAAAAATTTTGACACAGCAAAACAAAAGAGAATCGACAAAACAGGAGGAAAATTTTGCAAGTCATATATCTGATAAAGACATGTATCTAGAATATAAAAAGGACATTTAAAATTCAATGATAAAAGATAACCTAATTAAAAATAACCAAAGGATTTGAAAGATATTCTTCTAAAGAAAATATATAAATGGCCAGGAAGCTCATAAAATGATGATCGATATCATTAATAATAAAAGGAATGCTAGAGAAAATGCAAAATGACATGCCACTTCACACCCATTATGACGGCTATTTTAAAAAATCAAACAATAACTAGTGCAGAGTGAATAAATTGGAACCTTCATATATTACTAATGGGAATTATACTGGCACCAAACTTTGGAAAACAATCTGTAGCTTCAAAAAAGTAACAGAGTAAAACACTGAGTTCCACTCCTCAGTATATATCCAAGAAAATTGAAAATATACATCCCTAGAAAAACTTGTATATGAATATTTATATCAGCATCATTGATAATACCCAAAGGTATGAACAATACAAATATCCAGCTGGTGAACAGATAAACAAATCACTGTATACATACAGTAGAACATTGTTTAGCCATAAAAACAAATCGGTTAGAGATTTTTACTGCAATGTTGCTGAGCCTCAAAAACATTGTAAGTAAAAGAAGCCAGACACAAAATACTACTATAAGATTCAATTTATATGAAATTCAAGAAAATGCAAGTATATACAAACAGGAAATAGATTAGCATTTTCTTGAGGCTAAAGTATGTGTAACAACTCAAGTGTGAAGGGTTCCTCTTTAGAATTTTACTTCCACTGTTTTATTTAATGCTCAAAGCATAAACAAATATTATTATTACTCACATCCTACAGTTACGAAATTGAAATACTGAAGTTTATATGACTTGCCCAATGTTACAGAGTATGAACTAGGGCTTGGATTGTCTCAAATGAGCATTTATATTAACGATGATGAAAAAGCTCTAAAATTGATTGCAGTGATGGTTTCCCAACCCTATGAATGCATTAAAGCTATTGAATTATATGCTCTATATGAATACATTCTATGTGAATTTTATCTCAATAAATGTTAGCAGGCAAACCCCAAAATATATACTTAGTACGTGATATTATTGTTGTTTTTCCTATAAGGGAAATCAGAAGTGCAGAGAATTAGGTCTGAGCTTCAAGTAGTTTTTTAAAATTCCCCAATTGTTATTAATCAGCAGCCATGGCTAAGAAGCTCTTCACTAAGTGACTGAATTATTATATTCTAAGTAAGCTCTAATTGAATGAATCAATAAATGGATGGCAGATGGAGGTTAGCCTTGCTTCTGTTGCCTGGTTGAGAAGCACAGACACTCATGGTGTATATGGAACAGAGCAGGAAGTATCAATTTCATCTAAAATACTGTTTCTCAGGTCCCAGAGGATGTGCAGAGGGTGATTATGCCAGCTGTTTCACAGCATGCCTGTTTGCACCCATACTCACAGGTAACTCAGCAAGTAGGCTGCACTATGGTGACAGAGCGTACTTTGGAGATTAGAGCTCCTTTCAAAGAAAGAGCTCTGGCAACACAAAGCACATTATTATTGCATTACTCTAAAGCTGTATGAATTTCCACCATGCCATCTGTCTGTTATTTGTACAAGTTCCTGCATGAAGTAGGCTTAAATTTACGCTCTCTGAATTTTAAAGCAAATTGTCATATTGTTCCTCAGAATTACTGTTGTATTTTTATTTTAGCGTATTTTTTTTACATTATGTGTTTATTTTTCCCCATGAAAGCCTGTGTGAGTGAATCAAGTAAATGAGGGCACTCAGAGGCTGTCATCAGAGAGCACAAGGTGGTTAGACTCTCCATGTTAATGAGTTAATGCATTGCTGAGCAGCACAGATTACAACATAATTTAATAGACACAAGTGCAAATATTGAATATGATCAAACAGGTTGCATTTTAATCATTTCTATTCAGTGTTCATCTTCATTCAGCAGGAGTTGAAAGCATTTACTTACTGCTTTACTCTTTTTCTCGTCAGACTGAGTAACAATGTATACCTATTGGAACAGCTACATAGAAAATTTCACCCAGAGATTTCTTAGCACACATCACTACTGTTGGCTGATTATAATTCTTTGTTTGCAACACTTGATTTAAAAACATCTTAAAATATTTGGGCCTTACACTCAGATGTAGAAACAAAACACTGGCAGCTTTCCTTAATCAGATTTAATGTGACCTTTTTTGGGTGGAACGGAAATGTTTCTGAAGTATTCTGTATTCCAAGTAGAGGCCTGAAGATGAACTGTTTGCCATCTGGGCTTTGTGTAGCATCTCAGTTGATTTCTGCATATGGTTCTTAATTTTGTTATATGGTTTCATTAGCTGACATCTTTTGATGTCATCTGTTCATGGGCCCCATATTTGCTGTTAGGTCTTCAGCTCTAAAAATCTGATCTCATGGTTCCTCTTAATTTATGACAATGTACCCTGTTATAATAGTCATGGCAGATTTTTCATCTGCTTAAAGCTGAGACCAGCAAGGTACTGTTGTCTAACTTGTATTATGAAACTTTCAACACCCACACGTATGTAGACACACAAGAAACATACATGCAAAAGTTTTCCTCTCTCTTATAAATTCTTAATCCCTTAGAGAGATACACTATGCTTATCTTAGTAACATAGAAGATTATTTTTAGTTATTTAAAATCTATAAAAATCTCACCCAAAGTGGGCTGCGGATTAAGTTCAGTGGTTCTGCTTCCTGCCTCGCAAGTGCAAGGACCCAAGTTCGATCCCTGGTACAAAAAAAAAACTCACTCAAAGTTATATATACTTTATTAATATTAACTACAAGTTACTGTCCAATATTATGGATAACGAAAGTGCCAAAATGCACATGATAGAACATTAATATCAACAGGGGAAGAATAGTGAATGCAAATAGGTAAACAATAACTGAGTAGTGAATGAATTCATTGCATGTGAAGCTCTGACATAGTAATTACATACCAAATTGGAAATATAAAACAAAACGAGGCAAAAGCAATGAGATTCCTCTTAATAGCATGTTTAATTTCAAGGTTCAGAGAAAAAGACAGATCAGAATGATCCTGACAATCAAACACTTATCTAAGCATCAAAATAATTTGTTTATTTCTGGATAGCTTTTTCTTACACTTAAGCATGTATTATAGTCACTGAGAGGGCTTCTTCAAACATAGATTGCTGAGCTCAGTGTTTCTGAATCACTTGGTCTGGGATTTTGCTGAAGACTTGCATTTCTAGTAGCTTCCCAGTGGATGTTGATGCTGTTGGTTATAGAGTGATCGACAGTCCTAGCTTGCTCAAGACCTAGTAATTTACTAAAATTTGATACTTTTAGTGGTTAAATGAAAGAATTCTGGGAAAAGAAGGATAATTTGGTGACCCTACTGGTCCAGGACCAGACTCTGAGTACTATTAATCTTAAAGGTTGTGTAATAATTGGCATGACATCTTATATGTTTGAACAATACAGTTCTGCCCGATATACCAGCTCTAAATAGTCAAACTCAGTATGGTGGTGATTTTTTTTTGCATCAGCTTGACCAAGATCCCTAGATTAAATATTATTTCTGGCTGTGGCTTTGATGGTGTTTCCAAATAAAATTAACATTTACATTGGTGGGCTCAGTAATTAGATTGCTCCTCTCACTAAGAGTGGACATCACCCAACCTATTGGGGGATTTAATACAACAAAGCAGAGAAGAATTTACCCCTTTTTGCTTCCTGCTTTCTTGCATAAGCTGGGATATCAGTCTTTTCCTGCCATTGAAGTAGGATTTACAGGACTGGGTCCTTTAGCTCTCAGGCCTTTGAACTCAGATGGAATTACAGTAATGATTTTTGTGGTTCTTTTTGTTCCAGTAAGCGTATCATGGAAATTCATCTCCACAATTTGTGAATCAGTTCCCTATATATATGAGAATAAATCAATTCACTGAAAGAAAGTACTTAGTCTTGGAAATTCAGTGTAAGTAGTCTATGTGGTTTCCTGACCCTGTTTCTGTTCTGCCCTGACCTACTACACCCTATGCAAGTCTATACCTCTTTGCAAATCTCCAGTCTGGAAGAGTGCTATAGTTGAGCTCTTCCCCATTCTTCAGGTGGAACCTTCTTTGAATCAAAGTGCTTAGAACCACCATGTGTTTATTAGTGGAAACAGGGGACTTCTGGGTCACAAAGTCCCTTAATACTACTTCTTAGTCATGAAGACTTGCTTAAGACATTATATTTCCCTGAGGTACAATTTTATTGTAGAGAAAATTAAGACCATAATGTTTTTCTATAAGCACTGGTATGAGAGCTGTCCTAAACATTAAAGTGAAACTATGATTTAAATCATATTTATGGTGCCTGGCACATAGTTGGGACAAAAGAAATGGAAGCTATGGTCACAAAAATAAAAAGCCCTAAAACTCATCATCTGTTTTGTTATTTATTTATTGAATAACATATAATATTTGTATATATTTAGGATTTGATCGTTCCATCATGTACACATTGTATAATATCAAATTATAGAAATTAGCATATCCTTCACCTTAAATTA
Source organism: Fukomys damarensis (assembly GCF_012274545.1). Classification (NCBI taxonomy): domain Eukaryota; kingdom Metazoa; phylum Chordata; class Mammalia; order Rodentia; family Bathyergidae; genus Fukomys; species Fukomys damarensis. The sequence continues at coordinate 80,861,379 of NW_022900951.1, forward strand.
TTATCATTTTATTCAAAATATTCAATTCTAAGAAATAAAATACTGGAAAGATTCTTTGTTTTGGGATAGACCAAACCAGTATAGTCAAAATGGCCATATTACTAACATTGATATATAGATTTAATGTAATCCTAGTCAAATATAAGCAGCATTCCTTACAGAAGTAGAAAAAATTCCTAAAATTTACTTGATACTAGTGACCTAGAATTGCAAAAGCAACCCTAAGCAACAAAAGCAAAGCAGGAGGCGTCACAATACTGGACTTCAAGTTATGCTACATAAGCTACAGTGATAAAAGCAGCACAGCAGTGAAGAAAAAAAAAAGGCATGGGGATCAACGGAATAAAATAGAGGAAGCAGAAACAACCCCAAGGGCAGTCAGCTACTGTTCTTTGAGAAAGGGGTCCAAAACTTACATTGATTAAAATATAGCCCTTTATCAAATAGTGTTGGGAAAACTATTCGTATGTGGAAGACTGAAGCTAGGCCCATATCTGTCATCATGAACAAAAATAAAAATGGATCAAAGATATTGATATCAAAACAGAAACAATATGCTGGAAGATAAAATATGTATAAGTCTTAAAGACAAAGGCATAAGTATAGATTAAACAAAATTCCAGTTGCACAGGAAACAACATGAGGAGTCAACAAATGGGACTATATCAAATTAAAAAGCTTCTGCAAAGCAAAGGAAACAACCAAAAGAATGAAGAGATAATCTACAGAATTGGGAACATTTTTTAGAGGTACAATGAAGAGGATTAATATTTAAACTAAAGAACTAAAAAAGTGAGACCCAATAAATGACTGAATAAAAAATGAGCCATTGTTGCTGGGCATGGTGGCACACGCCTGTAATCCCAGCACTCAGGTGGCTGAGGCAGGGGTATTGCTGTGAGTTCGAGACCAGCCTGGGCTACATAGTGAGTTCCAGGTGAGTCTCAACTACACAGACCCTGTCTCAAAACAAAACAAAACAAAAACAAAAACAAAAAATGAGCCATTGAAATGAATAGATCTTTTCAGAAGAAGTACAAATGGCCAATAAATACATGAAAAAAATGTTCATCTCTTACCATTTGAGAAATGCAAATAGAAACAACATTGAGATTTCATCTTGCTTTGCAAAATGGCTGCCATCAAGAAGTCAAATATAAATGTTGGTAAGGCTGTAGGGAAAAGGAAACCTTTCTACATTTTTGGTGGGAATATAAACTAGTATAGCCAGTATGGAAATCAGTAAAGAAATTTTCAAAAAATTGAAAGTACAAATTCCATTTGATCCAGATATTCCCCTTGTAGGTATCTTCCCAAAGGTATTAAAAACATATAGTGATATATGCCTACACATGTTTAAAGCAGCACACCTCATAACAGCTAAATCTTGGAAGCAGTCTACATATACAGCATCAGTCTACATATCCATCTTTACCCATCCAGTGGATAAAGAATACATGATATTTATATACAACTTGAGTCATTTTCAGGAAAATGGATGCACTTAAGGACTATAATGTTAAATGAAACAAATCACACATAAAAATTTAAATTTTGAGTGGTTTCTCTGATTTAAGAAACTGAAAGTATACATAATTTAAAGAGAAAAATAAAGGATGCAGAAGAGGAAACAGAAAAACATGTTTTGCAAATGAGAACAGTGTTTAGAGATGGAGGGGAAGGAGAAAATGGGAATGGGAAGTAAAAAGAACTAAAATACATTGTACACATGTATCCATCTTCTCATTATGAATATAACCATTATGTACTATAAATGTACTAATAAAAATAAATAAATGACATTATAAAACACTAAAACATAACCAAATCCTCTCTCCAAAGTATTTTGAGATGCATGATGCATTATCATTAAATATATACACTTTATCATGCCATAGAACATTAGATGTTATTCCTCTAACTGTAAAACTGTACCTATGGACCGATAAATTTTATACCCACATTGCTCTATTCAGCCAGATTTTGTTAATCACTATTCTTACTCTCAAGTTTCATTGAGTCAAATTTCATAAATTCACATATGGTGTGATCATGGAGTACTTATTCTTCTAATCTGCCTTATTTCATTTAATGTCCTCCAGGTCTATCCATGTTATTTCAAATAACAGGATTTCATGCGTTTTGTGGCTGAATGGTGTTTTACCATATCTGTATACCATGATTTCTTTATCCATTCATCAGTTGACAGACACTTAGTTTGTTTCGATTTCTTTTTTTCCATTAACTTCATTGGTAGTTTTAGGTATAAAGTACATTCACATTCATCATTGGGATCTTGTGCCTTTACATAATGTATCTTGGTTCTTATTTTTTCCTTATATCCCTGCCCTTTCTTCGCTCCTCCAACTTACACTATTTACAAAGACTTTGTTTCTACTTTTTGCTTTTCTCATATTTTATATTTTCCCTTCTTTCATTTGCCCTACTCTACATATTTCCCCTACCCCTTCAGCCCTTTTATTCCTATTTCACATTATCAGTTATACAATTTCAACTGTATTAACACTTTGCTTTTCACACCAGAGAAACTACTCAGTATTTAAATGTGTCCTATTTATTTCACTTGAATATGACCTCAATATGCATCCAATTAGCTATAAATGTCTCATTTCTCAATTTTTATTGCTGAATAGTACTCCATTTTATAGAAAAACCATATCTTCTTTATGCACTCTCCAGTTGAAAGGCAATACGTCTCTTTCAAGTTTTGGCTATTACAAACTGTGCTGCTGTAAACTTGGTTGTGCATATATTGCTATGGTGTGATGCTATTAATTCTTTTGGAAAATTACCTATCAAAGGGCTAGCTAGGTCAAGTGGGACCTGTAGTCTTAGTTCTTTCAGTATCTCCATATTGATTTCCACAGTGGATGCACAGTCTGCAATCCCACCATCAATGGAGAAGGGCTCCTTTCTCCCAACAACCCTACCAGAATTTGTTATTGGTTGATTTCTTGATAGCAGCCACTCTTCCTGGTGTGAGATGGAACCTCAGTGTTGTTTTTATCTGCATCTCTCAAATGATCAGTGATGTTGAACATTTTTTTATATATTTATTTGCTGCTTTTATTTGTTTGTCTGAGAAATGTCTGTTCATTTCAAATGCCCATTTTGAATTGGATCTTTTTATTTGGAGGGTCTAATTTTTTTGAGTCCTCTATATATTCTAGATAGTAGACCTTTGTCTGAGGAACAGCTGGTAAATTTTTTTACCTACATTGTAAGTTGTCTCTTAGTGCTGTTGGTGGTTTCTCTTGCAATGCAGAAGCATTTTAATAAGACGAGATCCCAGTTGTTGATTCTTTCTGCTAGTTCCCATGCTACATAGAATTTGTTCATAAAGTCTTTCCCTATTCATTGCAGTGTCTTTAAGTGTTCAACCTAACTTATCTTCCAGCAAGTTTGGTGTTTCTCTTTTAGTATTTAGATCTTTAATCCACTTCAGTTTTAGTTTAGTGCATGGTCAAAGATAAGGGTCTAGTTTTAATCTTTGTCAGGTTAAAATCAAGTTTTTCAAACACAATTTATTGAAGAGTCTCTTTCCTCCAGTGGGGATGTTTGCATTCTTTGTGAAAGATGAGGTAGATGAGTATATGTGGACTTGTTTTTGCATCTTCTAATCAATTGCACTAATCCTTGGGTCTGTTTCTTTGGTAGTACCATGCTCTTTTTAACATAGTAGCTTTGTAGTATAGTTTCAACTTGGGGATTGTGATAGCCCCTGTCATGGATCTGTTGCCTATAATAGCTTTTGGTATTCTAGGTCTTTTCTGGCTCCAAGTGAATTTTTGGAGTCTTTTTCTCTGGTTCTGTGAAATATACTCTTGAGATTTCAATTAGGATTGTTTTGAATCTATATAGCAGCAATTTTGTAAGTATGGCCATTTTCACTAGGTTGCTTTTATCTACCAAAGAGCAAGGATGTCTTTCCATTTTCTTATATCCTCATCTCTTTTCTGAGAATGGTGTAGTTTTCATTGTAGAGGTCTTTTGCTTCCTTCTTTAGATTGGTTCCGAGATGTTTCATTTTTTTGGATGTTCTTGTGAAAGGAATTGTTTCCCTAATTTCTCTCTTAGTGAGGCTGTTATTTGTGTAAAAGAAAGCTATTGCTTTGTAAGTGTTGACCTTGTGTCCAGCTACTATACTCAATCTGTCAATTAAGTGTAGAAGTCTTTTGGCAGAGTTTTTTGGTTTTCTATGTAGAATATCATATAATCAGCAAATAATAACAGTTTATTTTTTTCCTTTCCTATCTTTATTGCTTTTATTTCTCTATCATGTCTAATTGCTATGTATAATGTTTCCAGAACTGTCTTCAACAGGAGTTGTGATACTGGACATACTTTTCTTGTTCTTGTTTTTAGCATGAAGGTTTTCAGCTTTTGACCATTTGTTATATGATGGCTGTTGGTTTACCATAGATAGCATTTATCAAGTTGAGATAAAGACCATCTATTCCAACTTCATGCAGAGTGTTTAGCATGAATGGGTGCTGAGTTTTGTTGAATTATTTTTCTGCATCTGCTGAAGTGATCGCACGGTTTTTCTCCTTGACTCTGTTAATATAGTGTATTACATTTATTGATTTATGTCTGTTGAACCATCCTCACATCCTTGCAATAAATCTGATTTGGTCAGGGTGTATGATCTTGATAATCCTTTGTATTCTGTTTGCTTGTATCTTATTGAGGATTTTTGCATATCTGTTCATTAGGGAGATTGGCATGTAATTCTCTCTTTTTTGGTTGCCTCTTTCCCTGATTTTAGAATCAAAGTAACACTTGCTTCTATGTATGAATTTGGAAGTATTGCTTCCCTTTCAATTTCGTTGAAAAATTTAAAGAGTAGTGGCAATAGTTCTTCTTTAAATGTCTTGTAGAATTCAGCAGTAGCCATCAGGACCTAGTCTTTTCTATGTTGGTAAGTTACATTTTCAATTTCAGAGATTGTAATTGTTGTGTTTAGAATATTTTATCTTCTTCATTCAACTTTGGTAATTCATATGTATCTAGGAATCTGTCCATTTCTTCTGTATTTTCCATATTATTAGAGTACAGGTTCTTGAAGTAGATATTGATGAACCTTCCTCTGGATTTCTGCTGGATCTGTTGTGACTTCACCTTTTTGTTTCTAATTGCATGGGTTTGAGGCTTTAATTTCTTTTTTTGCTAATGTTGGCTAAGGGTTCATCAATTTAATTTATTCTTTTGAAAAATGAACTCTTGGATTCATTGATTTTTATGTATCTTTCTCTTAGTCTCCATTGCATTGATTTCTGCTCTGATATTTATAATTTCCTCCCTTGTATGAGCTTTGAATTTGTCTTGCTCTTCTTTTTCTAGGAGCTTAAGATTCAGCATTACTTAGTTTATTGAGCTCCCTGTTTTCCTGGTGTAGAATCCACTGTTTTGAATTTCCCTCTTAGTACTGCTTTCATTGTGTCCTATAGATTGCTGTATTTTTGTATTACCATTCTCAGTCATTTATAAAAGCTGCCTAATTTCTTCTTTAATTTCCTCTGTGACCCATTGGTTGTTCAGGAGAGATATTCGATTTCCCTGTGTTTACTTTGCTTGCAAAGAAAATAGCTACCCCTGCTTTTTTTCTGGGTTCCTGTCATGTGGAGAACTGTTTTCTACCCTTTCGCTTTCAGTCTGTGAGTTTATTTTTGAATTAGGTGCATTTCTTGTATACATATTAGTCTTGGCTTTTGCTTCTTAATACATTCTGCCAGGCTATTTCTTTTGATTGGTGAATTGAAACCATTACCATTGATGGTTATAACTGATATGTATTGACTTGTCATTATCATGTTATTGTCCCATTCTTGGTTCTTTTAATTTTCTCCCTCTCCCTTTAATTTCTTCCTTTGCCTAATGGATTTGCTCTGTTGGGCCTCATGGAGTTGTGACCTTCATTGTCTTTTCCTAGGATATTGTTTAGAATTGTTTGGAGTGCTGGTTTTGTATTCATGAAATTTCCCAGGTGTTCCTTGTCATGGAGGTATCTTATTTCTCCATCAATTTTGAAAGATAGTTTTGCAGGATATATCAGTCTAGGTTGGAGGTTGTTTTTTCTTTTAGGCCTTGAAGTGCCTTAGTCCAGGCTCTCCTTGACTTGAGGGTTTGTGTTGAAAAGTCTGCTGTGATTCTAATGGGCTTTTCTTTGCATGTGATTTGTTTCTTTTCTCTAACTGCTTGCAGTATTTTGTTTTTCTGTTTTGTTTCTGGGATCTTGATTATTATATGTCTAGGTATAGATGTTTTTTGATCATGGCTAGTTGGAGTCCTATATGCCTCACTTATCTGTCTGTCAAAATTTATTGCTGTTTGGGAAGTTTTCTGTCATTAATTCTGTGAACAGCTTTTTAATATGTGATTTGTACTTTCTCCTGCTTTTTCATGGACTCCTACCAGTCTTATATTGTTCTTTTTTGCATCATCTAGGAGCTGTTGAATTGACTTCTCATGGTCCCTTACTATTCTTTAAGAGATCTCTCTTTTCATGGTCACTGACTGCCATTCTGTGTTCTATATCTGAAATTCTGTCTTCAGATTGTCACAGTCTATTGTGTAAACTTTCAATAGAGTTTTGTGTCTCTGGGATATCTGTTTGAATCTGTTTCAAGGATTCCATTTCTTTCTTTTGTTGGGCATTCATGGTTTCCATTTCTTTCCTATGTTTGACATTAATGGCTTCTATCATGGTCCTGAGTTCATCTAATTTTTATCTGTTTCTGTTCTAGAATCTCTAATCATGTCTTTCATTCTGCCCACCATCTTTGTAGTTATCTCAGAAATTATTTCTGTCTTGAATTTTTCTCGAGCCTCATTCATCTGTTTTGTTACTTCCTGTGCTACCAGTTCAGGGTATTCTGGTGGTTGATTTTCAGACTTTTCCACATCATTTGCTGCATAATTTTCCTTAGGTGAGCTGGAAGTCTGCATTTGGGCCTTGCTTAAATGTCTTCTCATTTCTATTTTTGTTGCTCGTACTGTCCTTGGTTTAATTCCTGGGTTAATACTTTGATCTTCAAGATATAGCTGGTCTTTAGGTTTTGTGTCTTTAGAGACACTCTCTTTTTCATAATGCCAGGAAGGACAACTGATTAGATCGATTACAACACCTTAGCCCATGTGATACAATCAGCAACACATTTGCATCAAGCACAGCTTAAAAATTGACAATTTTTAGTAGTTATTAATCTATCACCTTTAACCATGTGAATTAAATAAAAATTGAAGATCAGCCCAAAATATGTTTATAGTGAATAAACTCTTCTTTATAGTAAGTTTACCCTTCATAATGGTAACTTAGAAGGTGTTGGGAGAGAGTGATATATAGGTTGAAGGATAGGAGATGGTTTCAAGTGAAGCACTAAGATCCAGGAAGAACTAGGACCCAGGAAGATCACGCAAACTCTAGGAAACTACTGAAGACAAGAGGGAAAGAGAGAATTAAAGAACAAAGACAAGTATAAAACAACCTAACAGCAATAGGGAAGCTAGCAACTAGCAACTATACTCACTTTCCTTTGAAACTAATGGCAGTCGAGCAAGGAAAAAAGAAAAAGAGAAGAAATCCAAATTAGGGCAGGAAGAGGAATAAAAATGAAGATGAAGAACATTGTGGGAGAGCAGAGAGTGAGTGGGGAGAGCAAGAAAAGAGAAAAAAGAAAAAGAAGAAAGAATGAAGGAAAATTGGAAAATAGTAGAAAAAAGAAATATTAAAAAAAGAGGCAAACAAAAAATAATTTTAAAAATAAAAGTAAAAATGAAGGGCCTCCTTCAGGCTATGTCTCTGCTGTCACAATAGACAAAGTGTGCATCTGTGTGTAGGTCTAAGTCAGTTAGTCTCAGCAAGCCAGCAGTAGTTCCCTGAGATTCAGGCTGATTTCTGGCTGCAAGGCCCAAGTTGATCTCTCTTACCTCTTGCTGGGTTGAACTCTGCAAGGTTCTAATGAAGGTTCCAGCTGCCTTTCCCTTGAGGATAGTCCAGGTTCCAATGGGAGGTGGTGATCTCTCCAGCTTACCAACTATGGTAGTCTGGTGTGCCTTGGTTGCAGAGATTCTCTTCAATTTTCCAGTGGGCTTCAGTTTTCATCAAGGAGCTTGAGAGAGGCCATCTTTTTGTTGTTCACTTATACTCTCTCTTCCGGAGCTCAGAACAGTGGCCTTTATGACCCCCTGTGCCTCAGATCCAGGTACTGGCACAACCAAAAGGCCAGAGGCTGGGGGAGAGCACTGGGGTGGTGCTGCAGGGATGCCTGTGTGGTTCCACTCCTCACCAGTCCATGCTGCTTGGAGGCCTGGGGCCGTGGACATGCGGTATAGCCTACCTCCAAGCAGCTCCACAAGTCCTCCATTTTGTTTTAATTTCTTAGCTTTTGTTACCAATGTTGCTGCAATGAACATGGGAGTTCAGATGTCTGTTGACACACTGATTTCATCTCCTTTGGATAAATATCCAGTCGTGGAATTAATTCATCACACTGTGTTTTTATTATTGTTTTTCTGAGGAATCTTCATAATGTTCATACTAATTTACATTCCCACCAGCTGTGTGTGAATTCTCCCTTATCAACAATCTCACCAGAACTTGTTAATTTTATTTTATTTTTTGATAGTATGTATTCTAACTGGGATAGACTGCCATCTCATTGTAGTTTCTGATTTGCACTGACTTGATGATTAATAATATTGAACATTTTAAAGATAATTTTTAGCCATTTTATATCTACATTTGAGAAATGTCTGCTTAGTACTTTAGTCCATTATTCTATTGGATTTTTTTAGGAGTTTTGTTAAATAATTGAGTTCCTTATAAATTCTGACTATTAAACCTTTGTCAGGTATATGATTTGCAAATATTTCTCTACTGTTCTGTTCTGAATTTTGTCTCTTAGATTATTTCGTTAGCAGTGCAGGAGATTTTCCAGTTAGTATAATCTTATTTGTCAGCTCCTTTGTCAAAGATGAGGTAGCTGAGTACATCTGGTTTTGTTTTTGTGTCTTCCAGTCTATTCCACTGATCCTCAGGTCTGTTTCTTTGCCAGTACCGTGCTGTTTTTATCACAGTAACTTTGTATTATAGTTTCAAGATGGGGATTGTGATACCCCCTAACTTCTCTTTATTGCCTAAAATTGTTTTTGCTACTCTAGTTCTCTTCTTGTTCCAAATGAATTTTTTAATTGTTTTCTCAAGGTCTGTGAAATATGCTGCTGTGATTTCATTTGGGGTTGCATTGAATGTATATAGCAGTTTTGGAGGAATGACCATTTTCACTGTGTTGATTCTTCCTACCCAGGAGCAAGGGATGTCTTTCCATTTTCTGATATTCTCTTCAGTCTCTTTTGTCAGAATGCTGTAATTTTCAGAGTAGAGGTCTTTGATGTCTTTTGTTAGGTTTATTCCTAGGCATTTCAATTTTTTTTGGATGCTATTGTGAAAGTAATTGATTACTCCATTTCTTTCTTAAAGAATCTCTTCTCCCTGTACCAAAAAGCTATTGACTTTTGTATGTTAACCTTGTATCCAGCTAGTTTACTGAATTTGGTTATTAAGTCTAGAAGACTTGCGGTGGTGTTCTTGGTGTCCTCTATATAGAGTATCATGTCATCTGCAAATAATGACAATATGACTTCATTTCCTATCTTTATTCCTTTTATTTCTTTCTTTTGTCTAATTGCTGTGGCTAATGTTTTCAAAACTATATTGAGCAGGAGTGGTGATAGTGGACTGAAGGATTTCAGTTTTTGACCATTTGGTATGACATTGGCTGTTGTTTTTTCATAGATAGCTTTTATCAGCTTAAAATAAAGACCAGTTTTTGTAGGGCTTTTATCATGAATGGGTGTTGGATTTTGTCAAACACCTTTTGTGTATCTATTGAGATGATGATACGGTTTTGTCCTTGCCTCTATTACTATAGTGTACTACATTTGTTGATTTGCATGTGTTGAACCATCCCTGCATCCCTGAATCCCACTTGTCAGGGTGTATGATCTTCTTGATGATCTTCTACATTCTATTTGCCATTATCTCATTAAGGATTTTTGCACCTATGTTCATTAGTAAGATTGGCCTATACTTCTCTTTTTTTAGTTGGATCTTTCTGTGCTTGGGGATCAAGGTGATGCTTCCAGGAGTGAATTTGGGAGTACTGTTTCCTTTTCAATTTCATTGTAGAGTTTAAACATTAGTTGCAGTAGTTCCTCTCTAAATGTCTTATAGAAATCATCAGTGAAACCCTCAGGGCCCAGGCTTTTTTTCAATTCATTGAGTGATATTGGGTCATTTAGAATTTTTTAGTCATCTTTGTTCAACATTGATAATTCATTCAAATCTAGGAATCTGTTAATTTCTTATTGGCATAAAGGTTCTCAAAGTAGTTACTGATGGTCCTCTGGATTTTTGTTTGGTCCATTATAATTTCACCCTTTTCATTCCTAATTGCTTGGATTTGGGCCTTTTCTTTCCTTTTTTTTTTTTTTTTTTTTTTGATAACAGTAGCTAGGGTTTGTCAATTTTGTTTATTCTTTTGAAGAACCAATTATTGGCTTCATTGATTTTTTGTATTGTTATTTTAGTCTCCATTGCATTGATTTCTGCTCTGATCTTTATAATTTCCTCCCTTGCATGAGTGTTGGGATTGTCCTGCTCTTCTTCTTCTAGAGGCTTGATGTTCAGCATCAGGTTTTTTAATTGTGCTCATTCTGTTTTCCTAATATGCGTATTCAGTGCTATGAATTTCCCTCACAAGACTACTTTCATTGTATCCCATAGATTCTGATGTGTTTTATTGTCATTGTTACTATCTGATTACTTCTTTAATATCCTCTGTGACCGATTGGTTATTCAGGAGTGTGTTGTTCAATTTCCATGTGTTTGTGAAATTCTTGCAGTTTCTTTTGCTATTGATCTCCAATTTCATCACACTATGATCTGGTAATATACAGGGGATCAGTTCGATTCCTTTGCAGTTATTTAGACATGTGCTATTAATGAGTATATGGTCTATTTTGGAGAATAACCCATGTGCAGCTAAAAAGAAAGTGCATTCTGATTACGTGGGGTGAAACACTTTGTAAACATCTGTTAAATTCATTTGTTCAAGAGTTTGATTGAGTTATAGTATTTTGTTGTTTATTTTCTGTCTAGTTATCTGTTTGTGACAGTGGGGTATTGAGATCCCTCATTGCTATTGTGTTAGTGCTTATTTGATTTTTCATGTACATTAGTGTTTTATATTTGGGCTCACTAGTGTTTGGTGCATATACATTTATGATTGTCGTTTCTTCCTCTTAGATTGTTCCCTTTACAAGGATGTAGCGTCCTTCTTTGTCTCCCTTAATCAGTGTCAGTTTGAAATGCATGTGAACTGCAAAAGGGCTAGCTACTCCTGCTTTTTTTTTTTTTTTTGGTTCCTGTCACATGGAGTATTGTTTTCTATCCATTATGTTTCAATTTATGAATTTCTTTTAGAATTAAATGTTTTCCTTATATGCAGCATATTGTTGAATTTTGCTTCTTGACCCATTCTGCCAGTCTATTTCTTTTCATTGGTAAATTGAGACCATTAACATTAATGGTTATAATTGATATGTATTGACTTATCCTTGTCATGACATTTTCCTTTTTTAGATTATCCCCCTTTGCATTTAATTTCTTTTTTATGTATCACAGCTTACTAATTTTTATTTCCCCTTACTTTCCCTATTTTATTTATTTATTTTATTTATTTATTTGAGAAAGAGCCTTGCTACCTAGAGGCCAGTGCTGGCCTCAACCTTGCAGCAATCCTCTGGCCTCAGCTGAGTGCTCCATTCCCCATCTTCTGATACCAACAATACATTTCTTTTTTGTCAGCTTTCCACAATGTGGGATGCACACTCTATACCCAGAGCCATGGTCCTGAGCCTCAGCTGAGAGTTGGTCTCCCTTGGGGAGTTTTGAAAGTTTCCCAGACAATATTCCAGTCATTCTCACTGGCTCAAACCTCAAGTCCTGGGTTAGGAATGGTTAGGCTTTGTAGCCTTCATGCCATCTGGACCTCTGGCTCCTCAGCTATTTCTTGAAGCTTTTCCAAGCCCTCTGAGGGTGGCTCAGGAACTGGGAGTGGTTCTCCTAGGGCTTCAGAAAGCACATAGTAGATGATCTCTTGCTGGCTTTGGGTATTGTTCTGATTCACCATATGGATAACAGGGCTTGAACTGTCCTGAGAGTCAGAGAGGATTATCCCTTCACTGCACCCACTCCTTTCTGCCTCCTCTTCAGGTCCTGGCTCCCCCAGTTCTGTTCCTAGAATGATGCTCTGCAGGTTCCTCTCACTTAGCTCCACTCCCATCTCTGAGTCCTGTTGTGGCTACTGCAGCAGTTGCTGCGTCAGCTCCACACTCTCATAGCGAGCCAGCAACAGCTGCATGTAGCCATCTTTATGCTCCTTGAATTGAAAACAGGAGTGCCCTGAGGGCCACCTGAACTGGTACTTCTTACGAAGATGCACGGTGAGGTTGTTGCTGCATGAGAAGCATTTGTCTCAAACATGACACTTGTACCTTGGCTTTCTGCGGTAATGGTACTTGATAGAGCAAAGGGTCAGGGCACTGAATCTGCAGTTCTGAAAGTCACACCTATAGGCTTGCCCCTTGCTGCGGGTGTCCAGGTTTTTCTGGAGGTCAATCATATTCTTGCAGCTGTAGTCACAACAGTCACATTTAAAGGGCCTTTCCTCACTGTGGTGAAAACACATGTGGTTGCGGAGGGAGGAAGGCAGTGGGAGGGTCATGTCACAGAGGGTACTTACAGTGATTCACATGGTTGTGCATGTGGTCCCTCAATAGCTGCTCTGTGGCAAATCTGTTAGAACAGTGAGAGCACTGGAAGCACTGTTGATCCAAGGAGGTCTGGCAGCAGATGTGCTCTAAGAAGTTAGTGTTGTTGGTGAACATTTCCTCACAGGTAGGGCAGGTTACCACCTTTTCTCGGATGTGGCTGCAGAGGTGATCTCGAAGCTTATAGTGGTCCTTGCAGGTGCAAGTACAACCTTTGCAGCCACACAGCACCACGTGGCTGTTCTTGCCAATTGCTTGCTGGTCACAGCACAGGCAGTGTGCATCCACATGCCAATAGAACCACTCAGGATTGTTGAAAGAGCTCTCACAATGTTCCCACAGACACAGGAAGTGGTCAGGGATGTCAGAGATGCTATTCCAGCTCTAAAAGTCCAGGATGCAGGGGCTGAGGTTGGCCTGGCTTTGCAGGGCCTGCAGCCCCTACTGTTTGAACTTGTTGTGGTATCAGTGGAAGTAGACATGGAGGATGAGATCAGCTGAATTTTCCAGAGAGCAAAAGCCACATTCCTGCCACAAGATGGAGAATTCTTCCTCAAGTGGGTTGTCCTCATCTTTCTCTCCCTCCTGCTCCCCAAGGCTGTGCAGATTTTCCTGCAGGTGCTGAGTATGTGCTCACAACTTCTCCACGGCTAAGCACAAAAAGGATCAGGACCCTCACTTGCACTGGAGTCTCACGTTCTCCTTCAGGGGAACTATCCCAGGAGGCAACATGGCCTTTACCCTGGTTTAGACTAATGGACCAGCAATCTAATGACCCTAACAAGCAAAATTCCCTGATGCCTTCTTTCATGGTCCTCAGTCTTCTTTAATTTTTCTATGTTGCTGTTTTACCTGAGGGTCAGCTCCCGGCCTCTCCAGCTCTCGGCATTTAATTTCTTATGCCTGATGGATTCATTCTGCTAGGCTTCCTAGGGTGAATACCCTCATTGTCATTTCCTAGGATATTGTTTAAAATTTTTTGGAGTGCTGGTTTGGTATTCATAAAGTTCCTAAGGTGGTCTTTGTCATGAAAGTATCTTATTTCTCCATTAATTTTGAAAGGTAGTTTTGCAGGTTACATTAGTCTGGATGGGAGGCTGTTTTCCTTTAGGGTTTGAAATATATCACTCCAAGCTCTGAGTTTGTGTTGAGAAGTCTACTGTGATTCTGATGGGCTTTCCTTTGTATGTGATTTGTTTCTTTTCTCTGACTGCATGTAGAACTTTGTTCATCTGTTGAGTCTCTGGAATCTTAACTATGATATGCCTATGTGTAAATTTTTTTTATCAGGGCTAGCTAGCTGGAATTCTATATGCCTCACTTATTTGTATGTCAAGTTCTTTCCCCCTACTTGGGAAGTTTTCTGCCTTTATTTCTGTGAATGTGTGTGTAATCTGCTCTCTGTCCTGTTTCTTCATTGACTCCAATCAGTCTTATATTATTCTTCTTTGCATCATCTAGCAGCTTTTGGATTGATTACTCATGGTCCCTTACCATTTTTAAGAAATTTTTCTTTTCCTGTTTACTAATTACAATCCTATCTTCTATATCTGAAATTCTATCTTCTCATTGGCTCATTCTGCTGTGTAAACTTTCAACGGAGTTTTTAATTTCCTGGAAATCTGTTTGCATCTGTTTTATGGATTTCATTCATTTCCTATGTTGGGATTCCATCATGTTCCTCAGCTCCTCTTTTTAAAAATCTGTGTCTGCTCTAGATTTATTAATCTTGTCTTGCACTATGGGCACAATATGACAAATTATTTTTGACTTCATTTTTTCCAGATACTCTTTTGTTGCCAATTCAGGGAGTCCAGGTGGTTGAGTATCAGATTGTTTCATTTCATTTCCCTTTAGGTTTGCCTTAGGTGATCTGGACATCTGGTTTTAGGACTTGTTTCTATGTCTTCTCATTTCAATAGATGCAGCCTGCTGTGCCTTTATTGAGACAACTTTTTGCTCACCCAGTGGTCTTCAATTCTCAGCAAGCTACTAAGAGGGCTTTTCTCTGCTTCTCACCAGTACACAAATTCCAGGATTCAAATCACTGATGCTATGGGGAGGGCCTCTGTCTGAAGCATGTGTGCCCATGAAGCTCTTTCCTGGGTGAGCTTTGTTTGGGCAAGTTTGCCTGAGCCTCTGGGGTGGGGGCAGATCACTCACTGGGGATCTGCCTGCAGCCACTTCACATTATCAGTTATAGAATTTCGATCTTAATTACGCTTTTAGTTTTTCACACCAGAGAAACTATTCAGATTTATACGTGTGTCAGATTTATTTAACTTGAGTGTAGCATCAATATGCATCGATTTTCCTATCAATGACTCTAGTTTATCATTCTTCAAGGATGAGTAGTACTCCATTTTATAGAAGAACCGCATCTTTTTTATCCAGTTACCAATGATAGGCAATTGGGCTGTTTCCACATTTTAGCTATTACAAACTGTGCCACTATAAACATGTTAGTTTGGGGATTGTATGCTTTAGGGGCTGAGGTGAATGGAGTCGGGACTTTAGCGGTTTTTAACTGCCAGCTACCAGCTGTTTGATCAAGGGCAAGTTACTTTACCTCCCTATGCCAGTTAATTTTGCTTGCTAGCTTGACTCGAGTAAGACTCCTAGACATGAGATTGGATTATGAGTTGATCTATTGAAGAGTTTACAGCTGAATAGATTATTAGAAGCTGGAGCTTAGTTGGAGGAAATGGGTCAAGGAGGTATGAACTTAGATTGTATATCTAGCTCCTGGCCGCTTCCTCTCTGATTCATTTTTCTATTTCCAGCTACCATGCTCCACCATGCCCTTCTGCCATAATGGTCTTGCCTTGAGCCTAGCCACTCATGGACTGAAACCTCTGAAACTGTGAGCCAAAATAACCCTCGCCTCCTCTGAGGTGTGTGTATATTATCCCAGCAACAGGAAAACTGACCAATACACTATATGAAACGAGAGTTGTTCCTCAAGCAGAGTTATAGGTTATTGTTTGACATTCACTTTGAGGTTGCCCTGGTCATTCACTTTAGTTCCGCATTTTTAGTTTAATGTCATCTTTCACATTTAAATAAATTTCATGAACATTCCTGTCTAGTACAGTGATTATTGTGTTACCTTCCACTAATAGACTTTAATTCCTTTGCTGAAAAATATTAAACACTTGATACATACAAATCAGAGTGGAGGAGGAGGTTTTGGGGATGTAAATGTGGATGAAGAAATAGGACAGTTTATCTCAGAGCTCAAATTCCATCACTTAAGCCCTGCTTTTGCTACTGACTTCAGATGAGTTTAACACCTGAATCTGGTTTTATGTCTGCAAAAATAGATCCAGTATTAAGCATACCTATAGTTCAAATTTGTTGTGAGAATTATATGAGAATATGTTTTTGAAATCATTTTTTCAACTTCAAGACAACAAATATATATAATTATTCCAATGTGATTAAGGTTGGAATAAATCCTAAAATAGTAACAGGAATGTGAAGAATGACTGACACTTACAATTAGTCGGTGACTACTCTTTACAGTACATGTCTATCTTGTTTTAGAAATGGATAATGGAGTGGCGGCAGCAAAGGCAGCCATACTTTTAAAAGAAAAAAGGTGGTGAGAGCATTTTTTTATTTTTTAGATTATTTGCAAGTTTAAAAAATTTTATTAGTACATGTTTGCAGGATCTGAAGTTTGCATTTTCCTTGGGAAGTAAGTGCATATACAAAACAGCTTGTTTCTTTTTTATCTCCCTTCCTCTTCCCATCCGCCTCCCTCTCACAGTCTCTAATCCCCTTTTTATTTTCGTACTTATTGCTATTGTTTTGCTCTCAATCTCTCAGGCTGGTTAAAATGTGTACTTCTACTATATTTCAGCTTCTTGGAAATCTTAAGTTCCTTCAGTGTCCTAACTCTCAAAAGATTTGACACATTAACCAGGTGCGCAGTTTCTAAGTGCAGCCTGGCCTCCTGGGAGCCAGGTTCTACATCACTGATTGTGTCATAGTGCCCCTATGTGAGAACACAATTATGAGGTCTGACGCTGTCTCCGCTATATAAAGCCCGGCTCCTCAGCGCAAACCCAGTTGCACCAAGAATTGAGGGACACCCAACATACGGGCCGGCGCCTTTCCCACTCTGAGCGGCTAAGCGACACCTACTTCCTAAATACAAGCCCAGAACCTCTGTTCTAAGAAAATAGACAAGACTGAAGAGGAACCATGAGCATCCTTTTGTTCCTATTGAGTGGAGCGGTGTTTGCCTTCATATGTTTCTTCTGGAAAAACCGATTTCATATAAAGGTAACAGAGATTGGAATTACACGAAACTGTCTGAATACTTGGATTGGGGAGTGAGTTTGTACGATGATAGAAAGATAGTGAAGTAAAAATATGACCTTAGGGGCCGGGGATTTATATCAGTGATGCCGCCGCCTGCCTTAGTGGCAAGTTTGATCCCCGGTACAAAAAAAAATATATATATATATATATATATATGAATGAACTCATTTTTTTCTGTAGAAAGAGCTCTAGACTTTAACTACTTTCCTCCTCATTTTGTCCATTAAGTCCTCATTTTGACCATAGATTCCATTGACAGTGGTCTGTTGTAAAATAGTCCCAAGTCACTAAGTTATATGGATTGATTTTCATTCAACTGGAGAAAAAGGTGAAGCCAAAAGCTCACCTTTCCCACCATCACATCCTATTCTGAGAATCTGCTCTCACCTTCTTTCATTTCTATTTTGCCCACATGTCTGTTTGGTTCTCTTGTCATCATTGAGAGAGCTTTCTGTATATTCACAAATATTTCAAGTCCAAATGTGAGTTTCATGGTATTTTTTATAGTTGGAAGTGAAATTCTTTTAGATAAGGGTCAGAGACAGAGTCCATCTATAGATGTACTAAACTGCACAAGAACATAAATCATATCAATTTTTGTAAACAAGTTGTTATTTGCTAGTATTTGGAAATTGTTAAACTAAACAAATTACATGTGTGTAATTTTCTTTACAGAGAAACACTGGTGAAATGTCATCAAATTCGACTGCTCTTGCATTAGTAAAAAGAACTACTATTAGCTCGTCTAGCAGCAGTACAGATAGTCCTTCAGTCTACAACCTTTCTCAGGATATCTTAAACCGTTTTCCACAATCAATGGCCTTACGCAAGCGAATATTGGTAAACCTCAGGGTCATGCAACACCACCTGACTGAATTGGAGCAACTTTTAATCCTCAAGGGCTTAAATGGTGAATTGGTTAACCCGAAATCCACTAAAACTGTCGCAAGGGACAATGAAAGTACAGGCAATCAATAAACACACTTTGAGTGGAACCAACTGACTATGTTTATTGCAAATAAATTATTACTGAAAAGAGAGGGGGGATGACAAATCAGACACCAAATCCAGACAGGTATAGATTTGCATACTCACATTTTATCTAAAAAACTGATTAGATGTCACTGCTAGTATAAATTTTACATGGAGTTTTTGAGAGGAACAGTTTATCTGTCTAAGGTCAAATCTCTACACACCTGAGGGGGCAGATTATTCCAGACCTAATAGGCCTAGGAGTTTTCTCACTAGAGATGGGTGCAGCACTCCTTACTCAGCCAGACATGAACCTGAACCTCATGCAGGGACCTGAACAGTCTTGGGGGGAAGATGTCTAGCCCACTCCAAGGTTGGAACTGAGGTGACCTGCCTCACTGGTGAACAGGATTCTTTCTTCCTGATGCTGGAACTGGTTGAAAGGCTTGATCTCTGAACCTGGAGAATTGTGTGAGGTTTTTATGAGCCAAGACTGGCAGTGTAGCATTCGCAGTCCATGGTCACACCTAATGCCAAAGGAGATTCCTTCTGGGTAGGGAGTCTTAAGTTTTTACCCAGAGCTGGCCTGCCAATGGGCTTCCAGACATGGAGGTATGCTAGCTTTCATTCCCTGATCTCCAGAGTGTGGGTGGACTCTTGATCCTAGCTGGATGACAGGAAATGGCACTATTCCTTTCCCTGCTTGGCTAAAGCAGTTCCGGTGGCTCAGTCTGTGAATATTGACTGGAAGTAGGGGATGTGGGGCTCATTTAGCACCATATTTCACCATGGATTTCAAGTTTAAAGCCTGGGCTTAATTTCCTTTCTCTACCTCAAGCTGGGGCTACCTTTCCCCATTCTGTGCTGCTCGGAGTTGCAGGAGGGGGTGACACAAGAAACTCCTTCCTTCCTGCCTCCTTCAGTGTATCTGGAAGTATAATTTAACTGTGCAACAATGGTGTACAGGAGATGAGTTTGAGGGACTGCTAGTTAGTTTCTACCATTCTGGATGACTACAGCAAATCTGATAAATGAGTTTATAGTAAATGATGAGTAGCTCGCCCCTTTGGTATTTTCATTTTAAATGAGGCTTTCTGGAATAAAGAGTGGGAACTTGTTCCTGTATTAAATACTTGATCACTTTAACTTCACTGCTTTTTACTTACATATCAAAAACCATCTGTCCAAAAGTCCCCAAATCCTTGATAAGACAGAATATATACATTCGCTATTTGTCATACAACATGTTCTCTTTCTGTCTCTTTTTGTTATTTCTGTCTGCCCCCCACACACAATGATGATGATGATCAAAGCTGAAAATGTTATGAGATTTTTTTCTGGAGGCATTTTTTCTTGAATTCAATTGAGATTTCTGCTGAAAACTGCTGTGATCATAATTTCACTATTGTTTGCCACTGAAGTGGTTGTTTGAATGTTAATTCATTAACTTATACTGTTTTAATAAGGAATTATGGCTTAAAATATTTTCAAAGATGAGAATATCTTAACATTTTTATTTTACTAAGTGTCAGGAAGGTAGAATAGATACCTCTAGTAAAATCACACTTTATATGATGTTAGGATCAAGAGCATTTGAAAAATGTAAACTGATAATTTATATGGAGGATTTTATATACAAATTTGTGCTGTTTGCTTGGGGATTCACGGGAAATTAACAAATATCTTTGCTCCGTTTCTGCTTCTTTATCAATTTTTTAGAATACCAGGAGCGTTAATAAAAAATAAAATACATTTATAAGCTTACTGCAGGCCTTTATTTTTAACCAGTTAATTTCATTTAAATTGCACTTTATTTCACTGTGCAGAAACTGGCTCTGATCTTTAAACTACCCTTGCTATGGGCTAAGAGTATTTCTTGTCCTGATCAGTGTCATAAGATACAGATGCAGTGATGTAGTCACTGCAGGATTAAAAGACGTTTTTAAAGCACTTGAAAACGCATTTTTAGGAGCACATACTGTAATACTCATTGTTGAACTGGTGAAATTTTAAGAACTTGACTCACTAAAGTTAAGGATAATTTTGAAGCTGTTGGCCCATTTTTGACAATGCAGGTTTTACACCTTCCAATTTAAGAACCTTCATGTTATTTTAGACTTATTATCTTATCTGCCCTCCCTTTCCAGATATTAGAAGTATAGGCTATGACAAATTGCAGAAAATAGTGCTATATGTGATTTCTGTTCTCTTAGAAATTTACATTCTCTGGACTGTCAAATTTATTCAAGGTAAAGCACTCAAGTCTTTCTCTCTCTCACCTCTCCCCTCTGCACCAACTCTACATCCCACTTCACTATTTAAACAGCACCTGAAACTGAATTCTTTTTCAGACAGCAACATCTCTTTTTGTGTCTTGCACCAGCAAGAACTTTGTGATATCAATGCCCTAATTCACTATGCAAAGATTGTATGTGGTCTCTGCCTTTAGAAAACTCATGTTGGTTGACAGACAACATCATGGCAAAATAAACTCCCTGGAACTTTTCAATGTGAAAGCCCTCTAGCGGTATCAATGATGTGTCGTGTAGTCATTATGTGGACTCTGGTGTCAAAAAAATCTACGTTCAAATCAGGATTAATGGATTCCTAGCTGTGTGATTGAGCAAGTTACCTAATTTCTTTGAACCTCAGTCTCGTCTTTTTAAAGAATGATATCGCCTACCTCATGGATCGCTGAAATTATATAATAGACACTTAATAATGTAGATCAACTTAGTGTCTAACATAAACACATCCTGAAAGTAAGCTACAATCGTTTCAGACAGTAATTGTGCAACTTCTGATCCTGTTGACCCCTAGCCAGCAGACTAAGAGATTGAGCAGACATTACTATGTTAAAGAGCCAAACATTCTTTACTCTCTCTAAAGCTGTTCCCTGAACCCAGTTCAGACAAGTTCAGGGGGAACAATGGCATATTTTCTCTTTCCAATCATCACTCTAGGACTTTACGATAAGGAAGAAATAACAAGGATCATTTATGGAAACTGTCCAATATTCTGGTATCAAGGGAATTGATTGAGTCCTCTCTAAGGGGCTGAAGTAGGCCCATCTATAGCACTTGATAAGATTTTGTTTTCAAAGTAACAAGCAAGAGGAATCTTGTGCTTAAGATGCCAAAAATCAAAATCAAAGAGATTAAGACTCTTATGTTGTGTACAAAGTATGAGAATGGAAAAAAACAAGGGATGAAAGTAAAGGCCTAGAAACCAGGCAAAAAGTGGAGCAGAGAAGCAGAACAAAAATAGAAGCAAGGTGAGGAAGCTGAAGTGAACAATGGAAATGGGACCATGTTACCTATAGCTTATTTTTATGAGCTCATCGTGACACACTACTTGGATTGGTGACCTGGAATAAATGTAAATGTTTGGTTGCACAATATTTGTTCAATTTTCCCATAACTCCATTCCTGCAAATACATCTGGTTTTCTTATAGGTCAAAGATTTTATTTCTAAAGAGAATACAATGGAATATTTAAAGGGCATATATGACTTTTGTTGATGATATTGAAACTCTTCCTAGATTAGAAATTTCCTCCATCTTCCTAATTTATATTTGTATCCTGTATTGGATCTACAATTTTGACAATTACTTGTACATTCTTTTCTTTAGGGGAACAAATTCCCTGAGTTCATTAATCATGGTACAAAGTAGTCTTTCCTTTTGCTTCTTCTCTTTGTCTCCTAAAGAGTGATTGGTTGTTTTGTTATCACTAAGGGAGGGGAGACAATTTTAGTTTTGCTAGACAGAAATGGCCTAGTTCTAATTCTTTCTAACTCTTCCTTTTATGATTTCTCGGCTCTCATCCTGTCCTTTCTCAGTCTTTCCAGCTTGAAAAATCCTTTTTAGTACATTTCATTTTGGCAGTTGCCCATTCCATTGTTCAATCCACAATTAACTAGCAGTACATCTTGAGCTTCTGTCACGTGCCCAGTGTAGCATTAGACCTTATAGGAGAAATGAGAGATGGGGGAAAAATATTACTTCACCCTACAGAAAGCCTAAGATTTTGTAGAAAATGGTTTGAAGTAGGAAACATTTATAGAAATGTTGTAAATCCTGACATAATAATCAAGTGTGTGCTCAGTAAGGCTTCCAAGTCAGTGATTTTATACATTAGTGTGCTTCAGAATAATCCAATTCAGAATAATCCTATTAAACATACAAACTCCTGAGCTTCAAAGAGCCTGATTCTGCAAGTTGTCAGTGGTGACTGGGAATACACATTTTTATCACACTTGATAAGGGAATCTGCTGCTTGGGGGTTCCCAAACTATATTTTGGAAATTAGTAAGCTGAAAATATCGATGAGGATGGGGAGACACATAATGACAGGGTTGACTAGGGGAGATTTGATTGGATAGTGGCATGGTCAAAAGAATTTGGAGAAGAGATAGTTGGAAGAGATTTAGAGGTGACTAGAGATAGGAAGGAGAATGGGATATGCTACAGAAGCTGGCTATTAGCCAAATCTGTTTTATTTTACTCCTACACATACAAATGGCGTGTCCTAGATCCCACAGAGTAAAACACACTCATTTGGGTGATGGCCAGTGGAATATTTTTAGGTCTGTTTAATATAGTCTATCATGTGATCGTTCATAGTTTCTCTTTACCCATCTGCGTGCTGGCTAGATGTTGATGTTTGGAGTGACCTTGGAATCAGCATGGTGAAACTTACAGAGCATCTACCAGTGTGCTGCCTGATTGACTGTGACACCCCCTCACTCACAGGAACATCCATATTGGGCTTTTTTGCTTGAGTGGAATTTCTATCGTGTTAAGATGTGGAAATTTCAGGGGTTTTATGTTACAGCTTCTAGTATAATCTAAACATTGAGAGGGCTATGTTGACCAAAGCAGAATTTCTGATATAATCCATGACTGTCCATCTTTGAATTTTTTCAAGCTCATCACAACCCAGAATTAATGGACAGGTATCCAATCTATATGCAAGATTCCTTGTAAGTTATTTCATGAATCATATCAACATTTTGAAGGTGCTTTGTGTATGTTTTTATGTGATATTTAATGATCAGTTCTCCCAGCTGGACATTCCTTTACCCATAAATCCCTTTGCCAAGAATAAAGAATCTTAAAGCAGACATTTCAATGCAGTGGAGGAGTTTAGTTACTCTGGACCTTTTTAAGCTTTTTTGAATCATGCAAAGCTGAACGCACATTAGCATGCATCAGGAAGAAGTTAATTCAACTCCTGCCCACATCCTGCCATTCCTCTTCTCCACACCTGCCTAATAGCTCCTGGGAAAGAGGTTGGTTGGCTGAAATTAAACTCAAGCACCTCCTCACACATTTAGTTAAAAAAAACAGCCTTCAGATAATTATGCTCCTGATCTTATTCCATAGAAAGACACAAAGAGAGCTGAAAAGACATTAGCAATTTACTTAAAAACTTGCAAAGGTTTAATCATTTGAATTATTATAATTACTTCATCACTTAATTTTTCTTGGTAATTAGTGTCTTGTGAATATTTTTCACAAACAATATTTATTAGTCATTTTAGTATAAAAGAGTGACCACTGTCACTGGGACTATTGTCACCTGGCTTTGTATACTTCATAATTCACTTGTCTGGCAGTATCCTCTGGCATTCTGTCACATACTTTTCAGGAATGGATACATCCAAATTTTACTGATGCTAAGGTGCAGAAGGCTTGTGATCTGGACCTGTCTTATTATCGGATACCAGACAAAGTGTGATCTGGAGGCCACTGTCTAACCTCAAGAGTTTTCCCTTAATGAGACAGCTCTCCTTGTTCTGACAAGATGCCCATGATTTTTATTATTGGAGTAACTATTTGAGGACCAAGACACTATATTCAGTAAAAATACAATAAACCAGAAGGGTCAGAGTAATCCATTAAGTATTACCCTACATTAGCTTCTTGGCATTGCATAAACAACAGGATGTCTGGCATTCAGGGTTGGAAAACAGGAGTAAATTGAGCATTACTTATTTATCTAAATGGAACCTCTTAGTAGAGGAAAATAATTTCTTTAGAATCTCTGGAACAAAGTGAAACTACTGACAACATGGGAAAGTGCACATAGTATCTTGCCTTGAGAAGTTCTAGAAAGAGTCTATGCTACAGAGAACCACAAATGATAGAGTCATAGCAATTAAATAATAGAATTAAGAAAGGCACAGGAAACAACAGAGACTGGGGAAAGAGTGAGAAAATTAAAAAGGAGATCAAGAGTAAATATTTGAAAACTGAAATGTTGGACAGTTTAATTCATATTCCTGGAGTGAATCACTGGAGTGAATAACACAATAGTCCAAGTCACATCACCAGAGAATAAAGACATATTCCTGCTCCTTACCATCAAGTCCTCATAGCCTCACTAATCCAGTTCTTCTTTGACCCACACATCATCTAATATTTAATGCTAGTCATCGATTATATTCTTAGTATATGTGTTGAATCTGCAGAAACCATAATGAAACTAGCTGGACTGCCATTAATGGTAATGTTCATACCAATAACTTCACAAAGCAAGGCATGGCAGTGCCTAGATAGGTAATTCAGATGTATCCAATGCATCCTTTAATAACTATCTAAGACTATAGACACTATCATATGTGGTCAAATATAAAAGTATATCCCCTGGCATATGGCATGAAATTTCTCTTCTCTCTAGAGTTTCTTTTGTTAACATGTTAATGAATGTTGGAAATTCGCCTTAATGTTTACCGAGCCTCACAAATAAACTGGTTGTGTTTCATTCTGAGTTCTCAAGACTGACATATACATATCCATACATATACAACAGCAATATTAATACTACTACAAATATAACAATAATAACAGTAATACATTTAAGTAAAAATAGAATATGACTACAAGAAAAGGATGCCAACATAATACTGCTTACCATAGATGGATGGTAACCATGATCTACAGAGTGTCAAGTTTTTATACTTTAGGATATCCCCCCTTTTTTGCTTTTTTTTTTAAAAAAATTAAGTTTATTGGTATTATTTACATATACATAATGGTCACATTCATCTAGGGAATTTTTACCTGTATACAATATACTGCCATTCTTAATAGACACATTTAACCTATTTAGATACAAGCAGAATTACTCAAAAGGTTTGTCTCTTTTCTAGAAAGAAACCAACAGAAGCAGCCAGAATCTCTGAAGACTTGTCTTTTATCTTCACTTTACCATATACTTTCTTTCTTCTATTATAGTTTTTGAGTACTTTATTGACTCTTTGCCTTTGGCTCTAGTCAAGCAGTGAAATCTTGCACCTGGATTAGCACAAGAATTATGCCTGCAGTTTATCCTCCACATTATTTTTCAGGCTAAAAAAAAAGTTCTTGTCTGTCAGGGGAATATAAGCAATATGCTCCTGTGTGAGTACTTACTACTTGCTTGTCAGAGAAAGGTTACAGAAATTTTCCTTTGGGGAAAATACCATGAAGACTTTTTCATCCTCCCTAGTAAATTTCCTGCAGATGTGTCTTTCTGGGTACAGCAGCTGCAGTTCCCTTTGGAAGTTCACCTGGCATAAATGCACCATGGAGGCACATTCCCATCATTGTAAAATATTGCAAATAATTTCCCCTGAAATGAATATGGAATGCCTTCCTATTGTGTAAGAGTATGTTCCTGGAGCAGTGTGAAGCACTGAAGTTTTACTTGCACGGTCCTGGCCTTTCACTTCAGCAGGGGCCACTTT
Source organism: Fukomys damarensis (assembly GCF_012274545.1). Lineage (NCBI taxonomy): Eukaryota > Metazoa > Chordata > Mammalia > Rodentia > Bathyergidae > Fukomys > Fukomys damarensis. Next base: position 80,887,267 of record NW_022900951.1, read on the forward strand.
CATAATACTGCAGTTGAAGGGTAGGATCAATATTCTAATTGGACTCTAAGATGGTCATAGGAAGTTTTGAGTGGAGTTGGCATGTTTTAGAGAACATGATTTGACCTGTGATATATTTAAAACTAAGGTTTATTACCTTTCTTGTGAGTCTTCCGATGTTCAAGATACATGTAGCATCAAAGCAGATGTACTGGTGCCCAATAGAATGTAGGGTGTTTTTCCACCTAGTAGGTAGGTTGTCACCTGCCTACTATTTCTTAAAAGATCTGCTCCATGATTTGACTTAGTGACCATCATCTCAGAGTCTTCAAAATTCAGCATTCACTAAGGAGTTGTTGATAGGTCACTAGCATTTCTTCTTTATTTTGTTTTTCTATGTTGTTCACACATGATGTCACTGTAAGTTGCTAGCTCTTTTATATACATTTATTGATATGCCCAGAACCACCAGTGGAGAGGTTACCAAAGAATAAAGACTCTTAACTGTAGTTGCCAACTTGTGAACTAAGCTGAACTGAACCAAGGACCACAAGTGACCTCTGCATTGTGGAATTTTCCTTGATAGAATTGAATCATCTGTGAAAATAGTACGGCCTTAGACCTCCCACAACAAAAATAAATAGCATTATGTGTCAAGCATTGTATAAACAAGTAAACATTACTGATGTAATTCTCACCAGAGTGCACTGAGATAGACTATTATTTCCCCCACTTTGTAGAAGAAAATGCCCAAGTATAGAGATGTGAAGTTATTTGCTATGTTCACATGGCTGGTAAAATAGCAGTGCTATGATTTTGCACCTTGGGAATCTGGTGTGGATGTTAAAGGTCTTAACCACTTCATTTACTGCCTGTTTGCTAGGTGTGAGGAAAGTAAGAATCATTTTACCTATATAGAAATAAATTTGTGTTCAGAATTTCTTCAGAGAATTTAGAGCCAGTGATGAGTTCCACCACTGACTTGCTATGCAATCTTTACAGTTCATTTCACTTCACAAGACTATGTTTCTACATCTGAAATTGACTAATAACATTTGTCCTAACCATCTTCCCGAGTTACAGCTAAGAAGATGTGAAGTAGATTTTTTAAAGTAGTTTTTCATTTAAAACCTGTTTCTATTGAAATTTCTTTGTCTTAGGGTTAAAGCAGTTCAAATATTAAGCAATAGTGGAGGCAAAACACAGCACAAGCTGCAAGTTAAAAGAAAGAGAAAATTAATTCAAGTGCAGTCTATGGAAAAAGTAAGGCAGCTGAACTCTGCACAAACCAAGGGGAGTTAAAGTAGAAAGCAAATTTACAGGTCAGGGTTCAAGGAACAAAAAGAAAGGGCAGGATTGCGAGTGAACTGGCTGTTTTCTTTTTCTTCTTGGTGGTTTGCCTTTTCCTGACACAGTAACAGCCTTTGAAATGAGAAGGAATAGAGGTGGAAATCAGAGTGTATCATGAGTCTGTGAAAGGACACAGCACTCACCACTCAGAAAGCTGTGGAAGTTCAGAGGAGTTCCCATTCTAAGACAGTGCACAAAGATGAAATTAGCCCTTGAGTTCAGAATTTTCTTACTCAGAGAATGCTTCTGGTATTTGTGCTATAGAAAAGGACTCGTCACCCAGTACCTCATAGAGCCATCAGGGAATTAAAAGAATGAACTACATAAAAGATGTTTAGTCCTATATAAAATCACATTATATCCAGTGTTCTGAAATCGTGTTATTTGAATTTTAGTGTACTAGTACATGTATATGGAACATAATGTTTACATCTCTTGTGGGAAGTTGGCACATACACATAACACATTTTAACTTTTTTCATAATCCCCTTTACTTTCCCTCCTTGCCTCCACCTATCTCTTGATCTGTGTTGATTAGCAGTACTATTTCCTGTGCAACTAGAGTTCTGTTTAAAGTACTTGCCTACCCCTATGGTTTGAATACTTCTTACCTATCTTGTCTTTCAGAAGGTTTTATGTTTCTAGTTTAACATTTAGTTCTTTGATCCATTTAAATTTTACTTTGGTACATGGCAAGAGACATGGGTCTAGATTCAATCTTCTGCATATGGATAGCCATTTTGTTCCAGCAGCAATTATTAAAGAGGCTATCTTTCCTCCAGTGTGTGTTTCTTACCCCTTTGTCAAAGATCAAATAGTTCAGTATACTTGTAATTTTTTTTCATCCTCAGTTCTGTCCCACTGACCTTTGTTGTAGTAAGCATGATTGAGCAAGGGAATATATTAAATACAGGACACATGACTTATAAGGTTATTTTCTGATAATTACCCAAAGAGTCAGTACAAAAGAGTGCAAGAGATTAACCACACACTAGAAGCCCAAAACATTCAACTGAGGGCCTAGATCCCAGCAGTTTCTCACACAAGTCCAGCTAATGACTTAGAGTCCAAAGCAATGTCCTCCAAGAGTCCAGCCAGAAGCCTAGAGCCCAAGACAATGACTCACGCTTTTCAGTATTGAGGATCTGCATCTGGAAGGCCCAAAGGCCAGTAGTGGAAGCCAGAAAATCTACAGTGGTGCAATAAAGGATTTGTGCCACCAAGCTAAGGGATCTACATTGAAGCCAGGAAGTGATGCTCATGGTAAAGATCAGAGCTCCCCTGATGAAAGCAGCAGCTATTCCCAGTGACAGCGAGGTCCCGAGCTCCTCCTCTGACGAGAACAGCCTAGTTCGCATCAGGAAAACCATCCGCAGCAAGCTTCTCCTAGAAAATCAACAGGCCAAAATCGTGCCCTCCAGTTCTCTTTTTGTGGCTGTTGGTAACAATCTTCAGGTAGATCCCATGCCCAGACCTTACTGATTCAGTTCAGCTGGGCATTGCAAGTTGACCATTAATCAATCTACCACACACCTCATGTCTGTTCTTATGCCAGTATCCTGCTGGGGTTTTTTTTAGTCATAGTAGCTTTGTAATATAATTTCAAATCCAGGATTATGATGTTTCCCACTTTTCTCTTGTTGCCTAAGATTTCTTTTGCTATTTTGTGTCTACTCTAATTTCTTGTGAATTTTAGAATTTTTTGTCCAGTTCTGTGAAGAATGCTGCTAAAATAGGATTTTGATTATATTTACAGCTCTTACTGACAGGTATTAATTTATTTCTGTTATTGCCTTGTTTTGTTGTTGTTGTTGATTCCTTAACTTTCCCTTCTATTTAAGTGTGCTCCGACCTGGTATATTCATTCTATTAGACTTTTTGTTATTATTAGTGTCACCATCTTTCTAAGCTATCCTTATGAATTTTTTAGAGTATTGGTTTAGTGGTCAAAAAAATTTCAAGGTGCTTATTATCATGAAAATATCTTGTTTCTCCATCAGTTATGAAAGATAGTTTTGTAGGAAATGTCAGCCTGGGTTAGAAATTATTTTCTTTTCTGTTGAGGCTTGAAATATTTCACTCTTAGCTGTTCTGGCCTTTAAGATTTGTGTTGAGATGTCTGTAGTAATTCTACTGGGTTTTTTGCTTTATAAGTGATTTGTTGCTTTTTTCTACCATTTTTAAGATTCTGCTATTGTGTTGGACTTCTGGGATTATGACTATGATGTGTTATGGGAAAGTTCTTTTTTGCTCATGGCTATTTTGGGATTCTATGTGCCTCACTTATCTGTATGTTAAAAATTGTTAACCTTGTTTGGAAAGTTTTTAGCTTTCATTTCAGAAAACAGGTTTTTTTAAAATATCATCTGTGTTATCTTACGAATTTTCACAAATTCCAATTAATCTTAGATTCATCTCTTTGCATCATCTAGGAGCTGTTGATTTCATTTGTATTTTCTTGTTATTTTTAAGATGTGTTTCAGTTGGTCACTTACAATGCCCCTGTCTTCTAGTTCTGAGCCTCTATCCTCACTTTGGTCACTTCTGCTCCTCATACTTTCAATTGAACTTTTAATCTCTTGAATTTCAATTTGGAGCACTTTTATTGACTCTAATTCTCTTCTATGCTGGACATGCAAACTTCGCATAATTTTGTTCAGATCTTTTATCTTTTTATTAGTGTCTTCTTTAGCTCCCATGATGATTTTTTGTATAATTGGGCCAACATCTTGTTACTTAGACCTTCTGTAATCTTGGCAACTGCATTAGAGAACTGTTTTGTTATCTCCCCTGATGGATTTTGAATAATTTGGGTGTGAGGTTTTTATTTCCTTGGCTTTAATGTTCCATGGATCAGCTTTGGAGGAGTTGGGTGGTTTTGGAGGCATTCTATCAGCCTGTCTTCTCATATTTCTATTTTTGTTTGTTTTGTGTTAAAGCTTGTCAGTTTATTGTAGTGAAAAGTTATATTTCTATTACAGAGTCCTTTTTAGTTAATGTCTACTTCTCAGTGATGTACTCTGCATTCTACACAAACTGAATGTTGAAAAACCCTAAGGACCCATAAAGTACCATCCTTGTCCATAAAAATTAGATATATAATTATAGTTTGAACATTAAGATAAACCAAATGTTAACCTACTATTGATATACAATAACTGTCTACAAAATGCAACAATTTTAGCACAGTATTAAACAGCAATAATGTAACTTTACTTATCATGAGATTTATAAAGCTTAGTAGTTATATTATTAAAAGTGGAGGGGTGGGGAACTGGAGAGCTAAAACAACAATAGCAAAATTTGAAGGATTAATTAGGGATATATGAGAAAGAGGATAGGAAAGTAAGGTGAGGTTCCTATTATTGAGTAAAAGAAAATTAATAGTGAAGGGCTGGGCTGGGGATTTGTCTCAGTGGTTCCACTGCTTGACTCGCAAGCACAAGGGCCTAAGTTCAATCCCTGGTACCAAAAAAAAAAAAATAATAATAATAGTGATAAAACAGAGTCACTAAAAACTAAGAATAAGAAGAAAAAATATAAACAGCAAAAACAGGAGCTAAAAGAAGAAGGGAGAGAAAATAATTTGCAAGTGGAAAAGATAAAAGGAAAAAAATCTGAGAGAAAAATTACAGTGGGAGAAAAACTCCAAATCCTGAAAATACCTAATGATGGAAAGATAAAAATAATACAAAATAGGAAAAGTAGTATAATTTGAGTCTAAGAAAAAATTTATGTGTTATTTAATGAGTAGTTTATTTCCATAATCTGCATTCTTGGGATCAAAACAGATGCAATTTTGTATACCTAGCTTTAGGGCCTACGAGTCTTTGAGTTGTCTTCCTTGCACTAGAGCCCCTCTGTTCATTCCGCCTCCCCATGGCTGTGGTGATCATTGAAGCCACTGTATGCCCTTGCTCTTGCTGGTAATGGTGAACTTGTTAGATTTCCCTTGCCTCAAGATGGCTGCTACATAAAACAGCAGCCTCCTTCCCATAATGCTCTGTACCTTAAAATGGCTGCCACATGAAATAGCAGCTTCCATGCTAAATATGGCTTCTTCTACCAAGGGACAGGCTTCCTCCCATCATGCCTCTTTTCCCACCAAAAGAGTAACCTGAGTAACCATAATGTCACAAGCCCCTCTTAGTGATGTCATAGGCTCCACCAATCCTTTAATGCTACCTCACTCAACTCCATCCCAGCTCAGGTTAACCCCGCCCTACTCCTATAAAAGATACTCCTTGTTCCTCCATGCTGCTTTTCCTTTGTTAGGAGACAGCCCTACAGATCCTCTCCATAATAAAGGCTTGTTGTAGTCCTGGTCTGGTCCTGGTTTTTCAGCTCTTTTACCTAACAGAACCCAATCAACGTTCTGTTCTTTGCTGGCTATGGGCAGCAATGTGGAGGTTCAAATGTGCTGTTGGACCTGATGGGGTATGGTTTGTCCCTTTTTCTCCCTGGGTGTTGTCTTCATTCATGATCGTGTTAGTTGGTTCATCTTTGCCTCTGCTATACCATGCCTTGTTCCCCTGGGATCTGGGAACTACTCCTCCCTCTTGGATCCTGTCTTTCAGGTGGGATCCAGACCTGCTTCTCTGGCATGGGTCTGCTCTCTCAGGTGACATTGCTCGGGGGATGCTCTCTCGCACATGAGGTTGGCCATCACTTCAAGTCTGCACTGTCATATTGGGTGGGGGCACCACTCTGGGTGTACTTTTTCAAGTGTTAGGCGGGTTCTACTCTGGTTCTGTTCTCTCATGTTGTGGTGCGTGGGGTGCCACTCCTCAAACCAGTGCTTCTTTTAAAATAAGAAGCTCAATATTCATTTCAGGAAAAACTGTTCTCCACCTCATTGGAGCATTTGGTATCCACTATGTTTATTATATTTTCATAATAATACCAAAAACATTTAATAATGTTTATCAATCATTTTATCTTCATAATATGACAGGGGAGGTGCTAGAAGCTTTATAGGTGCTATTTCTAACTTTCACAACAATCCTGGGAGGTCAGAAAAATTATTATTCTCATCTTGTAGATGACTTGACCCAAGATTAATGACTTGACCCTAGCCACAAACTTTCTCAGAGGCTTCCCATCCAAAGAGAACCTCTCACCAACTTCTATTCCCTGACCTTGTTTCCTTTCTCCGTACAGTCATTGCTACTAAGTACCTGAGATTAAATTCTTTACGTATTTGTTTCTTTATTAGTTCTCTTTCTCTGGAAATGCTGAGAGGTGTTTAAAAATTCATTAGTATATGTTTGGATTTGGAACAGTCCCAGGCCTATAGTAGTAGGTATTTGCAGTTCCTAATTCTTGAGTGAATGAAAAAATGATGAAGCTGGAATTCAGTCCCACATATAAGCACCCCTGAAACCTTTGATCTTATGACTACCCCATGTTGCAGCTTTCTCTATATATCTATGTCTATTTCTATATATTTATAAAATATAGGACTGGGTATTTAATAGGATTAAAATATGAAAGGTTACACATCTGTTTTTACCCATGCTTGAAGAGCAAATTATTGGCAGACTTTTCTTCTTGACTTAATTTGACTAAAAATCCAAGGTGAAACATTATTTCCTCTAAGAAAAATTCCTCCCAGGACTAGGTGTATAATAAATGAAAAGTTAAAAGATTAATAATAAACTACATATAAACTACAGCAAAGGAAATTTGAACTCTTTGGGAATTTTATCTGTTATTATTGTTATTCAGGTGTTTGAGACATGTTCTTGCTGTGAAATTCTGGCTGGCTTTGAATTCACCATGTAGCCTAGGCTGCCTCAGTCTCCCCAATACTGGGATTACATGTGTGTGCCACCACGATAGGCTTTTGTTTATTATTCTTAACAATAGAAAAGTCTCTTAAGCTCACCTTTCCTGGAGAATGATTAACATTTAATTGAAATATAAACTGAAAAATGTCATTTGCTGAACAAGATGTCAATGGAGAAGAATTTCTAACAATTGCATCCATCAAATTTGATAATCATTTTGAAGAGTGCAACGTAACTTACACAAATGTTTCTTTTTCTTTTTTTCTTTTTTTTTGAGACAGGGTCTCACTATATAGTTGAGACTGACCTGGAACGCACTATGTAGCCCAGGCTGGTCTCGAACTTGCAGTGATCCTCCAGCCTCAGCCTCCCAAGTGCTGGGATTACAGGCGTGCGCCACCATGCCCAGCCACACTAATGTTTCTTAATCATATGTAACAGAAACGTGATATAGCACATTCATATTCTACTTATGTAATGTCTCTTTTCTTCCTCCACCTTGTACAAAAGTTCTTAGCCACATGGGTTTAAATTCAGTTTTACCAATTTTTTTAACCCAATTTTATACAGAAAAATGCTGTGGCAGGGTTTTTATCTCTCTGTAGAGAGTGTTCAGAAATACAGAGACTGATATGTGTAGGTTAAAGCAGACTGGGTATTGAATCCTATTATGGCACTTTCTGCCATATGGCTTTTGTGTGACTGGCTCTATTAGAAATGGCTGATGATTATTAATTTACTTTTCTGTCTTTATTGTTTGAAAGCACTTTGAGAAATTGGAACATCTTGAATGCATTTTCCTATTGTAGTACTCATCCTGGGACTTGGGATATAAGAGTCACTTAGTATATCTTTGCCTCTTGGATGTTTCTGATATTGCTCTTAAACTCACTCAGTGATGGAAACCTGATTGGACTTTATGCATTCGAGTTGAAGATTACTGATTCAGTGGTATTTGCAGAAAATAAGTAAAGAAAATGCTTCAATGTACAATTCTGTTTATTAATTTGTGCTATTGAAAAATTTGTCAGCTTTGTTCTCATTTTTTGATCACTGAGGACATTGAAATATACCATATTCAGGTCCTTTTCATGGATGTTGCTTTCACGCTCCCCTTTTTCTCTTCCTGTATTCCTTTTAGAGTCTACCTAATGGTATGAATTTTTATTTTTTCCGCCATATTGTCCCACTGATGGCTATGACTGCCTTATGCTAAACTACTAACTGAATTTCTTACTCCTTGAACCCTCTGTGCCGTATATTGCCTCTGTGCCTGGACACTAGCATGATTAGCTGGTTCTGAGTTATTTCTTGTCTCTCGTGTTTGTCTTCTGGCTTCTCCCTTCACTGCAATTGTGGAATGCTCCATCAGCCTCTGCTGTAGCCTATTTTTCTTTCTGTTGTGTTTGTTTGTTTTGTTTTTTGAGACAGGATCTCACTCTGTAGTTGAGACTGACCTGGAACTCACTGTGTAGCCCGGGCTGGTCTCGAACTCACAGCGATCCTCCTGCCTCAGCCTCCCAAGTGCTGGGATTACAGGCATGCGCCACCACACCCGGCTGCTCTAGCCTATTGGTCCTACGTCCTTCCCTAGGACTGCCTCCCTTTTTGCTCATTCCTTTTCCCACATCCCAGACTCAGGTCAGGTCTTTACTTTTGTACTCTCTACCCACTGCCATGTCTGTTCCTCAAAAATGGCAATCTAGGAGCGTTCCCCACCTCCCTGCCACTGCCAACAACAACCAAGGACAGAAGATTATATTTTAAAGCAGCATCAGCATCATGCTGTGAGTTGTTGGGAGGACATAGGATGTGGCCTCTTAGCCTAGATGAATAATATTGCCACTCATCAAATGAGAAATAATAACAATAATTATTAAGAAGTGATTTTTATGAGTGCTTAGTGCCCCAGGGGCCAGAAACCCTTGCTGTAATATAGGAGCCAGAGGGAGAGAGCAGAGGATTTGACTGAGAAATATTTTAAAGGGTCATGTTAAATTTACACTTCCCAATCTGATCTTGGTCAAGGAGAAATACAGTTGCCTTGACTTTCATAATGAAAAATACATTTTTTTCCATTTGGGGGCATCAGGACAGAAAGCAGTATGTTAGTGAATGAAAGACAAATCAATTATTTAGGACGCTCTAAGAGTTAATAGAATATGTCAGTTGAAGTGGTCCAGATTGTGTGTTTTGTTTCCTTCCGATGGAGAGTTTACACAGTTCCAGAACTTACATTAGCATTAATGAGGATTTCACATGTAAATTCCAAGAAAATCCAAAGAGCTGTTAATTCCTTACACCTGGATGGTGCTCTGAGCAATCCTTTCCCCTACCTTACTTAGCTTTTCATAATGTAATAGACATTAAAAAGTACAGATTTGGAAATTTTAAATCAAAATGATGTGAGGTAAAACAAATCAAGGTGTTTACAAGAATCTCCTTATTTCTAAGACAAGGCACTAGCACCAGCCTTGTTCTTGGCTACTGTTTAGAGAAAAGGTGTTATGTAAATTCAAAGTACTGTCTTAGCATTTTCTGTTTTTACTACATTTGGTTTAATTTGTTAAATTATACTGATTATTGGTCTTATTGTTCTACAGGAAATTACGGCTCGTTTATGCTTGTAGGGATGAAAGAGGAAGATTATCTGTTGCCTATCTTATTTCCTACTCCACATGGACAAAGGATGATCTGTTTGAATATACCCACTAAAAGTTATTTCTTACATCTTTGGGAATGAGGAGTTAGGAAAAATATGAACCATGAGTGAAAATTGTGTAGGGAGAAAGATTTCAGATCAGCATAAGGAAAGGTTTTTAAAGCATTAATTTTACCTTTACATAGACAGGGTTCCTTTGGTAAGGAGTGAGTTTCCTACCAAAAGATGATATTTAAACTGTAAAAAACACATTAAGAATATTATGAAAGGGGTTTATATATCAGCTAATATAGATGTCTTCTAAAATCTCATTCAGCTCTGAGAGTCTTTAACATTTCAGGGTATTGGTATAGAGAGGGTAATAATAAAACTTTTAGTTTTAGGAGGTTACAAATGTGAAATATTAAGAATCTCAGAATCATGACTCTGTTCTGTTATTTTTGTTTGTTTGTTTGTTCTGAAATAATTACAGGTTCTCAGAGTATTATAAAAAACCCAATGTACTGGGGAAATTTTATATACTATTCATTCAGTTTTCCCCAGTGTTTTCATATGGGCCAGCTATTAGTACAATATCACAACCAGGAAATTTACACAGCATTTATTTTTAAATAAAATAAATATTTCCCTTGAAAAGTGTAAAGTCTTGAATAATGTTCTCTTTGCTTTTCCAAATTTACATGATTAAACCATAGTTGTATGAACGTTAACTGCTTCAGGGCTCAGTGTGTGTGAAGGGGATAATAGAAGAAATACACTTGCCACCGAATGTGCTCAATGGATTTCCACCAATGCCTTCATTCCAAACTAAAAACTACCCAGATATAAGGATTTGATTATGATCACAAGCTAGTAACTGAGATTGCAGAGCAAGAAATCAAATCAAGTTCTGACTGCTTGAGCACCCCCAATTCTGTGGCAGCCATTTTTGCTGATATGTGAATGGTATAATGGTTAATAATCTTTCCTTGAGAGATCCTTATGTTAAATTTGTGGTGGTAAACCTCTTCCCCCAATTGATATATGAAATGTAAGCAATTAAATACAGAGTCTCAAGAAAATATTTTAAAAGTTTCCTTTGTTTATTGAAAAAAAATGGGTGACCACATGCAGAAGTAGACTTGTTATATATAGCAGTGGTTTATATTGGACTATTTGTATTTCAGAATAATATTAATGATCATTTTCAAACTAGAAGTTATACTAGTTTACCTACCACCAACAGTGAAGAAGAGTTGCTGTTAGTGTTAGGGTTAGGCTTAGTTAATTTAATCGCTCCATTATTTGATTTCTTGATGATATCATGATTGATGATTGCATGTTTCCTGGGGTAAGATGTTTCAGTTTACATTTTTCTACTGGTCTGCAATGTTGAACTTTTTTTTTTCATGTATTTATCGGCCATTTGTACTTCTTCTGAAAAGTATCTATTCATTTCAGTTATATGTGTTTTGTTTGGGTCTTTTGTTTGGGGTGGCCTCTTAATAATTCTTTATATATTGTAGATATCAGTCTTCTCAAATGAATAGCTTGCAAAATGTTTTTTGTCATTCTATAGGTTGCTCTTCATTCTGTTGGCTACTACCTTTGCAGATTTTAGATTTGGCGTAATCCCATTTGTTGATTCTTGGTATTATTTCTTGTATAATTGGGCTTCTACTCAAAGTTCTTGCCTATGTCTATGACTTCAAGAGTCTTACCTATTTTATCTTTGATCTGTCTTAAAATTTGGATATTTCATCCATTTTTATTTTAGTTTACTACATTGTGAGAAATAGGGGTCTAGTTTCATTCTAATGCCAAGTGAATAGCCAGTTTCCTTGAAACATTTATTAAAGAGGCTATCTTACCATTAGCATAAGTTTTTGGCCTATTTTCAGTGATCAGATAGCAGAATATGCCTACAGATGTTCCAGCATCCTCTATTCTGTTCCACTGAGCCACATGTCTCTTTTTTCGTGAATACCCTGTAGCTTTTATCACTGTAGTTTTGTAGTATAACTTGAGGTCCAGGATTCTGATACTTCTGCCTTGCTCTTGTTGCCCAGAATTGCTTTAGGTACTCTAGTTCTCTTCTTTTTTCATATGACTTTTAGAATATTTCTATAGTTCTTTTGGAAATGCTGCTGTTATTCTAATCAGGATTGCATTAATTATAAGTATCAATTTTGGAGATACGGCTCTTTTTTGTACCCAGGATCAAGCTCAGGACTTTGCATTTGTGAGGCAGATGTGGAGATATGGACATTTTTAACTATATTGGTTCTGGCTAGCCAGGAACAAGGGATACTTTCAATTTTCTTTTATCCTCTGCAATCTTCTTTTGTCAGAATACAGTAGTTTTCATTGTAGAGCTTTTTCACTTCCTTGGTTAGGTTAATTCCTAATTATTTAATTTTTCTGTATACAGTAGCATAAATACCATACAAAATGAAAAACATTTTTCCATATTTTATTTATCAATGAGATTATTATTGGTGTACAGGAATGCTATATTGATTTTTCTATGTTGACTTTGTCTCCTGCTATGCTACTAAATTTGGTTATTAATTTTAGCAGTCTTTTGGTGAACTTTTGGGGGGGGGTCTTCTACGTTGAGAATCATATTATCTACAAATAATAATAGTTTGACTTCTTTCTTATCCATATTCCTTTCATTACTTTCTCTTTCCTGATTGCTTTGGCTAACCTTCCAAGAAGGATATTAAACAGGAGTGGTGATAATGAATATCTCGTCTTGTTTCTGATTTTAGAGAGAAGTTTTTAGCTTCTGTCCATTTAATATGATGGTGGCCATTGGTTTGTTATAAGTGATTTATATCAGATTGAGATAAGACCCTTTATACCTATTTTCTTCAGTGTTTTTATCATGAATTGATGTTGGATTTCGTGAAAGTTTTTTTCTGCCTCAATTAAAATGATCATATTTTTGGTCATTGCTTTTGTTTGTGTGGTATTACTTACACTAATTGATATGGGTATGTTGAACCACCCTGAATCCTAGGTATAAATCCTACTTGATTATGATGTAGAGTCCAGACTGTTTGGTTTATTCTTTTAAAGAACCAGCTCTTTAATTAATTGATTCTTTGTATTGCTTGCTAATTCTCAATTTCATTGATTTCTTTTCTGATATTTATAATTTCTTTCCTTGTACTAATCTGCCTTAAACTCCAACTCTTCAGAGAGTCTCTTTTTGGCCTGTTCCCTGTCCACAGCTATCTCCTTCAACTGTCTTTCCCCCTGTCACTGTGGTAGGGTTACTCCGGTAACTTTGAAGTAAGACCATTCTATTACTGGATTCTGGGGTTCTGGGGACTTTTTCTAGAGATTCTTTCTCCTAAGTTCTTCTTGTACTGAACTCAGAATTGGTCAAAATAAGTCCAAAAAGTAATGAGGTTTTGTACTCATAAAAGGTTGGAATATAAGTATTATGTGCAGTGTAAAGGCAGGTCAGTTATAAGCTGGAGAAGTACACTGTACAGAGTGAAAGCAGCCAACCATGAAAGAGAGATCGCAGTGGCCATGAACTTAATGGTTGCTTTCTTTGGTTTCTCCCATTCCTCATGCTGATATCAGGCAAAATTTGCTTGAGTTCTCATGAGAATTGAAGATAGCATTCTCTAATTGGTCTCTGTAGCAGGACTTTGGAAACTGTTTTTCTGTGTATTTCCTGGATCTCTGTTACTGACAGTTCATGCCCTCTTGCTCAGCCAGTTTGCCACACTCATCTTCTGCCTCATTTCCCCTTGAGAGATATAGATTCCCATAATTCATTATGGACTTTTTAGGGTTTGGTAGTCTGTCTTCATATGGCTACTTCCTGATGAAAGGAGTTGTTGACCTTACCTACTAGGGATTATGTCCTCTGGAACTACCTTGGTATATGGTGGCTTACTGGCTGGGTTGAAAAGAAAAAAAATAATAAATAACCTATCACAACACAATGAGGAAAGAGTTTGTATCTATATGTAAAGGACTGTTGGGCTGCCCATTTTATGGGACAAATCTTGGTGAATAACTATTAAGTTTGCGGTTATGGAGCCTAAATATGAAAAGGAGCAAGTCAGGATTTTATGCTTCCTGAAGAGGAGAATGTATGGCAAAGATGGATGTTAGATAAACTACCAAGAACCTTAGAGTCATAGCTTTAGCAAAATTACCCACATTATAGGTCTAAATAAAAACAGGAGTCTCATTGGGGCTGGGGATTTAGCTCAGTACTGGTGCTGCCTGCCTCACAAGCAAAAGGTTCCAAGTTTGATCCCTGGTACCCCCCAAAACAAAACAAAACAAAACAAAAGCCAGGAGTCTCAATATGGGTGCTCCTCTAAGCTGTGGTGACTATACTTATCTGTATCCAGAGCAGTTCTAGAGTCTTGTTTTTGAAGAGGAGCCTTAGGTTTTCCAGAGGTTCACAAGAATTGCATTCTTTCTTAATCCTATGAAAAATTTAGTGCACATTTCCCATGTGGGATTTTTATAGCTATCTGATACATCCCTTGAAGAAGGAACAGTTTAAATGGCTCCTCAAGAGCACGGAACAAGGCTAAAGTCTTCAGGGGCTGAAAGGCTTCCCTTTATTCCTCTGTATCAGACTTTTGATGTCCCAAGAAAACTTTAGACACGTCCCTTTAGTGTTCATTACAATGAATGACAGTGACTTTCTTGGGGAGTTATGAGTTGTAGAATTTTCTAATTGTGCTTTATTTTATTACTTAACAAAGCCCTTTCTCTCCAAATTACTGTATGTGCCTGTCAATATCTGAGTAAGAGCCATGAGCTCTGCTTTTTGAGTACAGGTCCCTGAAAGAAGAGGTTTGGCCTCAATGACCTATTGTGAACTGACAACCATATAATTTGCATGTTGATGTCCTTCTTGGACAAAGCTTCTTCTATCAGTGAACCACACCCACCTCAGGATCTTAGAGTGGCAGATCACCGATGTCCTTCCTACTTGCTTGCATAGGTCTTGGAAATCCCCTAGAAGAGTAGAGTGGTAACCTTAGGGGATGTGTAGAAGCATGGCCTGGTGTAATCCAAACAGTCAAAATCTGCTTTGACAGAATTGGAGAAACTCCCCTAATTTTGCTACTAAATATTTTCCTAGTAAGTGAACAGGACATCGTGAAACAGTGAAAAACTCATAGTTGAACATCAGCCTCTCAAATTGACATGTCAAAACAGGAGTAAAGCAGTGTTGATTAGGGCTCCCCTTGACCCCAAGTATAACCATAAATCTGGAGGATAGTTTTCCAGAGAAGGAAGTTAAAACAGAAGCCAAAATAATTGATATTGTTTACCCATAATATCCAGGGCCACCCAGCTTTTCTTTTAGAAGACAAAGACATTTATGGACAGGGACAATGCAGATTGCCCCAGCCCTTTTCAACCTTCTTCATCAGAGCTGGCAGTAAATATTTTGACTCACCTAGCCCCTCTCTGCGAGTGGGAACAGTCAATCCTCCAGTGCCATGAGTCAGGCACATTGGCCACTTAACACATGAAGCAGAGCTTGCACAGTGGCTTGGTGCAGTCACTTGCCCAGTGTCCAGTTTTCATGCATTTAAAGCAGCCATTAATTGGCCTCAGATTTTCCCTAGGGAGACATGGGTATTCTTAAAGCATTGCCAAGTGAAGCAGCTGGAATTTTGGTTACTTTTTTCTCAGCCCTTCTCGTTTAATCCTCATCTAGATCCTGATTGCTGAATATTAAAAGGGGCATATCTAGTAATTCAGTCATATTTTAAAATATTAAGTCTCTCTGGGGTGCTATCCTCTGGTAGAAACAGGTTGGAGAGACCCAAATCATCCTTAAAGACGTGTGCTTCTGAGAACAAGATCATCAATGATATACTTGGACCTTTCAAGATATAAAGAGCCATAAAACATGAACATAAGAAATTTTACACCACTTTGCCATCTCTATGGTTATCTGGGAAATTATTTCTGTTTTGAATTTTTCTAGAGCCTGATTGATCTGTTTTGTTACTTCCTGCACTCTGGGTTCAGGGTGCCCTGCTGGTTCACTTCAGAATTTTCATCCTCCTTTGCCCTACCATTTGCCATTGGTGAACTGGAAGTCTGTTTTTGTGTCTTGCTTAAGTGTTTTCTCATTTTTATTTTTGTTGTTGGGTTGTCCTTGATTTAATTTCTGTGTTATTTCTTAAATCTTCCTGATATCGTTGTGCTTTAGTTTTTGAGTCTCTAATGACTCATAGACATTCTCTTTTTCATAATATCAGAAAAAAACAACTCATGAAATCAGTCAAAGTCCTTTATCCCAATTGATACAATCGGCTGCACAATAGGATTAAGTACAACTTACAAATTGACCACTTGTGGTAGTCATTAATCTATCAGCTTTAAACCATGTGAATTAAATTAAAATCAGAAATCAGCCCAAGGCATGTTTGCAATAAATACACTTTTCAGTATAGCAACTTTACCATTTAGGATGGGGGCTTAGATAGAGTTAGGATGAGAGGAGTAGATAAGTGAAAGAATTGGAAAAGGATTCAAGTGAATCCAGAGGACATAGAATGACCATACAATTTTTACAAAACTATTAATTTCAAAAGGAATAGACAGAGTGCAAGAATAAGGACAAGAATATATTCCCTTAACAATAAAAGGGGCTCACTTTCCCTTGAAAGTATTGACCCATGAGTGAGGTAAAATGACAGAAGAAAAGAACATAAAGAAAAAGGAAAAAATGATAAAGAAGTCTGAGTTAAGGCAGGAGCAGGAACAGAAAGGGAGATGAGGGATAATATGGTGGAGCAAGAGACTGAGTTAGAAAAAGAGGACAGAATAAAGAAAGAATTTGCAGAGTGGAATGAAGAAAAGAAAGAAAAAAATAAATTTGAAGCGCCTCTTTCAGACTATGTCTCTGCTGTCATAATATACCACCTGCACAGCCATGTGCAGAACCAAGTCCCCCAATCTCAGCGAGCCAATGGCAGATCCCCGTGACTCAGACTGACCTCAGGCTGCAAGGCCCAGATTGAGTTCCCTGACCTGCAGAGTTGAACTCCACACAGTTCTATTACAGGTTTTCCCTGCCCTTTCTTTAAAGATGTTCAGAGTTGGGAGCTCAGAAAAATACCCTTTATGACCACCTCTGCCTCTGAAGAGTAAGTCCAAGGACTGGCCCAATCAGGAGGTCTGAGAGCAGCGGGGAGGGGCGTTTCTACCTTCCTTGCTGGAGCTGGTGGTGGAGCAGCCAAGGGAGGGCGTGTCTACCTGGTCCAGCCAAATGGGCCCAAGCAGGCTGGAGGGAGGGCAGACCTCAGAGCAGCCTTCCAAATCTCACCTTCCTCGCTGGGGCTGGTCATTGGCTCCAATATTTAAGGATACAACCTAGTGTGAGGTGGCTGTGATCTTCAGGGTGTTTCTGATAGTTCATAATGGGGAATATGGACAGAGAAAACTAAGTCTGGGTTCCTTCAGATGGTGTTCCATACAGAAGGATACAGACCCATTGAGTTCACAGGGTGTCCCCTGTGAGACTCAAGTAGTACTAGCCAGATGCCTCTAGCTGAAGTGTCATCCATTCCTTAGAACTCTCCATAACCTGTGGCCCAAGGACTCCTTAGGGAGAAGGGTGGAGCCCCACCCCAGGGATTCCCTGTACATCGAACTCTTAAATAATACCTGTCATGTAAAGGTACAAGATCCCAGTGCTGAATGTAACTGTACTGTATATCTAAAAAGTACCACTAAACTCAATGAGAAAAAAAATAATAAATTCTTAAGAAGTTAGGGTAGAGCCCCTTGAGGGAGCTTCCTTATACAGTAAATTCTTAAGAGATTTGAGCAAAGGGCCCCAGGGACTCCCTTAGATCTGAGTGGAGCCTCCTTCACCCCAGGGTGGGCTCCCTTAGCCACCTGAGAAACAATATCTCTTACATTTATTCCAGTAACCAAAATTTTGGTACTTTTTTTTAAAGGCAATAGAGACGGAAACCTCTTTTTTAGCATTTAAGAGCAGAAGTTCTAAGTACAAGGATAACTACCTTTCCTCCTAGCTACTTGCATTGACCTTTACTGGCAGTTTCCCTTGTTTCACTCAGGCTTTCAGGCACATTTCTAAATTAGCTGAATTTGTTAGAAAAAAGCAAGGAGAGGATCTAACTAACCCAATTCAGAAGAGAAGAGTGGAGGAGACCCATATGTTTCCTAAAAGGAGAGGTTTAGCTCTTATCTATAAGGGTGATATTAACTGGTGTCCCTGAGGTCAGATAAGAAAAGGAAAATGGAGCAGACATGGCAGAACCATGAGATTAACCCACAATGTTATGGCAAAGCGGAACAGCTCAGTGCCATAGCCAAGTGTTACAGTCAGTGGTACAGCTATTGCAATTTGAAGATTTAAGAATTTGATGGTCACTTGAAGAGGTGGAGAAAACCTTTATTATGCCAGAGGGGTTAGAGGAGTTCGTACTGAAGTCTGAGAGCCTCACCAGAAATGAGAGGCTCCTAAAATAGGGAGCTGCAGGATAGGAGAGCATGCTCACTGAAGCAGAGAGGTGGAGTTAAAAGAACCTTCTTGAAATGCATAATGGGAGAGCATGATCATGAAAGCAAGGGGGCGGAGTAACAGAACATTCCTGGGAGGGCATGAAGTTCAAACAATTACAAAACATTTTGATACATCTGATACAAAACATTTTGCCTAGCAGCACAAACTATTACATTTCTGGAACAAAATATTCTGTGTGTGGGAAAACAAGGAGGCAAGGCAAGGACCTATCTATCAACATGACCAAACAAAATATCCGACAAACAGGATGGAACTATGTGAGTGGGATGAAACAAGGCCCTGAGGTGACTTGCTAAGGATATCCAGAGATGAAAAGGCCATCCAAGGGAAAATTGCAGATGAGCTTTTGAGCACAAGCAGGATCCCAAAAGAATGAAAAAGCTGCACAAAGAGTCGCACAGAACAGAAAAATGAGGACAAAAAGACATACTAAACTCTAGGTTGGACACATGGATCCTGATCAATTTGTTCTGTGACTAACCCACAGTCAGTGAACAAAAACTAGAAAGAGAAGAAAGAAAAGGAGAGAAAAACTTGAGGCAGACCTATGAGCCTCTTACTGGCTGGGAAAAACACAGAGGCCAAGTGCTAACTCTCCCCCATCCAATATGGTGGCAAACACTAAGAAACTTCCTGAAGCCATGAGAAAGCTTCCTGATTTCTTCAGCTTCATTTAATTTTTACTGTCCTCTAATTCCCTGACTCTCCCTGAGAGAGGAGACCACCCCTCCCTATGGAATTCAGCACCTATCGGTTAACTGTGCAACTATAGGTTAAGTAATTAACTATGCTCTTTGTAGAATGTAACCATGAATAGCCATGACAACTATAATCTGTAACCAAAGGATCCGAATTGACTCAGAAAGTCCTGCCCAAACTCTTTGCTCTTTCCCCCTCCACTGCTCTGCTTTTTGTAGGTTCTTGCTATATTCCCAGAGAAAAGCCAATGGAATTAAGCTTCATAGATGTAAAAAGAGGTATATGAAGAAGAGCTCTTGAAACTGACATGAGCCACCAACATTAAAGGCTACTTTTTGCTCCAATCTTCATGTTGAGTGGTCTTGTCCAGGCCCCCACAGTTTTCTGCTTAATCCCCAATAATCAAAATGGATTCAAACCCTCTCGCAGATGGAAGCTTGTCCTGAGAGTGAAGGGATAGGAAAGCAGTTAGAGCTCTAGGGGAGAGAGAGAAGGAAAGAAAAAAAAAACCCTAAATCATTCCTTCTCATCCATAGATTTTAGAGAGTGGTAGAGACAAAACTATGCCCAATAGACCCTACCTCCCTACCTTTTCCTTGCTGGCTTTGCCAAAATATGTTAACATGTTCTGCGGTTCTGGGGACTCCTTATAGAGATTTTTTCTGGATCCTTGTCCTGAACAAAGAACTGGACAAAACAAGTGCAAAAGGTATCAAGGTTTTACATTTATTAAAGGTAAAAAAAGAAACATGGTCTGCAGAGTGAGTTCAGGCCAATTAAAAGTCAGAGAAGTGCACTGTACAGGGTGAGAGTGGCCCACTGTAAAAAAGAGAGCATAGTGACCACAAAGTTAATGGTGACTATTTTTAGTATCTCCCACTCCTCAGGCTAATGTTAAGTGTAGGCTGTCCCCTCAAAACCTTCTTGAATTCTCACAAGAAGAATTGAAGATAGTGTTCTCTGATTGGTCCCAAGTGCAGGATTTTAAAACTGCTTTTCTGTGCATTGTCTAGATCTCTGTCATTGACAGGCCACACCACTTGCTCAAGCCAGTTTGCCATGCCCTAATCTCGTGCCTCAGTTCTCCAGGTATTCTGAGCCCTAGATTCAAACAATCAACCCCTTCCTGGAATGGCACCATTCAAGCACTCTTCAGCAATATGGCAGGTGCCTGCCTGCATTGGGATACTTATCTGGCTGGTGCCTACTGCGTAGAGGGAGTCCCCTCAGAGTAAAACCCTCCACTGTACTTACAGACCATAACAACCAAAGCCACCTCCTGAAGCCCAAGCTGCTGGCCCAGTCCACCACTGCTGTTTCTTGTTTCTCCTTGGAGCCCCAAAGACTCATTTTGCTTCTGCAAAACCAAGCTCCTCTCGCTGTGAACCACAAGCCAGGAACTGGGGAGAGAGTCCTGACTGTCCTTTCTTCCTTCCTTCCTTCCTTCCTCCCTCCCTCCCTTCCTCCCTCCCTTCCTTCCTTCCTTCCTCCCTCCCTCCCTCTCTCCCTTCCTTCCTTCCTTTCTCTTTCTCTTTCTTTCTTTTTCTTTTTCTTTCTTTCTTTTTTCCTCTTCTCTGTGTTGTGATCTATCAAATTTCTCTGTAGCTTTTAATTTTTCTGTTAGCTCCTTCCTTTCCCTTTTTTCTTTCTAAACTTGTTATATTTTGATATCTGGATTCCAGAGTTTGGAGAGGTTGAATTTTGCTGCTGCTCACCACTGGATCATAATTCTTCCAATTTTGCAAGACTTCGTCATGCACTTTTACAGAGTAGCTGTAAATCTGCTTTAAAACATTCTTTTATTGTGGCATTATTTATTTGTTTTTATTTATTTATTTTTGTTTTTATTTTTTGTACCAGGGATAGAATCAGGACCTTTCTCTTGTAAGGAAGGTTGCAGCACAACTGAGCTAAATCCCTGGCTACGGACATTATTTGTTTTATTCTAATCATATTTGAGATCCTTTTAATTACTTCAAATGCATCATCTAATTTAATCCAAAAATAAAAATCTCTTTTTGAACCATGAAAAAAGTGAGACCCAGAGAAATTACGTTTTAAAGTTTGTACAATAATAAGTTTTAATCTTATACACCTGAGAAATGGCAGAGCGGAACTTGAGTGAATGTGGTTCTGATTCCAGAAAATGTATGTACTCTTAACAATGATACTGTCCTACCTACTTTTTTGGAAAAGTGCTCCAAGTAAAGCAGATGGCAAGCTTTTCGATATGTTATATAGGAAATAAATATACAGCAAACTTCTTAGAAGGTATTGGTTTGACATTCAGGCTTAGAAATCCTACTTTGATAATGCTGAAAATCTGAGTCCCTAAATTTCTCAGAAAATACTGATTCTTTTTCCGGTGAATTGAAATTTATACTTCTGGGGTTTGCCTAAGGTAGGGTGGGAAACACATTAAACTGTTATCAGAACACCTGAACTCACATTCTGGCTTTTTTAATCTCTAGATTTGTAGCCTTGAGCAAGTTATTTAATTTCCCTGGGATTCAGCTACACTCTCATCTATGAAATGGGGCTAAGCACACATTTCTTACGAGGATTTTTGTGTAGATTCGATAAGTCAGTGGATGTGAATGTATTTTATAAGCTTTAAAGCTCTATGTGATTAAAAAAGGTTGTTATTGTAATTATCTGAGGTGATTGTAGTAGGATTGCAGATAAAATGCACGAGATATCTTGGGCACACGAAGCAAATTAACTCTTATAATTGTGTCTGTATCTAATCTGGCTTTTTCTCTTGAACTCAACCTATTCACTTGGCAGTGAGTGGGAAAGTAACTGTATTAAAATTGCAAATATCCTGATTTGGTAGTTGAAACCAAAGATTAACAAAACTTTTTCTGTACAAAACTACGTCTCTGTTGGAGCCACATAGTCTCTATTGCAAGTATTTGATTCAGAGCTCCAGAAGTCCTAGACAGTATATAAATGGGAGTGGAAAGTCCTTGTAAAACTTTATTTACAAAAACAGTTTTCAGATTTGTTCCACAGAACATAGTTTGTCCGCTTCCAATTTAAAAGTTCTCTCACTATATATATTTGTTATTATTTGGTAACAGACACATAATTATATATTCAAGTGTTTCTGGGCAAAGTGTAATAGATACCATGTATATTTACAAAGAATTTAGATATAGAAATATATATTTGTTGTTAGTTTTTAATTGACCCATAATTATACATACCGTGTGTGTAATACATACATGTACTTTTTACATAGAAATAGATCTAATTTGTGTCTTTTATCTTGTATTTAGAAGAAATGGGGAAGAATGGAGATATTTTAGGCAGTAACAAATCTTTTTACTAGTTCAGTATTTATATTTTCTTTAGGCAGTAGCCTGGCTTATAAAGCTATTGCCCTACTGCATGACACTTTAGTATATATAAAGGTGAATATTTCCCTCTCTTTCCCTTTCTTTTCCTTTTGTCATAAATGCTAAGTGCTTTGCTTCCTATTCCCACCTCCTCTACAAATGGCTGCCTCAAGCAAAATAAGGTATAAGTGAAATACTAAAAAAGAAATAGAGAAAAGTGAAATAATTTTCAAATTCAGTCATTTTTCCATGAGTTTTTTAGCTTCTTGTCAGAGCTGATTTGGCTATAGGGGGCAGTAAAATACAGCGATTAAAAGCATAAGCTTTGGAGTCATACATAGTTGGTTTCAGTGTCAATATCACTCCTTACTGGCTGGGTAATTTTTTCTTTTTGCTTGCATCTAGCATCTGTATTTTCATTGATATTTTCTCTGGATCTTGTGAAGTGAGGCTCATCTCATCTGCTCTATGCAGTAGAAGCAGGAAAAAAAAAAAAGAGTTGAAGGTGAAATGTCAAGCATCTAAGGTATTCCAGTCTAAACTTTGGCAGACTCTAGCTAGTAAATATGGGTGGTAATAAGCCAAACACGGGAGTGTGTTGTTATGAGGGGATAGTTTGCAAGCCACGCTGACAGTGTGCTGTACTCTCCAGCTCTATTTATTTGTAGCTTCCCCCCCCCAAACTCTACAGAACAACAGTAATCTGATAAGTTGGAATTCTAATGGTTACAGAAAAAGCACATTAATAAAACTCTAAAATGTCAATATTTTCCCAATAATTAGGGAGGTAATGGCAAAATTGAGGTTCAGTTCATATCTAATGAAGTTTAGAATTTAGGAGGGTAGGCAAGGATGACGTACATGGCTTTTGTCCTAATCAGAAGGGCAGAGGAGATTCAGTTAGATTTAGAGGCTCCACCTGTTACTTAAACGTCTATTCTTCTAGCGAGAGTCAGTAGGTACTCTAATTGCTGTGCTTGGGTGTTTTTGGAGTTTAGTTTTCTGTCACAATCTTTAAATTTAGTGAGGGATGCATGTTCCAACCAGAACCAAACAACTCCATCCTGGCTTTTTAATTATGGCCCTGATTGATCGCTTTCCTCCTTGGTTTTTCTTTTAGCAAAAGCTGTTCACTATATAGACAGATAGGCCATACAAAATACATGAGGCTGTCAAATAATAAGGGACAGCTGCTCAGGCAAATACAGTTTTCAGATAGTGGAGGAACATCTAGTTATGCTAATTTTCACAAAATAACTGTTTTAAATCAGCTTGTAGCAAAGGAAATTCTTCTGTTGTGTTCCTGAAGCAATGAAAAGCAAGAGCAGTGGGTCCAGGCAGAGCCTTTGCCATTTTCCCTTCCCTACCCCTCTCTATGACTGTAGTCTTGGAGAATTTTGCAAATTAGCCCAGAAGGCAATACATACCTAAATAGAGGCAACAATCTGCTTGTTTATTTTTGTTCCTGTTAACTAGCAACATGTTTTATGATCTTCCAGTACAAAAATGTGCTACAGCACCTAAAATGATGTCAACCTGGTAGACTATGCAGTGTACTTTTCAAATATCTCTGTGACTTTGAGCTGGCACAGGGAATGGTCTCTGGAGAGTGGTCCTGAGACTTGAATTCTATTCTTAGCTTAGTCATTTAACTTGGGGGTCTGGGGCAAAGCAGTCTTTGTTTCTATGGATTCGTTTAATACATTAAATAGATTCACTTGGTAAATGGGGACCAGGTGAGTTCACAAAATTACTGCTGAGTATACAGATAGTTGATACAAGTGCTTTGGAGAAAATCTATAAATCTTTCCATAAAATCATTGTACAACTCAGATACAGTATCTTTCAGTACTTTCTACAACATTTCTAAAAATCCTTAAATGCCATTTGTTGGACCAAATTTCATCGTGATCACTTCATTAGTGTACTAGGCCAAAGTATGTTGCCAGCATTATATGAAGTGACACTAGCCACTAGGTTTTCTTGTAAGCGATATTCTGGTCTCTCTCCATGTGTTTTGCCTTTTTAGCCTTTGAATGATGCTTCTGAAAATGTGATCCTTGCATCACTTGCCACAGAATCACTTGTTAAAATGTAAATTTCTGGGCCAGTGTCCCAACATTCACATCTTGAGAGCCCTATAATCTGAACTTTCACATTAAAATTTGAGACCTGCAGCATTCAGTTTCCTGGGGCAGCGGGGTGGGGAGTAATTGGTAAACTCATTTTGCTCTTTATTTTTCAGTGTGAAGATCAATGTCCAGCAGACATGAACAAGCTAGCATATGCAACTCCATATTCCTCCCTGCTCTTTCTTACCACAGGTATGTGTTGCCTTATCCTGTGCAAACTTGCATATTTTTGGGAAAGGAATAGGATGAAGCTGTGCAGTTCTTTTACTCAGATGAGCACATGTGAACAAATATCTTCTCTTTCTCTCTTGCTAATTTTGAAATTTGGTGTCAAAGTCCGAGCCAAATACTGGTTGTGTCAACAGTGGTTCTCAAAGTGTGGTTTCCAGACCACCAGCATCACCGTGGCCTGAGAACTTGTCTGACAGTTGAACTTTCAGCACCCTGCCCCCTTTAAGCCTACCGAATTAGAAACTGTGGTGGGCCCAGCATAGGTGTTTAACAAGACCTCCAGGAGATTCTAATGTATGATGAAGTTTAAGAATCACTGCCTTAAAATTTCACACTTTGTCCGGGGATTTAGCTCAGTGGTGCTGCTGCTTGCCTCTCAAGCACAAGGTTTCAAGTTCACTCAGTGGTACCAACAAAACAAAATGAAACAAAACTGCACTTGCTTTAAACCTGGAAACAGCTGGAATAGCAAAGGGGGATATAATTTGAGCTGGAAAATAGGAGACTCACAATGTTAAAAAATTACTGTACTTAGGTCTTCTTTGGGGCTTTTGTACTTGAGCAACATCAGATCTTTAAATAGTAATTCTCCTAAAATGACTATAAATATTGAACTTACATCAAATGCACACAAAATCCACTTGTGCATGCACCATGATTTGCCTTGTCAGCATGCTGTATAATAACGGCATTCAAGCAGGTGTAGTCAACAAATTCTTTTATCCACCACTCCCCCTCCCATCAAATAAAGAAAATATTATATTTGTAGATGTACAGTGGACCCTCAAGTTACAACTAGTATGACATACAAACAACTTGGGTTAATCAGGTTAATG
The DNA here is from genome assembly GCF_012274545.1 of Fukomys damarensis. NCBI lineage: Eukaryota > Metazoa > Chordata > Mammalia > Rodentia > Bathyergidae > Fukomys > Fukomys damarensis. The sequence continues at coordinate 80,912,831 of NW_022900951.1, forward strand.
CAAGATTCATCTTGTTATCTATAGTATGTACCCAGGTAAAAATGCAGATCTCAACTGTATTGATTTACAACCAACTTGAGTTACAACCAGCTCTCAGGAATTGATGGAGTTTGTAAGCCAAGAGTCCACTGTAGTTGATTCCAGCTTTAACTGAATATACTTTTTAAGGAATCCTTTTTATAAATGGAGAAAAGAAGGGAAAGGAATAATTATGAGAAAAGGAAAAACTGGAAACAAAGTCTTTGTAACTAGGGAGGGATGGAAGGGTTGAAGAGAGTACAGGGGAAAGGAGAAAAGGATAAGAAACAAGATATACCATGTAAATGTACAAATTCACAATGATAAATGTTTTTTTGTCAACATAAAATGTACCTGTAAACTTAATGGGAAAAAAGGGAAGATATAGTCCCAGTCCCTGATGTGTAACTCAGGATACATATTCTCAATACTTTCATGGGGCAGCTCAGCCTATAATGGTCTACAGCTCTTGGTGCTGAGACTTAGTAGTTTATAATCAGGCAGTAGGACTGGAGAGAGCAAGTGAGGATTTTTCCAATAGAAAAGGAGCTTGAGATCAAGGCATATTCCATTTTAATGATGTTTTCTCCCTGTCATGGTCTTGACACTAAAGATGTAGAAGCTGGAGTGGCTGCCTGCAAGGAAACATGAAAGCACAACATGGTACTACTCTGGTTCATGCTGTGAAGGGGAGGGGACTCAGGAGACAGTGGATTCTGTGTCAACAGAGATCCAGTGCAGGTTATCTCCTGATAATCCAATGTAAATAACTTCTGTAGCCATGGTCGTTTGCCGGCCTATGCAAATAACTCATATAACCAAGGCTTCCTTGCTGGCACATAGCCGCTTTTGTCTATGCTCATATGTATGCTCCCATATCCATGCTAAGGCATAGCTGTGCTGAAAGTAAAAATGTCAAATTGCAAATCGGTTCTCACCTCTTCTTTCAATTAACCATCACCCCAGCTGTGGGACCTCTGTCAGAGATGATGAGCAGCAATGCCCAGATATTTGGAAGGGGAAGTGAGCCTCCTAGGGGTGAATGAAAGGCTCTGGTTCCAGCTCTTCTGGAGACCAAAGGAACAGGCTGGTTTGGTCAGTGGTCAGACCTAAGGCTTAGGGAGACAAGATGCATGATGTCTTCCGTACACCTGCTTGGACCTCCACGATACATTCAGAGCCACATTCCTGATGTAGTCATGTGCTATATCCTCATCACCTGCCATTCGTTTCAGAAGTTCATGGGGGAAAGGATAGGTGCTTTTGTATAATGCTATCCTGGGGGAAAAATCCAAATGTGTTTTATTCACAGCCATAGCAAGTTGCCGTCACCATTTTAGAAAATAATATTGATAGCAATGCTTCTTATAATATGTAAAGGTAACTTCCTTAGCCAATTTCAATTCTTATCATTTCTTTGCCTATGTTCAAGAACTGTCTATTATCATACTTCTTTTTGCCCAGATAATATCTTTTCTTGTACTTTTGGTCTGCTGGCCATAGATTCTCTGAACTTTAGACTGAAATTATTTTCAGTGATTACAGAATTATGTATTGATGGCTATTTTCAGTACTTTAAAGATGTCATTTCATTGTATTCTGGTTGTCATAGTGGTTAAAACACCAATACAACACCCTCAAATTCATTTGCCTGTATAATTGTCACATTCACAGTAGATGTTTGAGCCCTTAATTATGTTTCCTAGTATAGCCATATTGAAGTATTTATATATTAAAATTTTTTGTTATATTTTAATTACTGTCCTTTTCTCTTCTGCTGGTCATGGTATTATGCATTTTTTCAAGTTATCTCTGTAAGGAATTTATATTATCTACGAATTTCATTTTGGAATGCCACAGTGAACACTAGAAATGATGGTTACTAAAAGAGGATTAAGTTGAATATGCAGACAGTACCCAAGAACAAATTATTAATTCAGAAAATAGTTTTCAGTTCTCCATTCGGTTTCATTAGATGCATGGCTTATCCACTCTTTGACTCTTAGTAAGCTTTATTGACAGTGGTTACTTCTGCATTGCTATTACATTTTCCAAAATTTTTACAGTAAGCAAACATGACTTTTATATTCAGGAACTTTGAAAAAGAAGATTTGAAATCAGGCAAAACAAATAAAATAAAAACAAAGAATTTCCCCTTGTCTTATTTGTAGAGCTTTGTAGGTGACAAATATTTGTATAATTATTTTATAGGAAGGTGAAAAAACCAAAAATGATTATATACATTACATTCAACTGTACCAAATAAACTTAAAACTTTTGTCAGTAAGACAATGCTTTCAAGAGTTAAGTACCTACACTGAGAATTTTATGCAATGTATATTCTAAGGTAAGTAGTGTTTTAGAATCCATATTAGTTCCCTACAGCTGCACTACAAATTTCCTCCAGGCCTTAGGAGCTTTTGTTTGCTTTGTTTTTTTGCTTTTTGAGACAGGGTCTCACTCACTATGTAGGGAGACTGACCTGGAACTCAATATGTAGCACAGGCTGGTCTCGAACTCATGGCGATCCTCCTGCCTCAGCTTCCTGATTGCTGGGATTACAGGCGTGCACTACCATGCCAGGCCTCTTAGGAGCTTAAAAGTAAACATTTATTATCTCATAATAGCTGAGGGTCAGGAATGAAGAAACACTGAGTTGGGTTGCTCTGTCCCTGGATCCTTTAGGAGGTTTCAGTCAAGCTGAAAAGGCCTGCAGGAGTCCTAAAGCCTGCTTCGCAAATGCAAGGTCCCAAGTTAGATCCCTGGTACCAAAAAAAAAAAAAAAAAAAAAGCCTGAGTCTGGCTAATGTATCGATTTCTAGACTCGACCATGTGGCTTTGAGCAGAAGCTTTCAGTTTCTCATAATGTCTACTTTTCCACAATTTTGAGGCTAAAGATATAGAGAAAGAAGAGAGAACGGAGGGCTGGGGGAAGGGAAGCAGGGTAGGCAGCAAGAAGGGAGGCTATCCCCAATGTCTTTTATAACCTATATGGTTATGTTTTAGATCTAGAATATCCCCTCAAAGTGGCATGTGCTCACAGGTGGGGCTTTTGGAAGGTGATTGGTTCGCGGAGGTGCCATACTCATCAGTGGCTTGATCCACTGATGAGGTCATAGTTTAAGGTGCTGTTTAGAGATGAGGCCCAATAGGAAGAGATATGTCACTGGGCACATGCCTTTGAAGGGCTTATCTCCCTACCCAGCTCTTCCCTTCTCTCTCTGCATCCTGTTTGCCATAAGCTAAACAGCTATTCTCTTGCCATGCTTTTCTGCCACGCTAGTCCTGTCTTGGAGACAACCAACCATGGACTGAATCATCTGAAAAATGTGAACCAATATAAAATTCTCCTCCTTTAAGTAGCAGGTGTTGGGTATTTTGTCCCAGCAGTGAGAAAGTGACTTACACCATAATGTAACACCATTAAATAACACCTCTTCTGTATTCTGTTGCTCAAACAGACTAACCCTTTTACAATGTGAGAGAAGAGCTAACAGTGGTGTGAACATTATAAGCCGGAATCACTGGGGTCCATCCGGAGAAAGGTGACCATAGTGGTCCCCTGGAACACTTCATCACATCTTGGAACATTTATAAGTCAGATTGTACAAAACTGTACTGTGCATGTATGCATAAGTGTTTTCATGTAGGCCTCTCTGCTTGTATGTATGATTATATCTACATATACCTACACATACACACCAAAGAAAAGTTCTTATGATAAAAACAATGTTTTTTTCATGGCTATTTAATGTTTATGTCATTTCCATGTAATTCATATGTTGAAGATTAGATTGGTGGCTTTGGAGGAAAATGTATACATTCTGTAATATGCCCTTGTAATTCACGCTTCCTGGTATATTTCTTGAAATGATGAACATAATTCAAACTTGGAAAGAAACGATTTACTTTTAAATTTTCATTCACTTTGCCTTATAAAAGATAGGTGTAATAATGATCTAAAGTAGAGATTCTAGGCCAAGGATTTAGCTCAGTGGTTCGGCCGCCTGCCTTGCAAGAGCAAGGTCCAGAGTTCAATCCCCAGTACAAAAAAAAAAAAAAAAAAAAAAAAAAAAAA
>NW_022900951.1:80917326-80920634 GCF_012274545.1 Fukomys damarensis
AAAAAAAAAAAACAAGAAGAAAAAAAACTAAAGTAGAGATTCTAGGTTAGAGACCCTAGGTTTAAATAATGGCTTTGCTACTTACTAACTTGTGTATCTTGAGGAAATCAGCCTGCCTGAGCTTCATTTTCTGCAATAGTGATGTGGAAGTGAGACAAACTTATACCTAACAGGCTTATTGTAAGAATCAATAAAATGTTTTTAATATGGAGCTTGAACCAGAGTTAGTTGTCAAGAAATGGTACTTTGTCACAATTTGCACTTTTTGATTCTTTCAGAGTCATCATCTCCTGTCTTCAGGCCATGGATCTCATCTTCCAATTCTGTATCTTCCATTTCATTTGATAAAGACAGGAGGACTGTTCATTCTCCCTTTTCTCCTGATCTGGTCACTATGTGCACTCTTCTCTTCCCACATCTATGAGAAAATATCAGTTTCGTTTAAGACACACGAAATTAACAATCTGAGTAAATGAACATATTAAACTATTATTGGATATAAACATCTTGATTCCAATTGCTTAGCTTAAATAGTAAGCATGATTGCCCTAAAGTGGAATAAAGGGAGGAAAATATGGGATGTAGTTTGGGAGACAGTGAAGGAATAATGCATTAACTAGTGTACTTCTTCAAGGAGACTAACCTTATAGGGCAGAGTGAGAAAAACAGAAGATGCAAGAAGCAGGTGCTAGACTTACCAAGTAGGGAAAATTTTGAGTATAGATTGTTTAAGTTAGAAGCAACTTAATCAATTTCACAATTTTACTGAGGATCCGATAAGCACAAATAGGTGTGCATGTGAGTGCACCTGTGTGTGTGTGTGTGTCTGTATGTGTGTCTCTCTGTGCTGTGTTCATTTAAAGGAGAACAGCTTGGTTCTCCTTATTGTAGAATGTATCACAAAATGTCATAGTTAAATAATAGTAGAAAATATTTTTCTTTTAACTTCAAGCATGGATGTTTCACACAGCTAAATGCTAGATGTTTCCTGCTGGTAATTTCCAGAATAATTCTCTCTCTCTCTCTCTCTCTCTCTCTCTCTCTCTCTCTCTCTGAGACAGGGTCTTACTATGTAGTTGAGACTGACCTGGAACTCACTATGTAGCCCAAGCTGGTCTCGAACTCACAGCGATCCTCCTGCCTCAGTCTCCCGAGTGGGATTGCAGGTTTGTGCCACCATGCCCGGCTAGTTAATTCCTCTCTTTATTTAGTGGTGGCCATCAAGTGGGCATTTCTCAGTAAGTGTGGCTGTGTGTCCCTTATAAAAGCATTTTCACTTTGGAGTAGAGTCTAATGAGTTGAAAATTACTTATTTTCTTAGTGAGGGTTTTCCAAATCATTCTTGCATACCCGTATAACTTCCTTTAGACACTGTTCAGTATGCCCTTGGCTTTCAGAGTTATAGCAATTGGATGATGAAGAAATCCCCACTTCCACTGAGCACAGAAAGTGAGCTACCATCTATCAGTACCATATCCCTTCTGTGTAGGCTCTAGAGTCAGACACTAGGTATGATGTGAAAAAGAAAAGCATAGTAAGTATAGGATTTTCATGGAGATCTGAATTGCTCTCTCACTTTCTAATTCACTTTGTACTGCTGCTTAAAAGCAATTTCTGACAGGAGGATGGTCTAGAAAAAGAATAACAAGTGCAAAAACAAACTCCAATTCCCTCATTAAGCGTAATTATTATAATAGAGGTCATTATTTTTCACCTTCCAATTATAGACTTTTTAAATTAAAGAAAACACTCAAATCTGAACAGCATCCAGCATTTTATGCAGAACTTCAAGCCAATTTTGCCATATTAAAATCTTACCTTTTGAAATTTCAAATAAAATAAAATAAAAGCTTACCGTTTGCCAGAAAGCTTGGGAAATCTAAAGTGACTTTGAAGGAATTTGCACTCTTTCTATTGGGTGTTCTTTGCTAGGATCATACAAGAAGCATTGTCACAATAAGATGTGATTGTCAGTAATGGTGGATAAAAAGTTATTAGACCTCACAATGGCCCCTTCTTACTCTAGAGATAAAATTACCTTTTTACTCACTTGCCACCCTAAAATAGGATAGCAAATGTCAATGACAGATGGCCAAAGAATAGTGGCAAATGAGTGTGATATGTTCTTACCCACCACCTCATATAATTCTGATGCACTTCCAGTTTGAGAATCGCAAATTATGGCAGACATTTTTTTAAATCTTGGAAATATTACTCCAATGAATTTTTTGGAGTAATTAAAACAAAACATATAGGAAATGAATGAAATCTATGTAAACTGCAAGGCATATGTAAAAAACTGCTTAATCTGAGTATTAAAGACATCAAAAGGCAGATGCTGAAGCTGCTGATAATGATAAATGAATCAATGTTTCATAGATGGCCCCCAGCTTCAAGTCCTTTACAGTAAAGTGGGGCATGTTAACATTAAGTAAGGCATGTGTGTAATGAAATTATAAAATAAAAGCACAGTATGGTATGGCAATATCTAACATGGGTCCCTAATTTCATCTGAGGGTTACTGGAGAAGGCCTACCTACACAGAATATATTTATCCTGAAGGTAGGAACGTTAACAAAAGGGGATGTGAGAGGCGTTAGAGGTAAAAGAAATAGTAATTTTAAAGATACACAATAGAAATGAAAAGGTTTAGTATGGCTAGATTGCAGCAAGGTGCATAGTAGCCAGAGAGGAGTCTACTAATACATTCCCTGAGGACAGTAAATGTCTTTTCAATTCATTACAGATCTTTCTTCCTCAACAGCTCTTCACTTTATTTATCTCTATCACTTTATTTATCTTACTACTTTCTTTATTTTTCTCATAAATCTGTACAAATATATCTTATTCATGTTCCCTTGTTTATTACTTGTTTTCCTTCTCTGTAATGCAAGCTTCCTGAAGCCAGAGACCTTATCTATCTCATTTAATGATCAAGCTTCACTGTCTAGGACGGAGAAGACATATAGCTGATAGTTGTGTTTTAAAATTTTGACATACAAAATGTTACACATAACTAATACTTATGACTTGATGAATTTGGGGATAAGTACACGATGCGAAGCCATCACCACAATTTATGCATAGTCCTTTCTATCCTTCCAAAAGATTCTTCCCACCCTCTTATTATTTTTTGTGACAGTAACATTTATATTAAGAGCTAATTAGCTGGTCGTGGTGGCACACACCTGTAATCCCAGCACTCAGGAGGCTGAGGCAGGAGGATCCCTGTGAGTTCGAGACCAGCCTGGGCTACATAGTGAATTCAAGGTCAGTCGTAACTACATAGTGAGACCCTGTCTCAAAAA
>NW_022900951.1:80920711-80934808 GCF_012274545.1 Fukomys damarensis
AGGGAGACCCTGTCTCAAAAAAAAAAAAAAAAAAGAGCTAATCTCTTAGAGAATTCTTAAGTATATAATTCAGTATTGCCAACAATAGGCACTGTGCTGTATTGAAATCTTTAGGACCTAATAATCTTTGTATCCACTGGCCAGTTATAATTGATATCCATTAACCTGTTTACTTAGGTGGTATTGGCCAATTCATATCACTGCTCCACAGATTTTTACAATTCTTCAAAGGCTTTAGATATGATCAAGAAGCAAATGGAAAGAGAAAGTATGCCACATGGAATTTCATGGTCTTTGTGGTTAGAATTGCAACTATATATTCTGCAAGACAAAATTATCTAGCAAAATACACTCACAACAGTTTGTAAGCAGCAGTTGAAAAATACTTTATGAGTATAGTGAAATATTTAAATTACTCTTTGTTACATTATTTACAAGATTTAGATTTATCATGGACTATCATCAATTGAATTGGTGAATTCTCATTATTATTCTACCTCAGTTTGGTGCCTTTGGTCTAATTCCCTTTTCTCTGTCTTATTAGGAAAAGTGCCACATATTGCTATATAAAACATATTAATTATATCCAATGAAACTTTAAACATTATTACCCCACATCTTCACAGAATATCAATCACAGGGGAAATATTATTATATTTAGATGTTCTACTGCATAGAATCATGTCGGTTGTTACCTAGAATCAAGTCCTCTTATAAATGAACCTCAAAAAATATTTACTAAGCACTGAGCTTGTATCTTGTTTTGTTCTAGGTGGTAGGACAAGGAAATGAAAGAGGAGTTCAGCTCTCAGCTTGAAATGAATTAATAAACTATGAGTAACTTAAGCTGACCTTTTAAAGACTTGGTAGTTTGCACTTTATCTTCTAGACATAGGCACTTCTCAAGAAGCTCTGTAAGGCTTTGCATTTGTCAATTTTTAAAAATAACCTGCTCAGCATTTTGATGCTGTTTTCAGCTGGTTCCCTCCTTCCCATGGTCTGACATGCTATCCTTCCTTTACCAGAGGCTCTTACTCTGACCCCACCTGGACATTTTCAGAAAGACTGGGAAACGGAATTGTTCCATCACCTGCTCCCACCTTCCTCTCCCCATTTATTTGAGAGTCATCATGCTCTTTGGAACATCTTTCATACTTTGTGTGATTGGGGAATATTTTTCCATTATGTTTTAGGTCTCATATTATTTCTTCTTAGTCCTCCTTGGGGATCCAGCCTGCTTTTCATTTTTTTGTGCTTTTCCAATTTCTCTTTCAAGTCATTGTATTGCTCTGGGTTTTAGCCAACTTGGCATCTTGTAGCTTTTTGATTTTTAAAACAGCTCTGAAATTTGATATCGGAGTGAAATTGCTTCATGACGTGGGAATTTCTTATATCTTATTAAAACTAATTTGTAAGTAATTTCTCCCCCAGCCACTTTAAGTCTACGTTTGCATATGGGAATATCCTTTCTGTTTTCTTTATGAATAGTCTACAGAGAGCCTGAATTTCAAGAGGACAGAACAATGAGGCATGCTTATATGGTGCTGTCTTGGTCAGCTTAGGCTGTCTTAACAAAATAATGTTAACTAGGTGGCTTAAACCACAAACATTTAATTTTTGACCATTCTGGAGGCTCAAAGTCCAAGGTAAAGGTTATCAGCATTGTCAGTTTCTGTTGCGCTGTTTTTCTGCGTTTAGGTGGCCTTCTCACTCTTGTCATGTGGCAGGAAGAGAGAAAGCTCTCTGGTATCTCTTTTCATAAGGGCATTATCTCAGCAAGACGGGTCCGTTGTTATGACCTCATAGAAGCCTAATTATATTCCAAATGCCTCATCTCCAAATATTATCACATTGGGAGTTAGAGCTTCAACATATAAGTTTAAAGAGGGCATGATTTATTTCATAGCAAGTCTCATATCTTTTTTTAGAAAGTGATAGTGAAATAGTGTAACCAGCTTGCCCTTTTCTAATGGGGTAATACTAGAATGATGGAAAATGCACCTGACACTTAGTGATCGCTTAGAGGCCCTATGGTACAGTTGTTAAGAGAGTGAAGATTCTATAGCCAAATTACCTGGGTTTTGTTCTAGCCAGCACTTTAGCTAGCAGTGTTAGCTGGACCAACACGCAAGGGATTTTAGCCAGCAAGAGGACAAAGGTGCACCCCTCTCTTCCCCTAGGGCTAGCATGCAAGAGCAATCAGTGGTGTGAAACAGAGGAGGGCATGCAACATCCAGGAGGGGCCAACTGTGTACCCGCCTAGGAGCAGCATTGTGCTGACTCCATCAGAGGGTGCCATAGCAGCTGGCAGAGCAGCGTGGAGATGGTCACTGTGGGGAGGCAAAAGCTGACCATCCAAAGGACAGCCAAAAATTTGCTGGCTGAAGACCAGTGCCATCTCCACATCTGGAGGCCAAGAAAAGCCCCATACCCTGCACTTATGCAACTGCAGAATTGGCAGGGTTAAACAACAGATTTTTGGGTTCTGACTTGGAACAGTGGACACCAGATAAATTTTATTATTTTTCTTTTTCTTTATTTGCTTGATCCATTTTCCTTTTTGTTTCTTGAGGTTTTGTTGTTGTTGTTAGGTTTTTTAATCTTTATTTTTTCTGTCTTATTTGTCTTCTTTCTGTCTTTCCTCAACTAGCAATCTTGATTTTATGTTATTTTCATCTGTGTGAACAGTGTCTCTTGTCTTACTTGTTTGCTTCAAGATTCTTCTGCTTTCTCCTTCATTCTTTCTCTCATGCCCTCTTCTGTAGTTTCCCAAAGCTTGAGTGATCCTCTTTTGCCCTCCAACCTTGCTTCTACTGTATCTCTCCTTATTTGTCTCTCTATTTTGTCCCTTATCCCTCTTAACCCCCAATAACAGAGTAAAATCACTCTACTAAGGGGATACTCATTGCATGCAAGTTCCTGGTTTACATTGGATTTTTCTATATAAGTGTAGATTTTGCTCATATGGTTAAAGGTACCAAATTAATAGTTACCACAGTTTGTCAGTTGTGAGGCTGTGCTTGATGCTATTGTTATTGCTAATTGCACTCTTTTAGCCAAGATGCCATTCCTTCTTCTAATCAGTTGTTCTCCCTTGTATGACAACATTATGAATGGAGGCATAATCATCATCATAGTCCAGGAACAAAAGACTGGGTGGTGAGCTAAATAGATGATAGCAACTTCTCATCCCTAATAAATTGGGAAGGTAGAATCTTGAGATAGACACAGAGACACAAGAACCACCTACATATCAGTGACATCTCTCAGGAATAGACATTTCCTAGGAAAGCCTCGATACTACAGATAAAGCTATCTAGCATAAGAAATCTACAAACAACTCAAAAAACAAAATAAAAATTTAAAGAAAGAAAATGATGAGATGTAGAACTTAAATGTAACCCCAGATCTCCAACCCACCCAGGACAAGTCCAGTGGACAGTGAGATAGATAAAATCTGAAGCCAGTTACCTGAACTTTTTGCAGTAATAGCAGCAGAATTAAACAGATGAATGAGATGGTAGATAAAATAATCTCTCAGGTAAGAAAACAAAGGAAAATCAAAATGAAGGACATGCTCAATGAATCCAGAGTAGATACAGATAAAAAATAAGCATAAGAAAATGATAGAAACCATGAATGTCCAACATAGGGAAGAAATAGAATCCATGAAACAAATTTAAACAGATATCCAGGAGATTAAACACACCATTAAATGTACACACAGTTGATTAAATGAAACTGAGGCTAAGCCAGGCATGGTGGTGCATGCCTGTAATCCCAGCACTCAGGAAACTGAGGCAGGAGGATTGCTGTGAGTTCGAGACCAGCCTGGGCTACATAGTGAGTTCCAGGTCAGTTGCAACTACATAGTGAGACCCTGTCTCAAAAAAAAATTGAAGCTAGACTATCAGATCTAGATAGCAAGGTTGTGGTTAGCAACAGTGGAAAGAAAGCTATCTTAAAAATAGCAAGGAACCATGACAACAATCAATCCAACAAATGCAAGATGATGCAAAGAAGAACAACATAAGATTATTGGGAGTCAATGGAAAGTCAGAGGCAGTGCAGATGCCATAAAAAAAACCCTTCACAGAACAAATGGGAGAAAATTTCCCAAACATGAAAAGCAAATTGACGTACAGATCAGTGAGGCATAAAGAACTCCAATGAGCCATGACCAAATTAAATCTACACCAAAGCATATAATAATCAAGATTCCAGAAATTCATCAAAAGAGCAGAATATTAAAAGCTGTTAGAGAAAAGTAACTAATCAGCTATAATGTAAAGCCTATCAGGATCACAGCAGACTTCTCAGTACAAATCCTTAATGCTAGGGAAGATTGGAGTGAAGTATTTCAAGCCTTAAAAGAAAATAATATCCAACTCAAACTGCTGTACCCCACAAAACTATCTTTCAGTCAATGAAGAAATAAGATACTTCCATGACCAAGAACAACTGAATACATTCAGTACCAAAAAACTAGCTCTACAAAGTGTTCTGACGGACATTTTAGAAAGATAATAAAGAAAACGATTGCAAGAACACCAATAGAACGAAGCTACCAGGCAGAGCAAGCAATTTAACAAAGGGGAAAGACAGAACTAACAGCAGCAAAATAATATGACAAGTATAAGTCAACACATATCAATAATAATCATCAATGTAAATGGTCTCATTTCACCAATCAAAAGAAACAGGAAGAATGGATCAAAAAACAAGATTAAACAACATACTACATACAAGAAACGTGTTTAACTAAAAAAGAAATTCATAGACTAAAAATGAAAGGAGAGAAAATAATATGTGATGTGACAGGAATCCAGAAAAAAGCAGGGTAGCTATTCTATTTGCAGACAGTGTGTACTCCAAGCCAAGTTTGATGAAAAAGGAAAAACAAGGTCACTACATACTTGTTATGTGAAAACTCCAAGAAAAAATAACAATTATAAATATATATGCACCAAATACTAGTGCACTCAACTATGTAAAACAAATGTTAACAGACATGATAAATATACTAAACACTAACACAGTTGTAATAGAGGACCTTAATACCTCACTGTCACAAACAGACATCAACAAAACAAGAAATCAACCAAGAAATATTAGGACAAACCAAACTTGTTAACAAGTGGACTTAGTAGATGTCTACAAAATATACCACCCAACAATATCAGCATACACATTCTTCTCAGTTGCACATGGGGCATCCTCCAAAACAGACCACATACTGGCCCATACAACATGCTTATGTAAATGCAAAGGAACTGAAATTATTCCATGCATATTATCTGACTATAGTGCAATGAAACTAGAAATCACTAATAAAAGAAACCACAAAAATTCCATAAACATGCGGAAATTAAACTACACCCTCCTAAACAACCAATGGGTCACAGATGAAATTAATGAATAAATTAAACTATCCACAATTAAATGATAATGCTAATATAACACAACTTATGTAAGTCAATGAAAGCAGATCTAAGAGGGAAATTTATAGCAGTGAATTCTCACATCAAGACAGCAGAAGGAGCTCAAATAACCTAATGTTGGACCTCAAGTTTCTCGAAAAAGAAGAAGCCGTGGCCAGGCCTGGTGGCCCATGCCTGTAATCCCAGCACTCGGGAGGCTAATGCAGGAGGATCACTCTGAGTTTGAGACCAGCCTGAGCTACATAGTGAGTTCGAGGTCAGTCTCAACTACATAGTGAGACCCTGTCTCAAAAAACAACAACTAAGAAAAAAGAAAAGAAAAAGAATTCAAGCTCAGAGCTCATACAAGGGAGGAAATTATAAAAATTAGAGCAGAAATTAATGTAATTGGGACTAAAAAATAATACAAAGAATCAATGAATTATAGATTAAATATAATTGATAAACTATCAAAAAATATCAAAAAAAGGAAATTCATGCAATTAGGAATGAAAAAGGTGAAATCATAATGCATCCTTTGGAATTTCAGAAGATCATCTATGCTTACTTTGGAATCTGTGCTCTTTTTTTGTTGTTGTTTTTTTTGGTATCGGGGATCAAACGCTTGTGAGGTAGGTGGCAGAACCACTTTGCTAAATCCCTGGCCCCAAGAACTTGTACTCTTATAAGATGGAAAACAAAAGAAATGGACAGAATCATAGATATATATGAATCACCAAGGCTGAATCAAAAAAATATACAAAATTTGAATAACAGTGCCAGCCAATGAAATTGAAAATGCAATAAAAAATTTACCAATAAGGAAAAGCCCAGGTCCTAACGGATTCACTGCTCAATTGTACAAGAAATTTAGAGAAAAATGCATGCCATTTCTTTAAAACTTTTTAATGAAACACAAAGGGAAGCTATACTCTGAAAATCATTCCTGGAAGCAAGTATTACACTGATACCAAAACCAGAGAGGACCCAACCAAAAGAGAGAACTACTGGCCAATCTCCATAATGAACTTGAGACATTTATAGCTAAATGGATATGCCTTCAGATTGCACTCTTAAGTGAAATAAATCAGACACAGATATGTACATATCACATTGTCTCTCTGGTGTGAGAAACTGAATGTGCAAATTAGGACCAAAATGTATAATAGATATTGTGAAATAGCAAAAATTTCTTCAAAAGGAAAAGGGAACTAAGGAGGAGGAAGGGGGAAAAGAAAGAAGGGTAAAGAGAAAATGAAAACAAAGCTTTTGTAAATGAGGAGGCGAAGAGAGATTGAAAGGATGATAAGGCATTGGGAAAAAAAGAGGAATCAGGATATACCATATACAGTTAAAAGTTCCCTGTGATGAATGTGATCATTATGTATATTTAAATTGTACCAATATAATTAATAAAAATAAATACATGAACTGCTTAGCATTTTAAAAATTAAAAAAATGATCTTGTTTTTAATCTTCTAGATTTTTAAATTTTTTTATTTTGTTTTAATCTGCTAGACTTGATTTTGGATGAAAATTCTACTGCCCTTTGGTTTTCTTCTATAGGTAATGTGTTCTTTCTGGCTTCCCCTAAGATTCTTCATCATTTATTTATTGTAGATTTCACTGGACTAATATTTTTATGGAGTCCATTCAGCTTCTTAAATCTGTAGATTTATATGTTTTTTCCAAATTCTGAAATGTTCAACTTTTATTTTGAAACTATATTTTCAACTACACACACTCTCTCTTACTCTTCTGTTTCCAGGACTACAATGATATGTACACTAGCTCTCTTGTTTTTGTCCAGAAGATATTCCACACTGGATTTTTTGTTTCGTTTTGTTTGCATTCCATTTGCCGTTTGTTAACTAGCCTGGGGGAAATTCTACCAGTCTGTTCCCAAATTCAATTATTCTATCCTTTGTAATTTCCATTCTATTCTTAAGACCATTAATGAGTTTTTAGCTTCAGTTATTGTATTTTGAATTTTTAAGATTTCCATTTGGTTCTTTTTTATAACATTTCTTGGCAGGAATATACTATTTTTTCATTTGCTTCAAATTATTTTAATTGCTTGTTCACTTACTTTAAAGTTGTTTTTCCAATATCTGATTTATCTTGATACTGGCATATATTGATTATATTTTCATTCATGTCATAATTTTCTTGGTGTTTGGTATAAGTGATTTTCTATTTTATCCTGCATATTTTTGGTATTATAGGACTCTGGATTCTACTTCTTTTTTTAACCAGGGTTCTTACACTTGTGAGGCAAGCAGTGGTACCACTGAGCTAAATCCTTGGCCTTCTACTTAATTTTTTTCTCATTGAGATTATTGGTACTTTTTAGGTATACATTTTTAATCAAGCAGTTCCCTTTGAGTTATATCATGAGGTTTGGGTTGACACATATGTTCAGTATCCTACCTAATAACATTGATGAATTATAATATTTTGTTGCACATAGCTGAGTTGGAAGATCAACTCTATGCTGACATGTTCCAGTAAAAGTTGGGCCTTTATTCTTGGTGGGGAAATATGAGATCACCTCCCTGTTAAGCATTACTACTTCCCTGGGCTGGAGGAAGAATGCAGACTCACATTGCTTTGTTGTTGCAAAATTGGAAGCCAAATATTAGCTGCACTTGGCCCTACTCTTACCAATGGAAAAGGAAAGGGAAGCACAATGACAGCCTAACACTGCTACATCCAGTCTCATTAATGCCTCATAGGTGTCAAAGGGAGTGGGAAATGGGAAATGGAGTACCACCTAGGCCTGCTTTACACTGTCTCGTCACTGGTGTCATGCGAAGCCCTCACTGACACTGAGAGTGCTTGCTAGCCCCAAATTATATTGCTTCATTTAGTTTCATTGTTGCCAGTAGAGGATAGTGGCTTAGCTCCCTACTGGGCCCTGTGTTGCTACCATGATAGGAGAACATCACCTGCTTCTCCTCGTTAGTGAATGGAAGAGCAAATCTTTGCTTAGCTTGGCAACATGAAGTAATTAAATCAGAGCTTTTCCTTCCCATTTTCAAAAGGCAATGACTGGTGCACTACTTCCCCTTCCTGCCCCACCAATATCATTATGTAGTGGAAACAATGTCTTCCATTCTTACTATCCTGGGGTTATACTCTCCTGGTAGAGGTATACTATTAAGAATTCAATTGCATACATATAACTTATATGATGTAAGTTATGAGGGAAAGGCATAGAGTCCTGCAGGAAAGGATAGGCCTTGTTAAGGAACTGATACTTTAGATCTTGAAAAATGGGAAGGTGTAAGTAATGTGAAGGCAGAAAGGACAATCTTCCAAACAGAGTAAACACCACCTGAGTTGAGACTGTGTTGGAAAAGAACACAAGTATTCAAGGAAGTGAATACAATTCCAGAATGGAGACACGGAGGTGGCAAAGCAGTGTCAGAGTAAGGGTAGAGAGTTAGCAGATTCCTGATCGTCCAGGATTATGAAGCTTGTGTTAAGGGTATGAGCTTTTTGTCTTAAATGCAGAGAGAAGGAATTAAAAGAATTTCAAAAACAGACAACCTGCAGAATGGGGAAAAATGTTTGCCAGATACTCCTTAGACATAGGACTGATATCTAGAATATATAAAGAACTCAAAATAATTAGATCCTCCCAAATTTAAAGACCCATTCAGAAAATGGGCATCTGAAATGAGTAGCTATTTCTCAGATGAAGAAGTGCTAACAGCCAATAAATACATGAAAAATGTTCAACATTGCTGGTCATTCAAGAAATACAAATTAAAACAGCACTGAGATTCCATCTTACACCAGAAACAATGGCTATCATCCAAAAAACAACCAAAAATGATTGCTGGCAAAGCTGTGAAGAAAAAGCAATGCTTCTTCATTGTTCGTGGTACTGTAAACTGATGCAATACTGTGGAACTCAATATAGAGATTCCTAACAAAATGAAAGACAGAAATTCCATTTGACCCAGGTAGAAGATGGTACCTAGTCAAGCCCCCAACACACCTGTGTTTCCTTTACCAAATAAAATAATCTCTGACACCACACACACACACAAAAAAAAAAAAACTCACATTGCTGCACATGGTGTTGCAGTAATTTCAGCACTTAGGAGGCTAAGGTGAGAGAACTATTTGAGCCCAGGAGTTTGAGATAATCCCAGGCAATATATAAAGATACCATACCTTACAACCCCAACTGTAAAAAAAAAAATCTCATACAATCTTTTCTTTCTGAATCAATGAGTCTGTTTTCTGGGGATCAAAGTTCTGTGACAAGGAAGAAAAATAAAAAATAAGATGATGGAACACTGTTAGCTCTGAAAAAATCCCTCACTGAGCATGAGGTGATATCAGACTAAGCTTAACTCAATTTATTTTAGTGAAAATGCCTATATTTTAAAGGCTTAGTTTAAATGATGAGTAATTTTAAAATGCATATATATTTCAGGCAGAATTTTTTCTTTATCATTTGGTTAATTGTTTCCAGGAAAAATATTTTCATGTATAATTAAAAGCTTGATAGATAATGTGGGTATTAGGGAAATTTAAATTTAGCATTTTATAAGCCAAACTTCAGTTGAAATTAAATAAAAATTAAACTATATTTTTATACTAGGTTCTTTAAAAAGCAAATAAGGATTGCTTATAAAAGTTATTTCTCAAGAGCACATCTTTATCAGTCAGTATTCAATTGTGGCAAATAAAAAACACTCTCTAAATATTTAATATAAAGTATAATGTCCTTCAACTATGACGTCTAAGTTTAGAGGAATAAATTCTAGTCTTGGCCTCCACAATTAAACTGCAGAACTATTTTGCCAGAGAGTATGCTTCTTCTATTTATATCAGGAAAAGAGAATCAGAACCTTCTCACTCGAACTGTTTAGTTTAAGGACACATAGCCATGGTTTATTTTGAGAAATTAGTAACTAGCCTTCACTGCAGTAAAGCAACCCTTTTACCTCCATGAAATTGGTGCCAGGTTATCCATGGTTTAGACCACCCAACATCACCAGACAGTTGCTTCTCAGCACTAGTTAAACTAATAGATCCTGGATTGCTGGTGTAAACAAACAAACAGACAGACTTTAAATTCGTTACAATTCTGCTTGCCAGAAATAATAGTCAAAGCATTTACAGAAAAATGATTTGCAAATGACTTCTGCCTTCAAAATCTTATTAAAGTGATTTTCATTGGTGGAAACTAATTTGTGTCCAGAAACATTCAATTGTAAGGGAGTCTCAAGAATGTAGGTTTTATTTTTCCAGTTTCATTAATGCAGGACATGCTAAAAGGAAGTGACAGTTAGGGTTGAATTCAATTCGCTAAATTCACCACCTCTATTGCAGTAAAACAATGTACATATTAATCTTTCCATACTTAAACTTACAAACAAAAATAGCAATTACAATGTGGTAATGATGAACATAATGCATCTCTTCATGATATAAATAAAACTATGGCCTTTTTCTGTTAAAACAGGAGATTCAGTGTATCATCAGTTACCAAATTATTCTCTATGTGATGATCATTTGTCTTGTGGCTTTATCATAATTACACATTGCTATACTGTAACATAATGACTATGATAGACTTGATTACTACAGACACACATTAAATAAAATAAGTGGGGAAAGCGAAACATATGATTATATATGTGTCAGTGTGTGAACAAGGTAAAAATATGAGTACCTACTGAAATTCTTATTTCAAACCTGGTTACATTGGAGCAGACTGGTGAGGACTGCCCGGCCGTGCTGGGAGCTTGCTGCTACCCTACTTCCAGTGCCCCAGCCTTCATTGGAGCAGAGCGGTGAGGAGCATCCAGCTGTGCTGGCACCACTGCAGAAATCCTGACACTCAGCCCCTTGCTCTCGGGCCTTCTGGTTGTGCCAGTACCTAGATCCACACTGCAGAAGTACAGCTGGTCATAAAGGCCATTATACTGGGCTCCAGAAGATAGAACAGAAGTGAACAACTATATTAAAGGCATATCACACCTCCATAGTTGGTAAGTTGAAGGGATCACCACCTCCCATCACAACTAGGGCTATCTTCATGAGATAATCCCAGGCAATATATCTTCATGAGAAGGGAAGCTGAAACCTGCCATAGAACCTTACAGGGTTAAACCCTGCAGGAGGTCAGCGAGTTCAACTTGGGCCTTGCAGCCAGATTTCAGCCTAAATCTCAGGGGTCTGCCTTTGGATAGCTGAGACTAACTTAGCTCTGCACATTGCTGCTCACATCATCTATTGGGTGAGGCGTGCCTCTCTTTCCCACAGTTGATAGGGGCCCAGGCTATCTTCCTTGCACTGGAGCAATGGCGGCTCAAGAGTTGGTTTTTTCAAAGTATAAATAAAATCAATAAACCCTTAGCTAACCATATCAAAAAAAAAAGGAGATAAAAGGCTCAGATCCATGCAATTAGGAATGAAAAAGGTGAGGTCACAACAGATCCAACAGAAATCCAGAGGATCATCAGTACCTACTTTGAGAACCTGTACTCTAATAAAATGGAAAACACAGAAGAAATGGACAGATTTCTAGATACTTATGAATTACCAAAGTTGAACGAAGAAGATAAAAAAAATTAAACACCCCAATTACAATCAGTGAAATTGAAAATGTAATTAAAAATTTACCAACAAAGAAAAGCCCAGGTCCTGATGGCTTCACTGATAAATTCTATAAGACATTTAGAGAAGAAGTACTGCTGTTACTCTTAAAACTTTTCAATGAAATTGAAAGGGAAGTAAGACTTCCAAATTCATTCCTGGAAGCAAGTGTTACTTTGACTCCAAAACCAGGGAAATACCCAACCAAAAAAGAGAGCTACAGGCCAATCTCCCTAATGAACATAGATGCAAAACTCTTCAGTAAGATACTGGAAAACAGAATACAGAGGGTCATCCAGATCATACACCCTGACAAAGGCAGATTTATTGCAGGGATGCAAGGATGGTTCAATACATATAATACACTGTATTAACAGAGTCAAGAACAAAAACCATATGATCATCTCAATAGATGCAGAAAAAGCATTCGAAAAATCCAATACCCATTCATGATAAAAACCGTACAGAAAATTGGAATAGATGGTCTTTATCTCAACTTGATAAAGGCTATCTATGAAAAACCAACAGCCAACATCATATTAAATGGTCAATAACTGAAAAGCTTCATGCTAAAATCAGGAACAAGGCAAGGATGTCCACTGTCACCACTCTTGTTCAATATAGTTCTGGAAATATTAGCCACAACAATTAGACATGGAAAAGAAATTAAAGCAATAAAGATAGGAAAAGAAAGTTGAGCTGTCATTATTTGCTGACAATATGATGCTCTACAGAAAAGACGTAAAAAACCCTGCCAAATTACTTCTAGGCTTAATTGACACCTCCAGCAGAGCCAATAGCCTTATTATACACAAATAAGAGAGAAATTAGGGAGGTAATTACTCTCACAATAGCATCTAAAAAAATGTATCTAGGAATCAATTTAACAAAGGAAGCAAAAGACCTGTATATTGAAAACTATGCACTCTGAAAAATGGGATTGAAGAGGATACAAGAAAATGGAAATATGTCCCCTGCTCCTGGGTAGGAAGACTCAACATAATGAAAATGGTCATACTACTAAACTGATATACAGATTCAATGCAATCCCTATTGAAATCCCAACCATTTTAATGGAATACTACTCATCCATAAAGAATGAGAAATTAGAGTCATTCATAGGAAAATGGATACATATTGAGGATATACTCTTAAGTGAAATACATAAGTCACACATGTGTAACTACTGAATAGTTTCTCTGGTGTGAAAAACTATAATAGTACACAAGATCCTAATGGGATAATTAACAATGTGAAATAAGAAGAAAAGCGCTAAAGGTGTAGGGAAAGTGGGAAGGGTAGGGGAAAAGGAATACGGGAAAAGAAAAAATATGAGAAAATGAAAAAATGGAAATAAAGTGTTTGTAAATGGGGAGGGGAGGAGGGGGTGAAGGGAGGGCAGGCACAAGGGGAAAAATGAGAATCAAGACCTATTATGTAAAGGTACAGAATCCCAATGATGAATGTAATTGTATTGTATACCTAGAATGTACCAATAAACTCAATAAATAGAAAACAAAAAAAGAAATCCCAACAGTATATTTCAAAAAATTAGAAAAAATAGTGCCAAAATTCATTTGGAAATAGAAGAGTATAAGTATAAGGGTGTAAGAATTCCCAACCTGAAACTATACTCCAAAGCCACTGTGATAAAAACAGCATGGTACTGGGAAAGAAACAGAACTAAGGATCAGTGGAATAGATTGGAAGATACAGAAACAACTCCAGATGTACTCAGCTACTTCATCTTTTACAAAGGAGCCAACCATCCTCAGTAGAGGAAAGATAGCCTCTTTAGAAATTGTTTTTGGAAAAACTGGATTTCAGCTTGCCAAAGATTAAAACTAGACCCTTATCTTTCACCATACACTAAACTAAAATCCAAGTGGATTAAAGATCTAAATAGTAAAACCAAAACCCAATCTTGCTGAAAGATAAATTAGGCAGAACTCTTGAAGACATCTGACATAAGAAAAGACTTTATGAACAAATCCTCAGTAGCAGGGAAACTAGCAGAAAGAATCAACAACTGGGATCTCATCTTATTAAAAAGCTT
>NW_022900951.1:80935308-80950832 GCF_012274545.1 Fukomys damarensis
TGCCACTAAGGCAGGCGGCGGCATCACTGATATAAATCCCCGGCCCCTAAGGTCATATTTTTACTTCACTATCTTTCTATCATCGTACAAACTCACTCCCCAATCCAAGTATTCAGACAGTTTCGTGTAATTCCAATCTCTGTTACCTTTATATGAAATCGGTTTTTCCAGAAGAAACATATGAAGGCAAACACCGCTCCACTCAATAGGAACAAAAGGATGCTCATGGTTCCTCTTCAGTCTTGTCTATTTTCTTAGAACAGAGGTTCTGGGCTTGTATTTAGGAAGTAGGGGTCGCTTAGCCGCTCAGAGTGGGAAAGGCGCCGGCCAGTATGTTGGGTGTCCCTCAATTCTTGGTGCAACTGGGTTTGCGCTGAGGAGCCGGGCTTTATATAGCGGAGACAGTGTCAGACCTCATAATTGTGTTCTCACATAGGGGCACTATGACACAATCAGTGATGTAGAACCTGGCTCCCAGGAGGCCAGGCTGCACTTAGAAACTGCGCACCTGGTTAATGTGTCAAATCTTTTGAGAGTTAGGACACTGAAGGAACTTAAGATTTCCAAGAAGCTGAAATATAGTAGAAGTACACATTTTAACCAGCCTGAGAGATTGAGAGCAAAACAATAGCAATAAGTACGAAAATAAAAAGGGGATTAGAGACTGTGAGAGGGAGGCGGATGGGAAGAGGAAGGGAGATAAAAAAGAAACAAGCTGTTTTGTATATGCACTTACTTCCCAAGGAAAATGCAAACTTCAGATCCTGCAAACATGTACTAATAAAATTTTTTAAACTTGCAAATAATCTAAAAAATAAAAAAATGCTCTCACCACCTTTTTTCTTTTAAAAGTATGGCTGCCTTTGCTGCCGCCACTCCATTATCCATTTCTAAAACAAGATAGACATGTACTGTAAAGAGTAGTCACCGACTAATTGTAAGTGTCAGTCATTCTTCACATTCCTGTTACTATTTTAGGATTTATTCCAACCTTAATCACATTGGAATAATTATATATATTTGTTGTCTTGAAGTTGAAAAAATGATTTCAAAGACATATTCTCATATAATTCTCACAACAAATTTGAACTATAGGTATGCTTAATACTGGATCTATTTTTGCAGACATAAAACCAGATTCAGGTGTTAAACTCATCTGAAGTCAGTAGCAAAAGCAGGGCTTAAGTGATGGAATTTGAGCTCTGAGATAAACTGTCCTATTTCTTCATCCACATTTACATCCCCAAAACCTCCTCCTCCACTCTGATTTGTATGTATCAAGTGTTTAATATTTTTCAGCAAAGGAATTAAAGTCTATTAGTGGAAGGTAACACAATAATCACTGTACTAGACAGGAATGTTCATGAAATTTATTTAAATGTGAAAGATGACATTAAACTAAAAATGCGGAACTAAAGTGAATGACCAGGGCAACCTCAAAGTGAATGTCAAACAATAACCTATAACTCTGCTTGAGGAACAACTCTCGTTTCATATAGTGTATTGGTCAGTTTTCCTGTTGCTGGGATAATATACACACACCTCAGAGGAGGCGAGGGTTATTTTGGCTCACAGTTTCAGAGGTTTCAGTCCATGAGTGGCTAGGCTCAAGGCAAGACCATTATGGCAGAAGGGCATGGTGGAGCATGGTAGCTGGAAATAGAAAAATGAATCAGAGAGGAAGCGGCCAGGAGCTAGATATACAATCTAAATTCATACCTCCTTGACCCATTTCCTCCAACTAAGCTCCAGCTTCTAATAATCTATTCAGCTGTAAACTCTTCAATAGATCAACTCATAATCCAATCTCATGTCTAGGAGTCTTACTCGAGTCAAGCTAGCAAGCAAAATTAACTGGCATAGGGAGGTAAAGTAACTTGCCCTTGATCAAACAGCTGGTAGCTGGCAGTTAAAAACCGCTAAAGTCCCGACTCCATTCACCTCAGCCCCTAAAGCATACAATCCCCAAACTAACATGTTTATAGTGGCACAGTTTGTAATAGCTAAAATGTGGAAACAGCCCAATTGCCTATCATTGGTAACTGGATAAAAAAGATGCGGTTCTTCTATAAAATGGAGTACTACTCATCCTTGAAGAATGATAAACTAGAGTCATTGATAGGAAAATCGATGCATATTGATGCTACACTCAAGTTAAATAAATCTGACACACGTATAAATCTGAATAGTTTCTCTGGTGTGAAAAATTAAAAGCGTAATTAAGATCAAAATTCTATAACTGATAATGTGGAGTAGGAAGAAAAGGGCTAAAGGTGTAGGGGAAGTGGGATGGGTAGGTGAAAGGAAATAAAGGAAAAGAAAAAATATGAGAAAATGAAAAATGGAAACAAAGTCTTTGTAAATAGGGAATGGTGGAGGGGGTGAATGGAGAGGAGGGGTATGCGGGACAAATACGAACCAATATCTTTCATGTAAAGGTCGAAGGTCCCAATGATGAATGTAACTGTACTGTATATCTAAAATGCACCAATAAACTCAATGAAAAACAAAAGTGAAAACTGGTTATAAGACTGTAGTCCTAGATCATTAAAGAGAAAAATTTGTGTTATTATTTTTGTTTCTTTTTTGTAAGAAACATTTTGGTTTATGTCTTATAATCTGTGTAGCTACTTTGAAGGTAATGATACACAGTGTAATAACTTGATCTCGTTTAATTATGAAATTTGTTGTATTTTTCATAAAATGAAAAACTGAAAAAATAGAAGTAAGTGATCAGAAAAATACATGATTTATCTTCAATTATTCAGATATTTGCTGAAGAAATCTCCTTTGTGGTTCATATATAGCTCGCCTTTTTTTATTATTTAATCAACTGTAATTTTTAAAAATATAGTAAGCATTCTCAACCTCGTTACCTTAAACAAAAGAAAAAAAACTGTAAATTAACTTTCCACCTATTATCCTCTTTCATTTCCCTTTAATCTGAAGTAGCAGCAAGTATTTTCCATCTTTATGATTACTTTGTCACATTTTACATAGTTGTTTGGTGTGAAAATTTATTTCTAAAGAATTTATGTTACAATATTAGGTGTGTCTTACTTTACAGTGTGGATTTAATGAGCAATTCAGCATTTGGTATTTATTTTAGTTTTCCTCATGTTTTTTATCCTTATTAAGTTTATTGGTATATTTTAGGTATACAATACAGTTGCATTCATCTCTGGGATCTCATACCTTTACATGGTTTATCTTGGTTCTTACTTTTCCCTATTCCCCAGCCCTCCCTTCAGCCCCTCCTCCCTTCCCAGTTTACAAAGACATTGTTTCAAGTTTTAATTTTTACATATTTTTCTTTTCCCTTTTACCCTTTCCCCTTCTCCTCTAGTCTTTTAGAACTTTTCTTTCTATTACACAATATCAATTACATATTTTGATCCTTATGTACACTCTTAGTTTTTCACACCAGAGAAAATATTCAGTATTTACATGTGTGACTTATTAATTTCACTTAAGTGTGTGCCCTCAATGTGTGTTCACTTAGCTATAAATATCTAATTTCTCATTCTTTGTGGCTGAGTAGTACTCCATTTTATGAAAAAAATCTTCTTTATCTGATCTCCAGTTGATGGGCAATTGGGCTGTTTCCAAATTTTAGATATTTCAATCGGTGCCCCTATAAACATGGGTGGGCAAATATATTTTTTTAATTCTTTTGGAAAGATGCCCAGCTGAGGAAATGAGACTTCTAATCCTAGTTCTTTGAGGTATCTTCGTATTGATTTCCACAGTGGTTGCACCACCCTGCACTCCCACTAGCTATGAAGAAGGGTTCCTTTCACCCCACATCATTCTCATGTTATTTTATTAAACGTCATATGTATTGCTTTGTATTGTTGTAGTTCATTCATTTTGACAGATTTATTATGTATTTATACTACTGTTTACTCATTCTCTCTTGTTGGGTATTAGTGTTGTTTTGAAGCTTTCATTTTGTGAGCAGTATACATTCTTGTATTTCCAGTTATTTACATGCAAGTATTTGTCTTGTGTATATTCCCAGGAGTGGAGTTGCTGGCCTACAGGTTATGCAAATGTTCAAATTTAAGAGGTAATGTCAAAATTTTTCAAAGTGGTAGAAAGTTTGATCCGTAGAAGCAATATTTAAGTCATATGGTGGATCAATCTCTTCTCCAAAATTATGTATTTTTAGGCTTTTAACCATTTCGCAGGTAATATATATAACTTGGTATCTCATACAAATCCTGATTTATATTGCCACAGTTACTGCTTATGTCAAGCTCTCCATACATATTTTAGTCTTGTTTGTTTCCTTTTCTGTGAAATGTTTCTTGCCCATTTTTTCAATTGTGTTGTTTGTGCTTTTCTTATAGTTATGTGGAATTTATGTATTCTTTTTATTACTAGTTAATTTAGGATTTATTTTTCATATAAATAAATACATACATGTACGCTTAGATTTCCAGTATTTTACCATATTAACATAAATTTTGGCCATTGCAAAATATTGGTAATTCATGTGAACATAAAATATAAAAATTGTATATTTGATTACTTTGTAATCATTTAATACCTTTTAACTTTATATTTATGATACATAATAGTTACATTTGTTTGGGGAAGTTGGTACATATGTATTACATCTCGATCATTTTCAATCCCTTTATTCCCCTTACTATCCTCCTCAGCCTCTTCCCCTTATCCCCTTCAAAAAGTCTGCCTCCCTATTTCCTACCATTTTTCCTTTATTTTACTCTTCAATTAATTTATATTTTGGGTTTCTCTCCAAAAAGAAACCATGTGATATTTTCCTTTGTGTGTCTCATTTATTTAATACTATGATCAAGTTCTATTAATTTTCCTGCCAATGACATGATTTCATTCTTCTGTATGGTTGATTAATATTCCATTTTGTGTATATACCATATTTTCTTTATCCATTCATGTGTTGATGAGTGTCTAGGCTACTTCCAGAGCTTAGCTTTTGTGAATTGCACTGCCATAGACATGGGTATGCAAGTATTACTATAGTAGATCTTTAACTCTTTTGGGAATATACCCAGGACAGGTACAGCTGGATCAAATGGAATTTCTATTTTTAGATTTGGAAGAATCTCCAGGTTGATTTCCATAGTGTTTGTACTAGCTTACATTTGTACCAACAGTTGAGAAATGTTTCTTTTCTCCCACAACCTTGCCAGCCTTTGTTGCTTTTTATATTTTTGATGACAGCTATTCTGACTGGGGTAAGATGGAATCTCAGAATTGTTTTGATTTGCATATCCTTAATGGCTAAAAATTATGGACAACTTTTATGTAATTATTGGTCCTTTGTACCTCTTCTCTTGAGGAATGTATATTCAATTCATATGCCCATTTGTTTTGATTGGGTCATTTGTTTTGGGGAGTTAAGTTTTTGAACTCTTTATATATTCTAGATATAAATCCTCTGTTAGGAGAGTAGCTGACAAAAACATTTGGGGAATGGGGAAAAAATAAGAACCAAGATATGTCATGTAAATGTACAAGATCCAAATGATGAATGTAACTATATTGTATACCTAAAATGTACTAAGAAACGTAATGGAAAAGTTTTTTCCATAGAAATGTTAATTCTTTCTTGTTCATGTGTACTCTAGAAATGGTTTTCTAGAATGTACTTTGTTTTTTTTTTACTTTTTAATGTGTTTTAAAATGAGTTTTAATGTGGTCAAAAATTACCAGTTCTTTATGAGTTGTTAAAAAATATTTTCCTGTCTTATTGGCTATAAGATTTTCAAGCATTTATTCTCAAAGATATTTAATGTTTTATTTTTTACTATTAAAATTTGTTTTAGTTTTTATTAGCATATGTTTGCGGTATATAATGCTTCCATTCCTTGTGTGGAGTTGGAACACGTACAGAACACATCCCAATTCCTTTTTTCATCCTTTCCTTCTCCCTTCCCCTCCTTCAAACTCTTGACCCCTTCCCATTTGAGAAAGATCTAGCTCCCTGCTTCCTATTATCTATCTTTTACTTTGTTCTTTACTTATAATTTGGAAAATCCTTAATCTAGCCCATGATAGTTTTTCAATGCGGTATAAAGCAGGGGGTGTTTTAACCTTTTTTTCATATAGTAACTATCTTACCAGCTTCATTTATTGAAAAGGCTCTACTCTCTCTATTGAGCAGATGTTCCATGTCAGTCTACATTCTGGGTGACACTGGTTGTGGTTTTTGTTTTTTTTTTCCATTTCTGCTCCTATACTATTTCAGTATTATAGCTTTATAATAACTCCATATATCTTAGAAGAAAAATAATCCAAACTTGCACTCTGTCTCCAATTGTTTTCTGGCTATTAGCCCTTTTGTTTTCCATATACATTTCATAGTCATTAAGTCATATGAAATCACTTTTGGAATATATGCTTAAATTGCATTTACTTTATTTCTCAATCAATTTTGGGGAGAGCACTCTTGAGATTTTTTAAGTCTTCTTGTCCAAAAGAGAGCATATTTCATTTATTTAGGTCATTAAATATATATTAATAACATTTTATAATTTTTCTTGTAACTGTTTAAAGATTTATTCCCAGTTTACTTGACATTTTTGATACTATTTATTACAAATTTTATATTCTTTTTTGGTACATTTTTTTTTTAACCAGGGATCGAACTTCGGATCTTGCAGTTGCAAGGCAAGTGGTGGAACTACTGAGCTAAATTCCTGGCTGTTTTGGTACATTTTTATTAGTTTTCTGCTGGTACATACAAGTGCAAATGAATGCTATATGTTAATATCATATGTAGCAATTTTGCTAAAGTCTTATGTTGTTTTTAATAATCTTAAGTGTACTATTTCGGTTATCAAGAGAGAATATCACACCATCTAGAAATACTCTGGAAATGATCACAGTTTTGCTTCTTTAAAAATCCTTATGTGGCCAGAGATTTATCTCAGTGGTGCCAGTGCCTGCCTGGCAAGCACAAGGTCCTGAGTTTGAAGCCTGGTTTGGAAAAAAATATCCTTATAGCTAATTGTATTATTTACTAAATAGGACTTCATGTTAAATAGTGAATAAAAGTGGTAATTATGGGTTCCCTCTTCTCATTCCTGATTTATTTTTTATTTTTATTTTTTGGAGTGCAAACTGAGCTACTTAGTAAGACCCTGTCTCATTTTTTTTTTTACAAAATGGTATATATCTTCTTAATCTGTATGATAATACAGATATTTCACCATGTGTCTTTTTTTTCATTGAGTTTATTGGTACATTTTGTGTATAGTGTACAGTTACATTCATTATTGGGATCTCGTACCTTTACATGACAGGTCTTGGTTCTCATTTTTTCCCCTTGTCCCTGCCCTCCCTTCACCCCTTCCTTACCTCCCCATTTGATAATGTGAAATAGGAAGAAAAGGGCTAAAGGTGTGGGGAAAGTGGGGAGGGTAGGGAAAAGGTAATAAAGGATAAGAAAAAAATATGAGAAAATGGAAAAATGTAAAAAAAAAAAGCGTTCATTCCTGATTTTAAAGGAAATGAAGCTGATGTTTGTTCATTCCAGATAATGTTAACTTTTGCATACGTTTATAGGCATTTGTTATTGGTTAAGAAATATCTCATTCTATTTTTCTGCCAGCGCACGAGCGTGCGTGTGTGTGTGTGTGTGTGTGTGTGTGTGTAGTGTAGTACTGGGGATTTATTCCAGGGTCTTGCACTGAGCTAACTCTCCAGCCTTTTAAAACTTTTTATGTTTATTAGTACATAGTTTTAGGGCATAATAGTTACATTCGGCATGGGGAGTCAGGACATATACATGACACATCTCGATTCTTTTTGTTTGTTTGTTTTTTGGTACCAGGGATCGAATATGGGTCCTTGCACTTACAAGGTAGGCGGCAGAACCACTGAGCTAAATCCCTGGCCTTCAATTCTTTTTACATCCCCTTTTCCTTCACTCCCTCACCCTCCCTGGATCTCATGGTCTCCTTTCAATTTACAAAAGATCTCTCTCCCTCTTTCCTATTATCAGTCTTTTATTTTGCTCTTTATTTTATTATTATTTTTTTGGTTTCTCATATAGGTGAAACTGTGTAATATTTAAGCTTGTGTATCTGATTTATTTCACTTAGTATTATATCTCAAGGTGCATCTTTTTTCCAACAAATGACTTAAATTTATTTATACTTCTTTATATCAAAGTAGTACTCCATTATATATAAATGCCACATTTTCTTTAGCCATTTATCTGTTGATAGACATATAGGCTGCTTCCAGGATTTAGGTGTTATTGGTTATGCCGCTGTGAACATGGGTATGCACTAATCATTGTAATGTGATGTCTTCAACTTTGGGGGGAAAGATATCTAGAAGGGGAATAGGTGGGTAAAATGGAATTTAGTTTTAGTTTTCTGTGGAATTTCCATAGAGGTTTCTTTTTTACTGAGTTTATTGGTACATTTTAGGTATACAGTACAGTTACATTCATTAGTGGGATCTTGTACCTATTACATAACAGGTCTTGGTTCTCATTTTTCCCCTTGTCCCTGCCCTCCCTTCACCCCCTCCGCCTCTCCCCATTTGCAAACACTTTAATTCCATTTTTTCGTTTTCTCACATTTTTTCTTTTCCCTTATTCCCTTTCCCCGACCCTTCCCACTTTCCATACACCTTTCGCCCCTTTCTTCTTATTTCACATTGTTAATTATCCCATTAGGATCTTGTGTACTATTATAGTTTTTCACACCAGAGAAACTATTCGGTATTTACACATGTGTGACTTATGTATTTCACTTAGGAGTATATCCTCAAAATGTATTCATTTTCCTATGAATGACTCTAATTTCTCATTCTTTATGGCTGAGTAGTATTCCATTTTATAGAAAAAGCACATCTTTATCCAGTCCATAGAGGTTTCTGTAGTGGTTGTACTAATTTACATCCTTACCAACAATGTAGAAGGGTTTATTTTTCTCTGCAGTCATTTGTTATTATTTGATTGTTTGATGATAGCTACACTTGCTGGAGGAAGACAGAATCTCAGTATTATTTTAATTTGTCGAATGGTGAGAGATGTTGAACATTTTTTCATGTATTTATTGGCTATTTGTGCTTCTTATGAGAAGTATTATATTTTTATGTTTTTGTATATTTGATATATTAGCTCTCTGTCCAAGGAGTAGCTGCCAAATTTTTCCCATTCTGTGCCTCTTCACTCTGTTGGTTGTTTCCCTTGTTGTGAAGAACATTTTTAATTTGATATGATCATGTATGTTAATTCTTGATGTTATTTCTTGTGAAATTGGGGTTCTGGTAAGAATGTCTTTGTCTATGTCTACATCTGTGTCTTCAAGTGTTTTACTTATTTTATCTTCCAACAGATTAGATGTTTCTCATTTACCATCTAGATCTTTGATCCACTGTGCTTTTAGTGTAGTACGTGGTGAGAGATATGAGTTTAGATTCAACATTCTGCACATAGTTTTCCCAGAACCATTTTTTAAAGAGACTATCTTCATTCCAGTGTATGTTTTTCTCCTTTGTCAAAAGTCAGATGACCGAATGTGCCTTAGATTGTTTCTTTATAATCTATTGTGTTTTATTGGTCAACATGTCTAGTTTTGTGTGTGTGTCAGTACCATGCTAATATATAGATTATGCAATCTCAATCAAAATACCTGAACTGAGTTCCTTGCACTTGCCAGGAAGGCATTGTGCCACTGAGCTACATCCTCAGTTCTATATTCTGCTTTTTTACTGTAGCTCTGTAATATAACTTTACATCTGGTTTGCTTTTGTTGCCAAGAATTGCTTTTGCTATTCTGAATCTCTTATTGTTCCATATGCATTTTAGGATTGTTTTGTTTATTTCTGTGAGGAATTCTGTAGGTATTTTGATTGAGATTGCATAATCTATATATTAGTTTTCAAAGTATGGCCATTGTGACAATATTGGTTTTGCCTATACAGGATAGTGGATATTTTTCCTTTTTCTGATGTCCTCTTTGAGCTCCTTTTTCAGAGTTCTATACTTTCCCATTTAGAGATCTTTAATTTCCTTTGTTAAGTTTATTCCTAAGTATTTCATTTTGCTTGTGTGTATTTTAATGGTATTGTTTTCCTAATTTTTATCCATTTGTTCATTATTAGCATACAGTAATGCTTTCGATTTTGTATCCTGCTACCTTGTTGAATTTGTTTACTAGTTCTAGGAGTCTTTGAGGAGAATTTTTGGGCTTTGTATGTAAAGGATAATGTTATCAGAACAAGGGTAGTTTGACTTCTTTGCTGTATGCATCTCTTTTATTTCTTCCTCTTGCCTTATTTCTCTGGCTAAAATTTAGAGTACTATATTAAGTATTAGTGGTAACAGTGGATATCATTGTTTTGTTTCTACTTTTAGAGGAAAAAATTTTCAGTTTTTATCCTTTTAATATGCTATTGGCAGTAGGATTGTCATAAATAACCAATTTCTAATTTTTAGTAACTTTTAAAATTAAAAAGTGAATTTTAAATTTGATGAAAGACTTATCTACTGAAATTATCATATGATTTTCTGTATTGTTCTATTAACATGATAAATTCTTTTCTTGACGTTCTAAACCATTTTTGCTTACCTAAGATAAATTCAATTTCCTTATGACACAGCATACTTTCTGTACACTATTAGGCTTGATTTGCTGATACCCTGTTGTGGGTTTTGCATCTGTAATCATAAGTTAAATGAATATGCAATATTTATTTCTCATAATTTCTTCTGATCACAAGATAAAATTACTTACCTTTTAGAATTATTTGGGCAGTATTCTTTTCTTTTCTATTATTTAAAATATTTGCACAGAATTGGCATTATCTCTTTCTTGAAAACTTATTTGAACTTACCTAAAAAACTACTCAGCCATAAAGAATGATAAATTTGAGTCATTCATAGGAAAATGGATACATATTGAGGATATACTCCTAAGTGAAATAAATAAGTCACACAAGCATACATATTGAATAATTTCTCTGGTGTAAAAACTATAACGGTACATAAGATCCTAATGATATAATTGACAATGTGAAATACAAAGAACATGGCTAAAGGTGTAGGGAAAATAGGAAATAAGGGAAAATAAAAAAATATGAGATAATGAAAAAAATGGAAATAAAGTATTTGTAAATAGGGAAGGGAGGAGGATGTGAAGGGAGGGCAGGGGAATGGGGAAAAAATAAGAACCAAGAGCTGTCATGTAAAGGTAGAAGATCCCAATGTAAATGTAGCTGTACTGTATACCTAAAATGTACCAGTAAACTTAATGAGGAAATCAAAAGTATCTACCTGCAGTAACATCAAACCTTTTATAGTTTTCAGTGGTACAAGTAGCTGTGGCATGCATGGCATGGGCATGCCACCACTGAAGGGGTTTCTTTGCAGGAATACTTGAACCACTGTTTTCTATTTTTTTAAAAATTAGCTACAAGATAATTTAAGAGTTTTGAATTTGTTTGAATAAATTCTGGTAAGTTATATTTTTTTAAGAAAATTGTCCATTTCTCCAGTTTTCAAATATGTTGGTTTTCAATGTCAATGAATTTGTTTCATTGTCTTTAAAAATATTTATGGTTAAGTCCTCTCTTCATTCATATATTGTGTCATCTTTTTCTCTTGATAAGTCTTGACAGTATGTCTATTTTATTATTTTTTTCTTAAAAAGACCTGCTATTTTCATATCATAGATTTCTGGGGTTTTTTTTCCTTGTTTTGAGGGATTGTTTGTTTGTTTGAGACAAGGTTTCACTATGTAGTTCAGGATATCCTTGAACTCATGGGCATCCTCCCTCTTCACCCTCGTATGCGCTGGGGTTACAGATGTACTGCCATGACTGGCTGATTTCTATTTTCTTAGTTTCCAATCTTATATTTGCTCTTCCTTTCTACTTTCTTTGGACTATTCTTTTTTTTTTAACATCGGACAGGTAGTTATAACATTTTTTGCTTTCTTCCCTTTATTTACATATATAAGACTAAATATTTCCCCCCCAAATAGTGCTTTTTTATAACCTAGAAGTTTTTTATTTATTTTGAGAGCCATAAAAAAGTTTTTAAGCAAAACTTTGAAAGTATATCTTCAGAGAGAGTACAGGTCCTCAAGAGAGTGCACATCCTATGAGTTTTATTATATACTGTAGAGTTTTATTACATTTTGTCCTTGTATTTTTAAATTTCCATTGAATGTTTGGACATAGTCCTAAGTGACTGAACTGTTTTCTCTGCAATCTGCCTATATATATACTGGACAACCTTCTAGTTTGCTAATTCAATGTTGGCAAAATTATGAGTGACTTGATAAATGGTCAGGTCAGCTTATTCAAGTAAATCCCACATAAATTTCCCAATATTGTGCCTCTTCATTGACTATGAGGTAGAGAAACTTGTCTTGCTCATTGGAGAGGATACCTGAGGATGTTCTTGGCTAATAGGTATCCAGCTACTTTACAAACACACTAAGGCCCTGATTTTCATGGGTTTTATCTCCTGCATACTAAGACATTTAGAGTTCTTGTTCATCATATCCCATCAACTTGATGCTATCAATAGTGGAGACTATTGTGACAGCCTGTGAAAAAAATCAGAGTCTTAGTCCACTAAGTTATGATAGTGAAGCAATGTATCTGAAAAAAATAGCGAATATGTAGAAGTTGGTTTTGTAAGGTCAGTGAAAATTGCTTTTGGGTCTCTTGTGCTTACTGATACTGGGATAAATGAGCATTTATCTGCACACCAGGTGCTGAGGACTGTGCTGATTTGTTCAAATCTCTTTAAGGCTATAGCGGGAACAGCAGCTGGGTCTCTCACTAATTAAACTGAAGCTAACACACTGTTGATCTCTAAGACCTAGCTCTGCAACAAAGGGTAAACATGTTGCTTAAATGGAATGTGATTGCAATCACAATTCCTGAACACATCTTTGATGGTGTTACTACAATTTGTGCTTCTCCTAGGAATACCATATTACTTTTGGTGCATTATTTTGTTAGCGAGGGGAAATTCACAGGTTTGCACACGGCACTTTTGTACAAGTAGTCTTTACTTGATGGGTTAGAAGGTCAATGAGGGGATGGTTTCATTTGTCAAGTAATAATTCTAGCTATGCATTTTGGAACCATTTTTGTAAATAGGGAAGGGAGAAGCGGGTGAAGGCAGGGCAGGGGCAAGGGGAAAAATGAGGACCAAGACCTGTCATGTAAAGGTACAAAATCCCAATGATGAATGTAACTATACTGCATACGTAAAATGTACCAACAAACTCAATGAGAAAAGCAAACAAAAAAATGGGCATCCGAAATGAACAGACATTACTCAGACAAAGAAATAAAAGCATCAAGTAAATACATGAAAAAATGTTCCACATCACTGGTCATTCGAGAGATGCAGATGAAAACAACACTGAGATTCCACCTCACCCCACAAAGAATGGTTGCTATCAAGAAATCACACAATAACAAATGCTTGCGGGACAGTGGGAAGAAAGGAAGCCTTCTCCATTATTGTTGGGACTGCAGACTGGTGCAACCACTATAGTAATCAATATGGAGATACCTCAAAGTACTAGGTTTAGAGGTTCCATTTGACCCAGCCGTCCCTCTGCTGGGTATCTTTCCAAAAGAATTAAAACAGTCATAACACAGTGATACATGCACACCCTTGTTTATAGCGACACTGTTTGTAATAGCTAAAACTTGGAAACAGCCCATTTGCCCATCAGTTGGAGACTGGATAAAGAAGATGTAGTTTTTCTATAAAATGGAATACTACTCAGCCAAAAGAATGAGAAATTAGATTCATTCATAGGAAAATGGACACATATTGAGGATATACACCTAAGTGAAATAAATAAGTCACACATGTGTAAATACTGAATAGTTTCTCTGGTGTGAATAAACCATGATAGTACATAAGATCCTAATGAGATAATTGACAATGTGAAATAGAAATAAAAGGGCTAAAAGTGTATGGAAAATGGGAAGGGTAGGGGAAAGATTATAAGGGAAAGGAAAAAAATAGGAGAAAATAAAAAAATGGAAACAAAATGTATGTAAATGGGGAGGGGATGAGGGGGTGAAGGAAGGGCAGGGACAAGGGGAAAAATGAGAATCAAGATCTGTCATGTAAAGGTACAAGATCCCAATAATAAATGTAACTGTACTGTACACCTAAAATGTACCAATAAACTCAATGAGAAAAAAATGCATCCCTAAACATAAACAAAACTTGGCATGTTTTTTAACATTGTTTTAATTGAAGTATATATCAGCACTATGTATTACATAACAGTATATGTTATTTTTCATATTTCTTTTATTTAATATTATAGTTGATAATTTATCCAAGTTATGATATATAAGCTATTTTCATTTTCATAGTATTCACTCTATAGATATGCTACAATTTACCCATTATATTGAAAGACATGGCTGAGTTTGGTACTTGCTTTAATTGGTTCAGGATACTGAGACAAACTACTTTTGACAAAGTGCGTTGAACAACAGAAATTTATTGCTCACAGTTCTGGAGGCTGCGAAGTCCAAGATTAAGGCGATAGAAGATTTGGTACATTCAGGGTTTTGTTGCTGCTCCAAGTTGGTGCCTTCACATGGCAGAGTGGCAAAGGCTGATTTTAAAAGGAAACTGCTATGGTTTCAATGTTACTTCTCTTACAAAAGTCACATTGAAACTATCTTCCCAGTACAGCAGTATAGGAAGTGGTGCCCAGTGGATAGTTTTTAGGTCATGAAGCTGGAGCTCTTACGATTAGATTAATGACATGAAAGCAAAACAAAACAAAATGGACTATGAGAATGGGTTTGCCTTTTCTTGCCCACCCTCCCTGTGAGGATACAATGTACATCCCTGTTTCCTCTTTCACCTTCTATCACGTGAGACATAGCAAGAAGGCCTTCCCCAGACATCACCAGATGCTGGCTCTAGATCTTGGGTTTCCCAGTTTCTAGAACTCTATGAAATTAAATTTTGTTCTGATAAATTATTCAGGTTCTGATTTTTTAAATAAAATAGGCTAATATGGGTACTAATCTCATTACGAATTTTCTGCTCCCATGACAGTAACTTACCGAAGACCACACCTCCCATCAGCATCACATCAGGGATTAGATTTCAGTGCAGGAAGGCATACAAATAAACATGCAGATGATAGCAGTGCTGTTACAAAAACCTATTAGTTAACATCATTAGCTAAGTCTCTGGGTGTACATGCTTTTCTGTTTAGTATATACTCAGAAGCAGAAATGTTGTCCCTTTTAATTTCTCATACTTTTTTCTTTCTGTGCTTTGTTTTAGATATCTCTCCAGAACTGTATTTGATTCCTTAATTCTGTCTTCTATCACATCTAATCATTGTTTAACCAAACATCTAATTATTATTTTCAATTATTTCCTTTTAAGTCTAGAATATCTACTTTTTAAAAATCTGCTATATTTTCCTGTCCCTATATTTGCTTAAATATTTAATCCTTTTTCTTACCTCTACAAACTAGTCAATATGTGTGTGTGTACATAT
>NW_022900951.1:80950882-80959079 GCF_012274545.1 Fukomys damarensis
ATAGCCTGTGTCTGAAAATGTGTTAATATGTTAATATTTGGACCCTGTGGTTCTGTTTCTATTGTTTGTATTTCTTTTTCAAGTTGCTTGGTTTTGGTTCATATTTCATATATGCCAGATTCCATATGAACAAAATTGTTTTAGAAATAGTGTGACACTTCAGATACTAGTGTTTTTGGCTGGTATTTTCTGTTGCTTATGCCAGACACCTGAGAACACTAGCACTCTGGAATTATCTTAGTTTAATATTACAATTGAGATATTCTGAGTCAACAGAATGACTCAGAACTGAGCTGTAATCTATATGAAAGCTGTTTTACTTCCAGTTTCCCATGAATCCTAGCGTGCAATGTTATGTGTGATTTTGAGTGCAACAATTTAGCCAGAAACTCATCCTATTACGTTCCTAAAGTGGACAAAGTCTAACCATAGAAGTGTTAGCTCAGGAGAAAGAGATTTCCCAGAACCAAATCTCAAAAATTAAAATCATTATATTTTATAAAAATTTTCTTTAAGAAAATATAAAGCTTTATATACAGTTTTCAAAAAGGAATTTAGCTAAAGTGGGAAGGATGGGGAAAGGAAATAAGGGAAAAGAAAAATATGAGAAAAGGCAAAAATGGAAGCACAATCTTTGTAAATATGGAAGGGAGGAGGGATGAAGGGAGGGCAGGGGTATAGAGAAAAAAATGAGAACCAAGATCTGTCATGTAAAGGTACAAGTTCTCAATGATAAATGTAACTATACTGTAAATTTAAAAAGTACCAATAAACTCAATAATATTTTAAAAAAGGAATATAGCTATAGCTCAGACTCTTATTGTAAATTAAGATAGTGCATTGAATTCAGAAATTATTTTAGGTGTACCTATTTCTATAAATTAAATTAAAATTGTGATTTTTTTTTCCTTGTGTCACATAGTTGGGATCCATTCCTGTGTGTATTAGTCAAGTTTATGCTGATAAAATTCAAAGAACTTGGAATTCTTTTTGGCATATTCCTTTTCCTTTTGAGTATTTTTGAGGTGACAGAATTATGCAGCATTTTAGTGAGGTAGAATGACCTCCAACAACTTATAAGAAGAATCATCTTTTGCTGGCAAAGGAAATTTACTGGATTTTGAAGTTCAAAGTATTCATATTCTTATGAATTTTCCAAACTGTCCTAATTTCCAAAGGTAATATTCAACAAAGTTTTGGATTGGTAAGTCAAAGAAATCAACCAATTAGAATGATCAATTAGTGTGGATGCTCAGCACCTGAAGTCTACTAAATAGCATCATTTTAAGAATTACTTTTAATTTTACATATGTATGAGCAGAATATGTTGTGATATATGTACACATTGTGGAATGATTATAGGAAACTAACATATACTAGTTGGAGTTTTTTCATATTGAGAACATTTAAAATCTGTTCTTTTAACAATTTTGAAATATATAAAACATTAAATGTGTTCACCATGCTGTGCAATAATTCTCAGAATCTTATCCTTCCAGTCTAACTGAAACTTAATACTCTTTGGTTAACGTTTCCTCTCCATTCTTTTTCACTCTCCTCACTACCAGCCTTTGGTAACCATCATTATGCCCACTATTGTACAAATTAGACTTTTAGAAATATAAGACTGCAATGATAAATTGAAAAGTAAAATAAGCCAGGCCTACGAAGAAAGACAAACACCACATGGTATCACATATATTTGTGATCATTAAAATATACTTTCTTAATAAAGAACACTACAGCCACTTCATTTAAAATTTCACCCTAGTTATTCCAGATCCTGGTATTCTTTACCTCTCTTATTTTCCTTTGCAAGCATTGCCAATTTCTTTTGTTTTGTTTTGTTTGAGACAGCATCTCCTTGTGTAGCCCAGGCTGGCCTCAAACTCACGGGGATCCTCCTGCCTCAGCCTCACAAGTGCTGGCATTAAGGCCTCTACCACCACACTCAGCAAGCATCGCCAGGTTTTAGCATACTATATCACTTGCTTTTTTTATTTATTACTACATATTTGTAGTACATACAGTTTACAGTCACCTTAGGAAGTGGGTATACATACATAGTTCAACTGGATTCCCTTCCGTCCTCCCTTAATTCTTCTCTAAACCCACTTTCTCCATTTTTGCTCTTGTTGATATTAATAATCTTATCTCAAGTTAATGATATAAAATGTTTATATTCGCAGGTTATTTCTGTCTGTATCCTTCCACCAGGATGTAAGCTGTATGTTAGGCAGGCATTTTTACTTGTCTTATTCACTGTAATAATTGATCAATAAATATTTGTTGAATGGTACCAGATGCTGCATCATTAACATTCAGTTAGTGGTGGCGCACACCTGTAATCCCAGCACTTGGGATGCTGGGGCAGGAGGATCACTGTGAGTTTGAGACCAACCTGGGCTACATAAGTGAGTTCTAGGTCAGTCTCAACTACATTGTGAGACCCTGTCTCAAAACAAACAAACAAACAAACAAAACAAAACACAACATTCAGTTGCATGGAACAGAACCACTCTAGCAATTTCAAACAAAAAAATGCTTTAATATAAGGAATTTGGTGTTAAAATATTCCTTGGTTAGACAAGTGAGCTCTAGGCAAGGATTTCAGCAAGAACTCTCTAATCATCGTCAGTCTGGTTTAAAAGTTCTACAGCTAACTGCTACATTCAGGAAGTGACACCAATAACGAAACTAAAACTGGAACTTTAAAATTGACTGGAAGACCATATGTGCAATCTAGAAATAAAGAATTCACTGCTATTATTACAACTGCTTCTCATTATTCCCAATAGTCATAATCATGATTGAACACTTGGATGTTGCTATAGCAAG
This sequence comes from Fukomys damarensis, assembly GCF_012274545.1. NCBI lineage: Eukaryota > Metazoa > Chordata > Mammalia > Rodentia > Bathyergidae > Fukomys > Fukomys damarensis. Next base: position 80,953,721 of record NW_022900951.1, read on the forward strand.
ACCTAAGTTTTCCAGATATTATTACATTCTATAATTGACAGTGGTCAAAGTGGCAAGTCCTATTTTACTTAAACTTTTCTAATATGTCCAGAACCCTGAAGTATTTTTGTTTTCTATCATCTGAGTTATAGGCAGGCACACTAGAAGAGGGAGGGTATGGCTGGTGTGTGTCAGTTTATTGTGTCTATTACATCAAGTGTACAAAGCAGGAAATATGTATTACATTTAATCATATATCATATGTTCCTATTCAAACATTGCTATTCTCTTGCAAAAAGAGGGGCCTTATTATGCAAAGCTAGTATAGTTAAAGAATGCCTTCTCCACACTAAATTGCCTTAACACCTCAGGATAATTTTTTACAAAGTCTTATTCTTTTCATTGCTGAATCACAGATGAAAGCAGCTGATAACAGTTGCACTTTCTCCACCTAGTTATGAAGGTAATTATTTCTTAGCAGAGGGATAGTGTCTTAGTTACTTTTGTTGTCATGGAGACACAATATCTGACACCCACAAGGTAAAGGAAAGATTTATCATAGCACACAGTTTGTAAATGTTTTAGTCTATAGTCAGCTGCCTTCAAGACAGGGTGGCATGGAAAAGGTGCATGGCAGAGGAGAAACAGCTCAAGACATGGCAGGCTGAAGTCAGCAAAGCAGCAGCAGCAAGCATAAAGCCTGCCTTTTTCTTTCCTTTTATATTCCATCCATGCTACAAAGCTATTGATTGGTGCCACCCACATCCAAGGGAAGACTTGTATTATCCACACCATGAACTATGCTGATAAAGTTTAATTATCACACACCCTTAATCCCAGTGTCATACACTCTAATCCAGCATCACACATCCATGATCTAGCAACTTCCCAAAAGCCCCACCTATGAGCTCACGAGGCTTTGGGGAAATGTCTAGATACAAGCCATAACATGTAGTAAGAAGGAAAGGCAGAAGGAATTTTCTGCCTTTGGTGGAGATTTTAACCATTAGTATTGTTTATAAATGCTGGTATCTGGTGATAACAGAAGCAAACCAACTTTTAGTCAGTTTTATTATTGTTTTTAAATTCTCTGCTTAAAATATAACCCTTATTGCTCCACTTCATGTAAAGGCTTGCAGTCATAGATGAGGCTTTTCAGAGGTGGCTGGCTCTAGACTGTGTTATGCTGTTATTAAGGGTGAGTGATTACTAAATTAGTCCACTGTTTGGTTTTTCATAGTTCTGAGTGTAGATAATGGGAAGGCCCTACACTGGATGTGAGTTCTACCCATAGTCTGGATAAAATATAAGGAACAGAAAGAGGTTGCTGTCATCACTTGCTGCTTCTTTGCTACTTCACTGTTGTGCTGTCGTCTGCCAACCATGAACTCTTTCTCCTCTGTGATGCCCCACTTCCACGCCATCCTGCCTTGGAGTCAGCACTTATTTACTGAAATATCTACAAACTGTGAGCAAAAATAAACTTTTACTTTTAAAATTTTGGATGTTGAATGTTTTGTCTCAGCAATGAGCAAAGTAACTAAGACACTGAACCATCCTTAATATATCATGGTTTATCAGCATTATTAAGGTCAAAAATTCTTAGAATAAGTGATTTTCATTTTGCTTCCTAGCCAAACTATAGAAAACAGATTTCAAAATAAAAAAGTAAAATGTAATGTAGAGGACTGATATTAAAAGCATAGATGTAGAACAGTGATTCTTAGTTACAGACCTCTGAGCTCTACCACCATACATTCCATTTGCTCTGGAAGGAAGCATAAGCCTATGTGCTTGCACGTTTTTGTTTTTTTTTCTGAGACAGGACCTCATTACATAGTTCAAACTGGCTATGTAGTCACAGCTGGGTGTTTTTATTTTTCATTGAGTTTATTGGTACTTTTTAAGTATACAGTATAGTTACATTCACCATTAGAATCTTGTACCTTTACATGACAAGTCTTGGTGTTTTTGAAGAAAGTTTCCCTAGGGATTCTAATATGCATACGGTGTTGGTGACCAGGGCTAAAGGCTACTTTCCTACTGGTAAAGCACTTCTGAAATTTATTTTAAGCTTTAAGTGTGGATGCTTACAGATGGGGTAAGGGGATTTTTGTACTGCTATGCATGTAATGATCAAAGCTTCCTAGAGGAAGTGGTCTTGGTATATGGCTTAACATAGAGCAGCTTCAGCCCAGGTTTGGACTTGGATGGCTTTAAGGAAGAAAACTTCAATTGAAGATAGGGGACTAAATGGGAAAGGTTGCAGTATTTTGGGAGGGATTTGAAAGTCCTTAAGTCGTGGAAACATTCTCGGGTTGTATATCATATTATTTAGGCAATGGAATCAACTAAGTCAATGATATTCCCAGTGGATGAGCCCATCTGGAGCTCTTTCTAAAGTGAGTGGCAGAGATAGACTTGTATGTAGGTCAGTGGCTCTCAACCTTGGATGTACTTTAAGAATACTTAGGAAGCAATAAAAGATCTTAAAACTCAGGTCTCAAACCTCATAGCTGCATATTTAATTAATCTAGATTGGGGCCTGGAGGATTGATGCTTTCTTGTTTTGTTTTATTTATTTTTTTAATCTCTGTAGGAGGTCACAATGCACAGAGAGGGTTGAGAACCACTGATCCAAATGACCCTACAAGGACTTTTCCCCCTCAAATCATTTTTCAGTGTGTTTTGTACAACATTATCCTCTGTTTTTGCAATGGGTTCCAAGGGTGTCGGACTTCCTTGACAATCCTCCTCTAAGTCTGTTCCAAGAGTATTTATCTCTTATTCGAATATACTCTCCCAGGCATTTAACATCTTTTGCCATGGGTGCATATATCCCAGCTAGCTACCACTGTAGTCTAAGCCACCATCGTTTCTTGGTTAGATCACTGTTTCTTCACTTTCTTCTCTTACTATCTCAGTATAGCCACAATGTGGCTTTTAAAATGCATTTCATCAGGTCACTGTGCATCTCACTATCCAGTGGAACTGCTCAGGTCACTGTCCAGTGGCTTCCCATGTCACTCCAGATAAAAGCAAAATGTCTTACTACGATCCACAAGGGACAGTTATGATCTGACTCCTCCACTTATGTTTCAGACATTCTATTACTATTCCCCTCACTATCCCAGTTCTGGGCCACACTGGCCTTCTAGCTGTTCTGACTATAACAAGCACACTTCCACCTGAAAACCACTGCATTTTCTGTCCTCTCTACTTGTGATACTTCCCCTAGATATCCATATGGGTCTTTCCATTGCCTCCTATACGTCTTATATTGAAAGATACCTTATCAGTGACTCATACTGACCACCCTATTTAAAATTGTAGCTCTCATGGCCAATAGCCTTAATGTACCCCTCACGAAAAAAGGTATATAAATATAAACATATGAGATGTATCACTTCAAATATCGATATGGAAATGCAAATTAAAATATCAATGAGATACTGTTACACACCTACAGAAATGGTCAAAATCCATAACAGTGGAAACAACTAAATTCTGGTGAGAATGTGCAGAAACAGAACTACTCCTTCATTGCTGGTGGGAATGCAAAATGATGCAACCACTGTGAAACACAGTATGACAGTTTCTTGCTAAACTACACATATTCTTAGTATATAATTTAGCATCTTGCTCCTTGACATTTATCTAGAAGAGTAGAAAAGATGCACACACAAAAAATTACACATGCATGTTCACAGGATTTTTCATAATTACAAAAACCTGAAAGCAACCAAGATGTCCACAAATAGGTGGAATGGATAAATAAATTGTAAATTCAGACAAAGAATATCATTTGACTCTAAAATTGAAAGTTATTAATTCATGAAAAAAACACCAACAGAGGACCTCAATGTAAATCATTAAGTAAAAGGTGCCAATCTAAAAGGCTGCATCATGTTTGAGTCTAACTATAGGACATCTGGAAAAAGTAAATATATAAATAAATACAGTGAAAAAGATAAGTCATTGTCAGAAGTTATTGGAGAGAGAGGGATGAGTAGAAGTAGTAGAGAGAATTTTTAGGGAACTGAAAGAATTCTGTCTAATTCAGTGGTGGGCAAATTTCATTATTCATTTTTTCAAACTCATAAAATGTTAGAAAGCAAGAGTAGATCCTCATGCAGACTATGGACTGGGTGATAATAAAATATAGATGTAGGGTAAATAATTGAAAAGAATCTTTCTAGTGGGCCATCTTCGTAAGATGGGAGAGTATGCATGTGTGAGGGCAGAAGTTACATGAGAACTCTCTTTTCTCAGTTTTATTATGAATCTAAAATTGCTCTAAGAAATAAAACTCTTAAACATTTGTAACTCTTCATGCCTACTCTAGTAAACTTATTCCCTTGTCATTGAATTTTTCCTTGAATAAAACTTATCAATACCTAACATACTACATACAAATGCCTCTATTTTTTAAGATCTACCACTTATCATTAGAATATAATCCTCATGAAATTATAGAAATTTTACTATTTTGTTCATTGCTGATTTCCAGATTCTAGAAGAGTATCTGCCAAATAATAGATCACCCATCAGTATTTTTTTGTTTGAAGTAAAATTACATATATGGGACTTCACTGTGCAAATATACATGTGTTTTATTTTCTCATTAAAGAGAAAAGGAGGTAACACTGATTATCCACTAAATATCAAGATGAGTACTTTTCATTTATTATATTTTTTAATTCTCGCGATAATTCTCACAATAGGATTTAATGATATAAGTATTATATTCATTTTACAGAAGACAGAGGCACAGTGAGGCTAGTATTGCTCAATGTCGTGTAACCCAATTTGTTACAGTGCTTCTAGGATTAAAATCCAAGTTTATCTGACTTCTAGGCTAATGTCATTTTTGCAAAGGATCACCACTCCCGACTCATTATTAGAAATGAGTTTACCAAATTAGTCATTACTTTAATGGTTTTTGGTAAAGGACATTAAAAGTTAAAAAGTAAACTTGTTTGGCTAATGAGCCTCATGGAATCCCTGAAGGACAGCAGACTCTGGAAGATGAATACTTGAAGGGAAAGGTCAGAGTTAGGAAAGTCACCAAAGGAATTGTCTTCACAATGAGACTTTCTACTCTGGGTTGATATTAGGGCTTTGGTATATATCTGAAGGACAAAGTAGGGGCATCCCAGGACTTCTAGGACTTGAAACTATTATAAATACGTGAGGTGATGGATATGCTAATTACCTTGCTTTAATAATTCCATATATCTATTATTAAATCATTACATATATCCCATAACTGTGTATATTTTTATGTGTCTATTTATTTATTTATTTATTTGGTACCGGAGATCGAACTCGGGTCCCCTCACTTGCAAGGCAGGCCACCGAACCGCTGAGCTAAATCCCC
>NW_022900951.1:80959233-81000572 GCF_012274545.1 Fukomys damarensis
AAATCCCCAGCCCCCCCCCCCTTTTTTTTTAAACAGGGCCTCTCTATGTAGTTGAGCCTGACCTGGAGCTCACTACGTAGCCCAATCTGGTCTCAAACTCACAGCGATCCTCCTGTTTCAGCCTCTCGAGTGCTGGGATTACAGGCGTGCGCCACCATGCTTGGCTTTTTGCGTCAATTTAAAAAGGACTAAATATAATTGCTCTTTTGTCTGCACTGGGTTGCATATAATTTTTGTTGCAGCCCTCCCTGCATCCTAGTTCTATGTGGGACCTTATATAGGAGGAAGGGTGCTAGCAATGACTGTAACAGTCCATCTTTTCTCCCCTAAGCTTGGGGCAAGTACAAGACCTCTAGAGGTCCTAAACTCCCTCCATGACAAATGTGAACCTATCTTAAATCAAATAAAATTAAAAGTTTTCTCTTATGTAACTAAATTCTGTTTGTTTATCATATGCCAACAACTTTGAGAATATGTTTCTCTTAGTAAGAGATCACTTTAGGAGATAGCTGATTTAGTGCTACCTTAAGAGGTGCTTTGTGTTCTTTGGATAATCCAGAACTGTGAGGTATGTAACCCTGACACCTCACCCAGAATGATTTCCCTGCTTGCCACAGTGCTAGACATCCCTGGACTTATCTTAAAGAATCAAGTGAGGGCCTCCGTTAACATTAAAATGTGGCATTATACACACATTTCCACAACCCATTATCAGTGAAGCACTTTCACCATTTGCAAATAAAGACCAAAAGTCCAAGGATGGAGTAAAGGGAAGGTCAAGTTTGAAGCTTTAGAGGATTAGGGAAAGGCTGAAAATGTGGGGTATGCTAGTGAGAAAGAGAATGCCCTGTAAAGTGACTAGATGGAGATTCCTGGGCAGTAAGGGGACAGCTTAGGTTTCTGAGGACTGGGCACCAAAAGAAAATAGGAGCAGAATCCAACTTATCATTTGCGTAAAGATTTCTGTGCTTGGCTAGTGATACCAGGTGTGAGCCATGCAGTGGCACGACAATTGACTCTATGGAGAGGGGTTAAAGAAGGCCATTTTCTCATCTCTAATTCTACTGTGTCATAAAATGAAGATCAGAGGGATAAAGCTGTGGCCTTTACTGGGTTGGGGCCATAGTTTCTGTCAGATCACTGATTCATGGTACTCACACTTGCAAATTCTTTATAACTAACTTGGTAGGAGTCAAGTGAGAGTTCTGTGCTCAACAAAGCCCTTAGAAGGCCAGGAATAAAGAGTACAACAGATCTGGCAATAAAAGGGACTAAGAGGCAGATCCTTAGTGTGAAGCTATCAAACTGAGTTAAATTTCTAAAAAAAATCACAAAATCATTAAAACCCCCCAAATTTTAACACATTTGGGGGTCTAAATTCTCTTTTAAGCAATGACAAAAATTTTTGAGAGCTCATTTCTTATCCTTTTATTAAGCACGTTTTCATCTGATCTATATTCCACTCCATTGTTATTTCTTTTTTCATTCTGTCTTATCTTAAAGCTATTCTGAGTAAAGTCTGCCAACTGTGTTACATTAATAGTGGCTTTGAAATGGATTATTTTCCCCTAGTGGCTAAAATGAGACCAGAATATAAAAAAATAAAGCTAGTTTTCAAAATTCAATTTGCAGTGGAAATTTATGAATAATTAATATGCACTTACTTTATAACTATAATTAAGGTACAACTGATTTATTATAAAAAGTTAAAGGATGCTTAGTGGTACCACTTTGTGCATTTAAAATTAAAATATAAATAAAAGGTTTATTAAATACAATTTTTACCTTGTTGTATATTTCAAATTTTCTAGGTTATTTTACTCCAATCTTCATAATCTCTTAATTTAGGTAAAAAATAGATGACTCTAAGAAATAACATGATATATAACTTAAATTGTACCATTTTATGCCATAATCCTCACTAAAAGTGAATGATGATATAAAGTGGAAAAGGTTTTAAAGTGCTGAAAAGATATCAACATTCTTGTATGAAGTTTTAGCATATGAAAAGAAAATTATGCTTAGTGATACCTGCTAGTTGAATGATTTGGAAATATTTAAGATTGCTAATGATTTTATTGATTTGGAGAAAATTCATAGCATCACTACTGTTTCTGGAGCTTGTGATCGCAAGAAAAGCAGAAGCAAAGTTGAGTCCTGGACATTATATAAGGAAATTGACTCACAGGACCAGAGAACAGATATTCACAGTAATTCATGATGGAGTGGCAATACTGGGTAGAAGAGAAAGAAATATATAAACATCCCAATTCATGTGTTCTTCTGTGAAAGACTGCATTTTGTGTTAACCTGGTACTTTTACCGAATGTGTCTGATTACTATTTTTAGCTTATCACTGATACTACAATAGTAAATAGTTGGTATTTATCTCCAAGGCATTCTAAGTGCTTTGCAGACAATTTTAAAATTATTCTACAATATATCCTTATCAGGTGACAATATTCTTTACCTCTCCTAAGGCAATTTAGAGAGGGGGAAAAACACAGATATCAAATGAAGAATAGATAAATATTAGAGCTGGTCTTTCAAAAGGAGAGGAAAATTTCTCAGATTTTCTGATTCCTACCATATTTTCTGAATAAGGTTTTAGTGCCTTGTTTCAATGTGTATGATCTAATATGACTAGAATTCAGTGGAAGTTCAAAAAGGTGAAATTTATTTTTTGAAAGTTCATTAGTGATATTTTTGACAAGTGTGAGTTTGCTTTGGTACTTCACAAGAAATAAAAAATAGTTACCCATATCCCTACCTAGATTCTTACATTCAAAGAAGTAAAAATTCATATTGAAAGCAAATGTAAAGTGGGTGTTGGGAAAAGTTCTTATTGGGGGTTTTAAGTGGCTCTTGAAATTTTAAAATTAAGCTCTCAAAAAATAGATACTTTTAGAACAAGGACTTTAAAATTTTGTTAAAAGATCTTTGTCTTTAAGTTTTGAACAGATTCTGAGACCATCTGTCCATGATATGAAGTGATAAAGCTATCCTTGGTATTTTTTTTATAATAATTCCTAGTAATACATTATTCTTACTGTGCTCAAGTATTAACTATCATGTATGTCTAAGGACAGTAATGTCCTGGCTAATCCAGAATTCTGATCACTAAAAAGTTAGCATGCATATGACAATTTTCAAATACTAACAAAGACAGCAGTGCCATATACTTGACAGTAAATTGATACTGAGGAAACATGAAATCCTCTCTGATGATCTAGTAGATGCCATACAATCACATGATTTTGCCAGGGCGTATTAATAGAGAGCAGTTTTTCTTGTGCCACAAATGATCTGAAGTGACAGCTGACAGTTTCAACTGCTATAACTCTGTAGAAGAGTGTTGATCTAGAAACACACGGTAGTAATTATTGCCTTATGGAGCCACTTTCTTCAAGATTGATTGCCTCAGCTTCTCAGTATTTTAAAATTACTCAGGTCAAAACCAGAAACCTTAACCTACAGCATTGCTGTTTGAATTCCAAGGCCAATTTAAAGCCTCATTATAGAGACAGACCACATTGGCTACTAATGTAGTAAAACCATTTCCCGAAGTGTCAGGTACTTTTTAAAGCTCTAGATTGCTCCTTTCTTGTTCTGATTGGAATTTTCTTTTATTGTAATGCGGAGGATTTTCTTCTTTGTGTGATAAAAACCCAAACTATAATAAATTGATTTAGAAAGCTATTTATAAATGACTTTACCCTTTTTGGGGAATCTGCTGATGCTTAGTGATATCTGACTTTCCTTTGACAAGGGGTTTCTTGGTAATTATAAAAGTAAATAAATATTGACTTCCCTTTTTGTGGGTAATAGAGGATTTTTAGTCTCAGGATTTTGTTGTTGTTGTTGCTGTTAACAGTTCTTAGAAACCCAAGTCGATGGAAGAGTTGCCTGGCTCTCTAAGGAACAAACAAGAGATTAAGTATTCAGATGAGATTTAAGGAGAAATTTCCTGACAATGTGGTAAAACAAGAAATTAGTTTTGTTAAATAAAGCTGTGGATATTAGGCAGGGATCTCCTTCCAACTACAAATTGAATCAAAGATTGAGATGGGAGAGGGGAAAGCCGACACAATGGTTATCACTGATCTGTACCCACCTTATGATTCTTCATTCTGCTGCTTGCCTACATCAGGGCCTACACAGGAAAACAAAATGAGGCGGGAAAGAAAGAACCAGCAGGTGACATATAGTACTTTTTTATGATTCTGGGTTATGAAGACCAATAGCTATGAAACTTTGTCTTCCTAACGCATTTAAATATGAAAATCTTAGCCTGACATTTAAAGTGCTTCACAATTTGGTCCCAGTCCGTTTTTCCAGGCCTTTCACTCTTTCATCTTTTCCAGAGATTCTAGGTCACAAATCATGATGAATGGTCCCCTTTTCTCATAAAATATATAACTTTCTGCCAAACGTTCTTGCTCATACTTAGACTCCCTAGCCATCTCACTAATTAATTCTTTGATCTTGAATCCTATCACTCTCACTTAGTCTCTACCATACCCTTTGCTATCGCTTATTGGTCATGTTCCTGTCTCATTTCCTATTAGTTCTGCCTGGAACACTGTCCCAGATACAGGATGGACTTCTTCCATAATCCTCTTTAAGACATTCCTCAAATATTACATTTTCTGGGAGGCCTTCCTGAACCAACCTATTGCAAGTTACACTCTTCTTGGCCTTTTCCATGTCATTTATTCAGCTTTACTTTTGTCATAGCACAATTTTCTGCTATATTACATCCTTGGCTTATATATTATATTTTATTTTCTATTCTCTACTACAACCAGTATTAAAGTTCCACTTGGGCAGAGATTTTTGTCTATGTTATTCACTACTATATTCATCCACCACCTACATACAGTGTGTAGCACATAGTGGGCTTGTATTCACTGATATCCTAGTTACTTTTTCTCATTGCTGAGACAAAATACCCAACATCCAAAGTTAAAGGGGAAAGGGTTTATTTAGCTCACAGTTTGTAGAGCTTTCAGTCCATAATCAGCTGGCTCCATGGCAGGGTGGCACATGGCAGGGGGCAACAGATCATGGCAGTTGAAGACAGCAAAAATAACAAGGGACCTTCGTGGCATGTTTCTTCCCTTTTAATCCCATCCAGACTGCCAGGATTAGCGTGGCATCAATCCGTTTGCTTAAGTGTAGTGGTTTCAACATTGAAACTTCCATTTGATTCTTCCTTCTTTAAAAAATTTATACATTTCAAAAAAGGAAGGGATATAGCTCAGTGGTGCCATGCCTGTCTGGCAAGCACGAGGTCCTGAGTTTGATCCTTGGTGCCACAAAAAATAAAATAATAATAATAATAATAATAATAATTTATACATCTCTTTAGGGTCTCCACTTGATTACACATTTTCATCATAGCTTCCTTTACTTCTTTAAACATTAGTTTACTGATTTAAATATATTTATATTAGTTTATTTAAAGTTAAATACAAAATCTTTTTTATCTAGGGGAGGTGGAATGGTGGTAACGGCAGATGTACATGTCAGTAGTGGATTCCACTGGTGGAATCCAGTAGTGCCATGTTGTTTGGGAGGAACCAATACATGGCTCCTGTTTTCTGAGGGGGCGTAGCTCCAAATCCAATCATCATGAGGATGCCCATTCTGAATACTTCTAAATGTAAAGTGTACTATATTGTTTAGTTGTTTCTATGTTGTTCAACAAGAGCTATCCAGGACTGCTGGCGGATGCTAGAAACTAAGAGTCAAGTTATTAACATCAAGCTTTCTAATATTACTTTGATCAAGTACCATGGACAACTTCAGTGGAGTGGGAGGTACAGAAGGTCACAAAGTAAAGGGTATGAATGCATAATTCTAGAATGATGGTGTGAAGAATTGGGAACAGTAATCCAATCTATTGAACTATGTCATGAAACACAAATTTGCCTCTCATCCCTCATTGCCAAGTTCCTCCCCTTCAAAAACACAGTCACTCTTTCCAATTACTGATCACTCACCCAGAAATATCTTTGAATATATGACTATGCATTTATCTATAATGTAAATAGATATTGCCACATTGCTCACCAAAGTGCTTGCACTAGTTTACAGTCCAGCTAACTGAATGAAACAATCTATTCTTCACATATTCACCCATACTGTATACTTTGAACATTCATTTGTCATTATAGTTTGGATTTTTTCTCATTAAGTTTATGGGTGCATTTAAAGCAAACAATATACTTACATTTATCATTAGGATCTTGTACATTTACCTATGTGTTGGTTCTTTTTTTTTTCTTATTGAGTTTATTGGTACTTTTTAGGTATACAGTACAGTTACATTCATCATTAGGATCTTGTACCTTTACATGACGGGTCTTGGTTCTCATTTTTTCCCCTAGTCCCTGCCCTCCCTTCACCCCCTCCTCCCTTCCCTAGTTACAAAAACTTTGTTTCTGTTTTTCTATTTTCTCGTGATTTTTTCTTTTCCCTTATTTCCTTTCCCCTATCCTTCCCACTTCCCCTATACCTTTAGCCCTTTTCTTCCTATTTCACATTATCAATTATACCATTTGGATCTTATTTACACTTTTAGTTTTTCACACCAGAGAAACTATTCGGTATTTACACATGCATGACTTATTTATTTCACTTAAGATTATGACCTCAATATGCATCCATTTTCCTATGAATGACTCTAGTTTCTCATTCTTTATGGCTGAGTAGTATTCCGTTTTATAGAAAAACCACATCTTCTTTAGCCAGTCTCTAACTGATGGGCAATTGTGTCTTGATTCTTATTTTTTCTCCATACTCCTGCCCTCCCTTCACTCCCTTCACCCTTCCCTAATTTACAAAGACTTTGTTTCTATTTTTTTCCTTTTTTCTCATTTTTTCTCTCTCTATCTATCTGTCTGTCTGTCTATCTACATTTGCTTTTTTTTTAAAAGCATGTTTATTTGCCCATTTTTGTATTGGGGTGATTTTTTCCAGTGTCATTCTTTCAACATTGTAAATGGTTATCAGCTTTTCTTCTTCTTTTTTGTTTTTTGAGACAGGGTCTCACTATGTCATTGAGACTGACCTGGAACTCACTATGTAGCCCAGACTGGCTTCAAACTCACAGTGATCCTCCTGCCTCAGCTTCCCGAGTGCTGGGATTATAGGCATGTGCTACCATGTCCAGCTCAGCTCCTTTTATTAGTAATTACTGAGCATATATTCAGCGTCCAAGAGTTTGTGAACTCAGTAATGTTCTTAATATTATTAGGAAGAAATTACTCTAGTGAGACATGGGAATTTATTTGTTTGTACATCAGTAGTGACTGAGTTGTATAAGCTATGCTAATACTCTCACCTATGTTTTTTATGGAACTGAAGCATTTGGGCAAAAAGGCCATTAGTAGAAGGGTCGTTAACCATAATTTGATGATTGTACTTGGTTTATGAAATAGATGGGGCCTAATTACTTTAAAAACATAACCATGGCCTTATTCTTAAGTACTCATTGTTGGACATGATCTCATTATTAGCTCCCTCCTTTGGTTATTAAACCACTACCCTCATTTTTTCCTGAGGCTAGCATAATTGAAAGATTTTCTTGAAAATGTTTCTCAAGTATTAATGTGTATGTATGCAAAATTACCTAGGGATCTTGTTAAAGAGCAAGTAATGATTCATTAAGCCTGTGGGTTGGGCCTGAGATTCTGCATTTTAACAAGCTTACAGGTCATGCTCCAATGCTGCTGTTCCATTGATTTAACTTTAAGGAATAAAATACTAAACAGTGAAGTCTTAACAAGTGGTATGCTGAAAGGGCACTGCTTTCTTCTCCAGTTTTCGGCATTATATTCCTTTTGGATCATTTATTCCCATATCCTCATCTCCTTTGAGTCACATCATTTAACCATAAAAAAGTGTAGTAAGATTGTCCACACAAGCAGCTATCTTTGATGGGACCAAGAGCAGCTCTCTCTTCTAGAGAAAAACTACTGGACTGCTATGGTGCCTTAAAGTGTCAATTTTGAAACGTTTTCTTAAAGTCTCTGGTACAGAGTGATGTTACCTTGGACAGACAGGTTAGCCAGATTAGCTAGGTATTAATCAGACTGGAATACAAACCATTATCTGCAGAGAGAGTAATGAAAGAACCGTTGGTACAAAGAAGGGTAAATTTGAATGGAGTGAAAATATAGAACATAATATACAAGGTCTCTGGGTATCGTAATGAAGTTAAACAAAATTGGATATAGAAAGATAATGAAAGGAGGTATCAATGGGACGTGACCAGGTTTTTTAAATTTATGTTTTTATAAAAATGTACCTATTGGCCTAATGTACACTTTGCCTATGGATATTATTGGCTAGTATCTTGAATTAGCTCACTTCACCCTGACTTCTGACTTCTTAACATGCTAATATAAGTGAAAGATTTTTGTGTTTCGGCCAGATGGACTCATTCATGACATCCCTCTTGCTCAGCTAAGTTTCAAGGGTCTGAAGGTTGGTGCTACATTCAAGAGCAGACTGTATGCACCAGTGAGAGAACCAGCAAGATACATCTTGAGGAGATGGTATTTTTCTGAGGATTCCACCCCATGTTATTGCCACTGAGAGTCAATAAGGGTAATAGAGACACAAGGGTGGAGGGAGGTTGGGAAGTTATGGTGGTGGCTGGAGGTTGTGATGAGGGTTGCACATGGCAAGCAAACAGGTAGAGGGAAGCTTGTATCAACTCTATAGCCAGGGGAAGATTGTATGGCAATGCCTCTATGATTTTATCTAAAAAGAAGAACTATTAAATCAAAGCAGATACTGCAGGTTATGCTCTCATTCGCAATACAGCCTGTTTTGCCTCCATACACATAAACAACAAAAACTAGAAGACATTTCCTTTGACATCAGACACCTCTAAATTTCTTGTTTTAATTCCAAAAACAGAAGTAATTTTCCATGATAGAAGGTGGGATTTTGTGAGATTTGATGGGGTGGGATGGTCCATACAGTGCATTGTTGGTGGGAGTACAGACTGGTGCAACCACTGTGGAAATCAATATGGAGATACCTCAAAGACTAGGATTAGAGGTTCCATTTGACCCAGCCATCCCTCTGCTGGGTATCTTTCCAAAAGAATTAAAAGAATCATATCACAGTTTTATATGCCCATCCATGTTTATAGTGGCACAGTTTGTAATAGCTAAAACTTGGAAACAGCCCAATTGCCCGTCAACTGGAGATTGGATAAAGAAGATGCAGTTTTTTAATAAAATGGAGTACTACTCAGCTATAGCGAATGAGAAACTAGAGTCATTTACAGCTAAGTAGATGCACATTGAGGCCATAATCTTAAGTGAAATTAATAAGACACACATGTGTAAATACCGAATCGTTTCTCTGTTGTGAAAAACTAAAAGTGTAAATAAGAATAAAAATGTATAACTGATATTGTGTAATAGGAAGAAAAGGTCTAAGGGAATAGGAGACGTTTGATGGGTAGTGAAAAGAAAATATATGAGAAAAGGAAAAACATGGAAAACTGTCTTTTTAACAGGGAAGGGTAGAGAGTGTGAAGGGAGGGCAGGGGAATGGGGCAAAAATAAGAAATAAGATACATTATGTAGAGGTACGAGTTCCTAATGATGAATGTGACTATAGTGTATACCTAAAATGTACCAATAAAATTAATGAAAGAAAAGAAAAGAAAACAGACATAATCTTGGCAAGAGAGGTGTGAGTGGGAGAATAACTTAATCTTACACAGGCTCCAGTCTTAGAAGTTGTGTGGACTGTGAACGGAGGTTAAGGGGCCAAGGAAGCAGATTGTAAAGGTATAGGTCTGCACTGTGTGCTGTGTCCACCTCCTCTTTGCAAGCCCTGTGGCTAATGCAGAAGGTTGGAGCAGCTCAGGAAAACAGCTGGAGAAGGCTCGGAGAAAGAAAAATAGGAGCTCAGGGTAGCAGCAAATGCTGGCACACAGAACTCAACAGACTCGTTAAATAAGCAATCCTGTTAAGTGTGTTAATCAGCTCAGCGCCCAAGAGCCTAGGGTTTAGCCTAAAAGATACCTGAGGTGGAATGGGACTGTTTATTGCTGTAATCTAGACCCTGAAGGTTCCTAGGTCATAATCCCTTATCCCTGTTCCACTTACAGAGAGGAGTTTGGCTGCAGGATGTCGGAGAGGAGAACAAGTGATCAGAGGGACATGGCTGGCAAGGTGCAGACATGCAGAAGCTATCACCACTTTTAGCTGTGAGTCCCTCCCCCGACCCCCAACACACACCAGGGTCCCAGTACCTTTCGTGCCTGCCTTTTGACTGGTGGAACTGGAATCGGGGAACCTTAAGACTTACAGATCTTTTACATGGGAGGGGTGAAAAAGAATGGTTTTAGTACTGGGGGGGGGCTTGCGTTATACATAAAAAAATATGTGGCTTGTGCCTTTAAAACATTAAATTCTGGCCTGTGGGGAACTAACTAGGTGAACTAGACACCGGTTCAATTGCTGAAACTGAGGATCAGGAAAGTTGAAAAGGTGCCTTTGTGGTTTCCCACACTTATATGCACTCCGTTGAACACTCCCCTCAAACCCTGCATCCCAGGCTACTCTGGTACGGACACTAGACGGCGCTGCCGGGTCGTGCTTTCCTTCTCCCGGGAAAGGCAAGAGAAGCGCGTTTAAAAACCAGGGAATGGGAGACGGGGTTGGTAGTTTTTTCCACTCTCCTTACTTTGTCCCTTCCCCTTGAGCTCCCAAATCCAAAGCGGTGTGAAGAGGAGGAAGAGGAAAAGGAGGAAGAGGAAAAGGAGGAGGAGGAGGAGGAGGAGGAGGAGGATTATCAGTGACATGGATGAGGACCTAAAGTTCAGGTGTGTCCGATCTTCAGAGAAAGCACAGTAGGGTACAGACTGAGAGAAAATCTCAGACAAGCGATGACTTTGTTTTTGAGACAGGGTCTCGCTCTGTAATGCAGGCTGTCCTTGAACTTGGAGCAATCTTCCTGCCTCAGCCTTGTGGAGGAGGAGAAGGAGGTGGAGGAGGTGGAGGAGGTGGAGGAGGTGGAGGAGGAGGAGTCCTTGTCCCTGATGCGCCAGAGCTGTTCTAATTCCCACCTAGCCCCCTTGCAATCAGTCAGCCAGGAGAAACCAAACTCTTAGCAACGAAGACTCGGCTCCTGGTGTCTCCACTACCTTCTTATCCCCTTCTCCAGACGTATTTTGGAGATGGAAGCAGCAGTGGCAGGATGTGAGGACAGCCTGGAGCTCCCTTCCCAGGAGTCGCTCGCTCTTTGGAGCTAGGGAGTGTGAGTTTTTGCGCACTGGCTGGAGGGTGCCCGGGAAACGCTGGAGCGGCACAAGAGGGAGAAAGGCAGGCAGAGTTCACAACTGCCGCTGCTTTTGGGTGAGGTGGTGGGTCGGCTTCTTTCTGGAGTGTCCCTGCCTCACAAGGGGCGCGAAGGCTACGGGCTGAGGCGCTCACTTTCCTGCTTGCACTGTTTGGGCTAGGCAAAGTGCTGCTGGAACAAGGCTCCTCCAAAGCGAAGGAGGTTGGGAGCCTGGAGCCTTAGGAAAGTCTAGTCACTAAGCAGAGGCAGCACCTGACATTCCAACTAAAGGGCGGAATGATTTAAGAACTCTCCTTAGCCGCTCTCTCTGGAGCTCCCCCCAGAGTCCACAGAAGCTCCGTCGAACTCTAGAAATCTTCCCTAGGCAGACAGAAGTTTCAGGGTATCCCACCTGGCTGCGACTAGGGGCTGAGAAACCGGCTAAGCTGTTCTGTCTGCTGCTTGGGGAAAACACTATCTTCTCCAGCCCTGCTCGTCGTTGGGCAGTCTCTGACCGCCCGCTAAATCCTAGCCTGAGTATTCACCGGAAACCCGGCTCGCCATCTCGCCTTGGACCTGGAATCACGCGCCTGAGACTTGCTGGACCTTGCTGGTTTTTTTTACAAGACTCAGGTAACACCCGCTTGCAGAACCGGAGAATTGGCTCCCCAGGCCTGGGGGAGAACGCGTTGAGCTCTCAGGTGGTAGCTGGGAAAAGGCAAACCGAAGCCAGCAGAGGCTCTAGATCTGCAGCCTGAGTACCCGTGCCAGGAAACTTGCTGGTTTGCTTTCTCTCCCTTCAGCTCTCTCAGAAAGTTTCGCTACAGAGCTATCAAGGCCAGAGGCTCTTTTCCTGGTAGAAGCCTGCTGGATTGCTCAGGTGCGGCAGAGCAGGTGCTTTGCATTCCCTGGCAGGATCTTTGTGGTCTCTGTAGCTAACCCAGGTTTTGCAGCCTGCAAAACAATTTCCTGATAGGCACTTCTGACTCCCCACCTTTCTGCTAGCGGTCAGCAGAGCTCTCCGCGGGGATGGGGTTCAAGGCAGCTCCAGTGTGGAGCAGCAAGGGGTTCCCAGGCATGTGCTCCTGCTCCCGGGGATTCCCATGGCGCACCAGATGTAGTAGAGCGCTGGCGATTTGGAACAATCTCTAATTTTCTTCCCTGAAAGCCTAAATGACAGCCCTGCTGAGCGCAAGATAACCCTTTTCTATGCAAAAATCTCTGCTGCCCTTTGTGTGGGGTTTCCAGATTGAATGACTCTTGGCTCACTGTCGCTCAGGGCTGAGGACCGACCAGAGTCCACTTGCGCTTCACAGTCCTTGTGATGGAAACCCAGAAAGGGAGAGGAGGAACAGTCACCTGCAAGTGTCTCACCTTGCTGTGAGCCGCCGAGTCAAGCAACCTGCTTGATTTGCCTATATTAGAGTTAAGAAAAATGCTTTGGCAGGGAGACCAGGAAAGGGTATGTTATGTATAATTTTGTTCTATGGGTTTTTTTTCCTGGTCCGCACGGCCACCCCTTCCTCATTTCTGTGACCCAGGAACTTTGTGGGAGACTTTAGTAAATAAGTATATAAGGTCTCCCCACACACTACCCGCAGAAGATGCTAGTGGGCAGAAGTACTGGAAAACAACTTCTCTGCTGAATGCTAACCTGGTGCCCACCAGTGGTACTTTTATTGTTGTTTGAAGGGGGAATCTATTTAAGAAGAGCATCTTGTCCCTGAAGGGGGAAGTAGCATCTGTACACCAATACATTCAATCTCATCTTGTGTAACCTTTGAAACAGAAATATTTTTTTCTTGGCCAGGGGAACCAGGTTGTAGATTATTGAACAAGTGGTGCAGCTAGAGACCTAAAGTAAAGGACGGAGCAAAGAAATTACATGTTCTAGAGGTTTTGCAAGTTCAGTGGACATCTCACAGCTCGGGCAGATGATGGCAATTATGGGAGAAGGCTCCTGGGAATGAAAGAGTTTGTGAGATGTCGGGGAGTCATTTACTGACAGGCCCTTCTCCCAGTCTTCCTTATAGGACAGGATCTTCCTGAGGATTTGAGGGTACTTTTGTTTATGCAGTGCTAAGCCACTGGGCTCTTTGTCTCCAGGTGGAGGGTATTTGGGCTTCCACCTTGCCTTGGAGCTCAGAACACATTCTTACTCTTCCTAGTGCTCCCTGCTTCCTCAGAAGAATTTGGCAATTACTTTGGGATTTCAAGTGGAATTTCTAGGTATCTCTGAGCATGAGCTTCAGCCAAAGTACCCACCTTCATCCCTTTCTACTTTTTTCCTCTGGGGAGAAAACTCTGCTGTAGGATCAGTATTGTCACACCTCTCAGTGGCTTAACCTGATGCAATGGCTTCACTTCTGCTCTGCCTGCTCACTGTGTGACAACTCCAATCTTCCACCTGCCCTGGGCTAAACAGTCTGCAATTATCCACTGTAGATGCAGGTGATTTAAATAGAAAATATTTAATGCAGGTAAAAGGCTACAGCATCAGAGGATCCTACTTACTCTAGCCCCAGCTAGTTGGAAGTAGGGGCAAGCTATAGCCATAACTACCTAAGTGGCGGCAAGCCATAGGTGCTTCTGTTCAATAAACTAATGCCAGGCCTTCAGAGCAGTAGGGTTGAGATATAAAACCAGCTTTACAGTATAGCTACTCTGTCTGTATTTTGAGCTGCCTTAACTGAGGTTGAGCAGTGAGCCCTCTTGAGTTTCTGCAGCACTACATCTGCTGTCTGCGGAGGCTAAAAGTAAAGGTAAGGTGTGGGGGATTATGGAGCGCCCCTGAACTGTGGGTTTTACAGGCAAAATCATGTCTGAATCTTTATTTGTCAATTAAATTCCTTTGAAACCATTCGTTAAATGCACAGTACCTTTTTGTTTGCCAATAACCAGCAACAGAGTCCATAGATACTTATGCTGCTTACCAGGGTGAACTGATGGTGTGAACATCACCTAGGGAATAGTGCAAATTACCCACCTGGAACATAGATCCACAGATGCACTCACTGATGTTTTACTGATGCCCTTAAGAAGTCATATGCTGAAGAAACTAACCATGTAAAAAGATGAAATATAAAATGACAGTTGCAATTTTGCTTAAAACATATTTCATAAAATGTTTTGCCTTATATAATTCAGTGGATTGACTTATTGCAAAACATTTGCTATTTGGGAAGAAAGGGGAAAGCTGGGAAGGCAAAATGAGTCAAAATTATGGTTTAAGTGATTGTATACTTTGGTAAAAACAAATTAGTGTTCACACCTACTCCTCAAAGGAAGTCATCAACACTATAGACACCGTGATGGTCTGAGTAGATTCTGTGGTAGCTGTATGTGGCTAGTGATTATCATATTGAAAAATGCAACTATGGAGCCTTCCCTTCACCACAGGAATTTCTACTGGCATTACTATATTCGAATTCTCAACATCTTTTTCCACCAGAAACATGTTCACAAAGGCAAACCCTTTCATGGGTTTATGCAGTCGTTTAATGTTCTCAGTACTATAGTGCTGCTGCTTCCTTCCCGTCTCAGAAAGCAAATCAGTTAGTAACATTATAGGAACAACCTTGTCTATATTTGGGAGACCTAAAAGTAAATTCCAGAGGGAATTATGAAGGGAAAAATATAAACAACTCGTCCTCCACATATCAAATGGACTATAAGTAACAATAAATAAAATGCAGTGGTATTTTTATAGAAACAGACTGATACATAGAACAATGTCCAAAGAGTCAAGTACACTGTGGATTTTAATAAGAGATAAAGGGGCATCTCAAATCCATGGGTTAAAGGGGAAAGATATATTTTTCAATAATGTGGTTAATGCAACAGGACTAACCATTAAAGGGATTTAATAAAGGTATTGTATCTGTGTACACTGTTTAAAGTTAATTCCAGCTGAATCAAAAATTAAAATGTAAAAAATTCAAAAATGATAGATATTCAAAATGTTCTGTTTTCTAAAAATATAATTTTACAGATTAGAAGGCTTTTGCAATTTTTTAATGAAAATTGAATTAAAATATTAATAAATTTAACCATCAAAAATCTGTAAGGCAAAAAAGCTATAATCAAGATTTTAAAAAACAACCAACTAGGAAAATATGACATAGCAATGGTTAGATACTTTTAATATGAAAAGAACTTCTACACATCAGTTAAAAATAAATCCCTTAACAAAAATGGGGGCCAGGAATTTAGCTCAGTGGTTCCACCGCCTGCCTTGCAAGCACAAGGAACTGAGTTCAATCCCCTGTACCCCCCCAAAAAAAGAAAAAAAGATTGAAAGAAAAAACAGAACATGGGGAAAATTCACGAACAAAATATTCACAAAAGAAGAAATACCAAACTCACTTTACAAATAAAAACTAATAGTTTTCACATATCAGAGGAAGAAAGTTTAAAAGAGTAACAAAAACAAAGTTTTGTCAAGGCTAGGGAGATATGGATGATCTCATACATCATTTAAATTGGTTCATTTCCAGAGATTGGGCTGACAACCTGTATAAAAATGTAAGATGGTTTCTATGAATTGAAAATTTTAGTAAGAATTCTAAAGTTAATGTGAGTACTAAAAGATGTATAGACAAGAATGGTCTTTGCTTATAGTACCAAAGCTTTGAAAACAATCTCAATGGCTGTAATAATAAATTGACTATATCAATTGGAATGTGCCAGTTCATTTAATTACTTTGTACACATAAGGATAATGTAGAACTACCTTTTTATATGGAAATATATCCATAAACACAATTTAGTGGACAAGTTGCTTTACAAACAACATAATTTAATTTCCGTATTTCTGTACATCTGTGCAAATCTATAAATATATAAAAATTCACCAAAAGATTAATTATAGGTTAAAGGGTTTTAAGTTTTCTTTAAAAAAATCTGTTTGTGTTTTAATCATTATTTGCATTTATGGTGGCAAAAATAAAGGCATATATGATATAATGTGTATAAAATGCTTATCTTGGTATTAAAAACTCGTGCTTAATTCATGTTTGCAGGTAGTATGCTTTTATAATTTACAAGATAAGCTAGTCAAAGTTAAATGCAAACTTCAAAAGAATTCAAGGATTAAATGTAAAAAGGGAAGCATATGATAACTAGAATAAAATTAATGAAGGAAATGTTTTCTAAAAATAGAACAGAGGTGATCAAGAAAACATATTAATTTACATGAACATTAAAAATATGTGTAAAACATGCAAAAGAAGAAATGAAAAACTGGAGGAAATAATTGTAGTATTTCATAGATAGATATCTGTATTTACTCCAAAATATACTGTCATTGAACCTTCCCCAAATAAAACAGTGTTATTTGGACTCTTATTTTTCACATAAAAATGTATATTTTATACATATACACATAAAATTATTATACTATTTCAGATCACATCTCGCATAATACTTGCAGTGTTTTTGAGGGCTTATGGATTGGTGGAAAAACAACCATACACTATAATTTCCTGATTTAATTAAGGACAATGTATTACTTAAATGTATTACTGCTTTATAAAGTGTAAGCAGACACAGGATATCCTAGCATGATCTTACTCTGCTAGTTCCTTACTACCCTAGTTCCTTACGGATCTGTAGTTGCCAATACCCCTGTCTGACTAGGGCACAAATTAGCCAGAACTAAAATCATAGCCGACCTCTGTGTCCCACCCCTGCACCATTAAGGTTTTTTATTCTTTACACTTAGCATCTTTGTCACCAATGACAGGGTAGAGGGGTACTTATGATGACAGTCTACCTTCCATTCTGGGAGATGTTTACTAAGAGGCTTTCCTGGTTGTTGATCCAAACTCAGCAACAAGAGGGCCATATTTAACCCTATCTGGGGAAAGAAAGCCAGATTAGTGCCCAAATGTTCTTGAGCAAAATACATGTTTTATTGTTCTTTAAGAAATGGAAAAGTTCATTTCCCTGACAACCACTTCATAGGTCTCATTTAATAGCCCATTAATAGATGCTTTTGATACTGAGTTTAGATCAAGGACTGTGACCATAAATAATGACAGTTAACATTTATTTAGAACTTGTGTTCTGAACACTTTATAAGTATAAACTTGCTTCATCCTTATAAATTATCTTATGAACAGGGAGGGAAGTAATATTTTTACTTTTGTTGTGCTGCTGGAGCTTGAATCCAGGGCCCCACACAAGGTGGGCAAGCACTCTGTAGTTCAGTTACACACCAATGTGGTAGTATTTTTATTATTTTTAGAAGTAGAAACTGAGACATAGGGAAATTCAGTAATTTACCTAAAGCTACAGAACTATATAAACAGCTCTTCTGGGGTAAAAAACAAGGCAATCTAATTGGCTTTGAAAACCATTCATTTAAGCATGATTACAAAGTATAGTAACAGGTCAATTTTTATCATTTGTATAACTCTCACATTTTCTACAGTTAGATGCTATTCCTATAATCACAAAAATATATAATATTAAAAAATGAGTAAAAGCTTCATATTGAGTCACAGATGTAAACCTAATCAACTCTTTAATTTTGTCTTTTTTTCTTTTTAGAAAAGTGTCCTTTCTGGAAGATATGTAGAAGGGCAATAGTTAGGCCAAATGGAAGTTCTAGTTTCAGTTTTTTGAGGAATCTTCATTCTGATTTCCCAAGTGGTTAAATAGTTTATGTTCCCTCCAACAGTGCAGATGAGTGTTTTTTTTTTCCTGCAGCCTCACCAGGATTATTATTATTTGATTTCTTGATGACTGCTCTTCTTTCTGGGGGTAAGATGGAATCTCAGAGTAGTTTTCATTTGCATTTCTCTAATGGCCCATGATGTTGAGCGTTTCTTCTTATTTCTATTGGCCATTTGTACTTCTGTGAACTGTCCATTCATTTCACTAGCTCATTTTTTCATTAGGTTTTTTATTTTGGGGGATCTAATTTTTTCATCATTTATATAGTCTAAATATTAGTCCTCAGTCTGAGAAATAGCTGGTAAAATTTTTTCCCATTCTGTTGTCCTTTTGCTCTACTTGTTATTTTTTTTTTTTTCTGTGCAGAAGGTTTTAAATTTGATGTGATCCCATGTGTTGATTCTGGGGACTATGCAACTGGGGTTCTGTCCAGAAAGTTTTTGCCTATGCCTATCTATGACTTGAAGAGGTTTATATAATTTGTCTTTCAACAAATTAAGTGTTTCTGTTTTAACAGTTCTTGAATCCATTTTAATTTTAGATTAGTACATGGTGAAATATTTAATATTCTGCATGTGCATAGCCAGTTTTTTTCCGACACTGTCTTTCCTCCTGTGTATGTTTTTTGCCTCTTTGTCAAAGATCAAAATGTTGAATGTGGCGGGGATTGGTTCTGCATCCTCTATTCTGTTCCACTGATCCTCATGTTTGTTTTTATGCCAGTACCATGCTGTTTTTCATCACTGTAGCTTTCTAATGTGATGCCTCCCTCTTGCTCTTGTTACCCGGGAGTGTTTGTATTATTCCATGTGTCTTCTCATTTTTTATAAATTTTAGGATTGTTTACTTCAGTTTGGTGAAGAATGCTGTTGAAATTTTTATTCAGATTGCATTAAATCTTTATATTAATTTGGAAGTATAGCCATGTTGACTATATTGATTCTGCCAATCCAGTAACAGAAAAACATCTTTCCATTTTCTGATGTCCTCTTCAATTACTTTTTTCAGAGTATTGTAGTTTTCATTGTGGAGGTCTTTCATTTCTATAGTTAGGTTAATTCCTAAGTATTTAATTGTTTTGGTGCTATCATGAATAATATTTTTTCCTAACTTCTTTTTCAGTGGGTCCATTATTAATACACAGGAATGTTACTGATTTTTGTGTGTTGATTTTGTATCCTTCTATATTACTGAATGTGGTTATTAACTCTGAGAATCTTTTGGTAGATTTTTGGGGTCTTCTGTGTAGAGGATCGTGTTATCTGCAAATAATAAGTTGACTTCATCCCAGTGAGACATGCAAATCCATGTTTATAGCAACACAATTACTAATACCTAAGTCTTGGAAGCAGCCTATATGTCCATCAACCAATAAATGAATAAAGAAAAATTGGCATTTATATTCAGTGGCATACTACTTTGCCATAAAGAAAAACTTGAGTCATTTGTAGGAAATTGGATTCACTGTAAGGCCATCATGTTAAGTGAAGTAAATCTGATACACAAGCTTAAATACCGTGTGGTTTCTCTTATATGAGAAACTCAAAATATAAACAGAGAATAAAATAAATGATAGCTAATAGGATGTAGGGAGGTAGATCTTTCTCAAACAAGAAGCGGGCCAAGAGTTGGAGGGGAGGGAAAGTGGATGAACAAAGAAATTAAGATGTGTTATGTACATGCACTAACTCCACAAGCCAATATATTATACACACACCCTACAAACATTATATTTTGCAAACATGTACAAAAAAAGAAGGGAAGAAAGAGAGATGAGAGGGAAGTGAAAAGGAAAAGCAATGAAAAAAGGGAATTAAGATATGTACATGTTCCAATTCTCCACAAGGAATGTAAAAATTATATACTATAAACATGTACTAATAAAAATATTCTAAGCTATTAGTACCAAGATCCGTACTAATCACAAAGCCAAAATGTTATTTAGAGATGGTAATTACAGTCTTCTCATACAACTATAACTGCATTTTGGAATCAAAAGGGATAATGAAATAACATCTCTTAAACTTTTGGAACCTAAGATGAAGTTATTGTCAAGTTGAGTTTAGTTACTGTTTTATAGTTTTGTTTCCTTTCTTACCCAGACTAAACTTTGAAATATGTTCCTTTTGATAACATTTTCATCAAGATCTAGACTCATTATCTTGTCTGCAAACTTGTCAAGAAAATCTTGTATTCTTGATACAATTTAATGACTTTTTTTTTCTCTTCCAAAATATATATGACTGAATTCCTCTAGTGAAGATCATACCAGTGCCTGATGTATATCTTAATCTTTGGCTTACTGCTATGGTTGGAAAACTTTTTAACCCCTTTAGCTTTCCCTCCCATCCATTCCTTGTTGTAAGCATTTCAAACATTCACCATACATCTCAGGCTCCATTCTTCCACATGTTCTGGGCTTTTACTTTAATTTTAGGTTTCACTTTGTAACTCTTCATTCTCTTGCCCTCCCCTGCTTTCCTGTGCCCCTTCTCTCCTCCTTCCTTTATTTTCTTAATACTCTAATGTTCTATAGATTATGATTAATTCTTCTAGGTCCTGTGTTTAGAAAATTCATGTCCTCCAGATATGCTCATGGGCAGAAAGATTAACATTAGACAGTAATAAGGATTTTAACCAAAGAGAAAGAAGAATATAAGAGTATGGGTGGGTACATGGCATAGGTTTAGGGAGAAGAGTTAAGGGAAGCCTTCATTTTATTTCTGTTTTCTCTATGAGGTAGTAGGCAGTGCCATTTGCTTAGAGTGAATTGTGAAATACTTGGGAAGGAAATTTAAAGTAGATGACAAGAATGTTGGAGCTTAGAAGAAAGAGGCAATTACTAAACAAAAGAATATCTAAGCAGCATTGAAAGTTCAAATGATGGAGATCATGAATTTATAAGTGTAGTGTTTTCAAACTGTAGTCAGGCATTAAATTGGGGCCAGTGAACAATTGCGTTCATCTAGGGCTGTGTTTTTTTCAGAAGGATTCAGTGCAAGTTGAAGAAGAACAAGTTATAGAAGTGATGGGTCATGAATTAGAACTGTATGGAAAAGGAAGCATCAGGGACTATCCCAGTGAAGTTAGGGTTTACTAGAGGGATATATTTTATACTATGATTATACAAGGGATTTCCTAATTAGACCTACAATGGCTGCCTGCAGAATTGGATGGGAGAATGCAAAATGGTCATCTGTACACTGGAGAGCTGGAGGACCTAGTGGAAAGTCGAGGGCCTGCAGCTCACTGCAGAGTCTGGTGTGAGTCTGTTTTGGAAGACAGACAATAGGAAAAAAGGAAATAGATCTTTTGTAAATGGGAAGGAGACTAAGAATTGGAGAGATAGATAGGAGGGGATATGAAGGGGACCTAAATAGAATTAAGATATGTTATGGTATATGTTCCGACTCCCCACAGTGAATGTATTCTTTATGCTCTACAAATGTGGACTAACAAAAAAGCCAAAGTCTTTTGCCAAAAAATCTGTGTTGGAAGACTAGTTTCTGTGCTGGAAGACTAAAGGCAATGATGAAGACTGAAGTTCCTCCAAAGAAGAAAAATGAAGACTTCCTTCTTTTTTTCCCCTTTTATTCTGTGCAGACTACAAGCCAATTGGTTTGTTCCAACTACATCCAGGGTGAGTTTTCTCTCCTCAGTTTGCAACCTATATGTCAATTATCCATTGATGCATTCAGAGCTTTACTAATTTGCTAGGTGGTTCTTACTCAAATCAAGTTGACACATCGTAGTTAACGATCACAATAAGCCCTTGTCAACTTGACAACCGGATACGTCTCCTTAAACCATATTTAATTTTCAAATACAATAAGAAGTGCATAATTATGCCTAACATGATACAACTGTCTTAGGTACAAATAGAAACACCCTAATTATCTCCCTAGAATGAAAGTCAAGTTTTTTCTTTGCATAATTCTTGGTCTTATAACATCCCATAGTTTAAACATTATAATATATGTGTGTGTATTTAATAATACTTCAGAAATTATATTAAGTTTATGAACATTTTATTGCAAAGAAAGAAAACAAAGAAACCGGCTCAATCTATGTGTATGTATACACAAGCATTTTAGCAAAATAGCACAGAAGTACTTATAACAATTAGAGTCCTTTTTTTTGTACCTGGTCACAGTTGCAGCTGGTATTTATAACTATGTACTTTTTTTATTACCACTTCTGTATTCTTTTGGCCTTCAGTAAGCACCCTAGCAAGTCTTGGTTCCTTACCTGGCAGGGTGACCGTATCTTTATTTCTGAAGTGTCTGGACCATTTGTGTTCTTGCCTGGATTGGGTTACTGTAGTTTTTCACTAACTTTAATAACAGGGTATGGTAATGCTAGGATGTATCCTAAGAGATCGCTTGCATTCCAAATATATTCTTAATTTTCTCCATTATGGAGTAATAGTCCAAATTCCCCTTAGTAGTCTGAATTAATCACCCCTGCCAACATCATAACTCCCTTTTTAGCATGTTTACTCAGAGGCATGAGGAGCCCAAAATGATGAGGGGAAATCTTACTTTCCACTTCAATGGAATTGTTGTTCTTCCTGGTGTAAGCCATCCTCCATCGGGAACTAAGACTTCTAGGCTAGCAGAGCATAAGGTCTTAGGAACAAGAAGCAAAACCTTTGCTGTTGGGGGTTTAGGAGCAATAGACTGTATGTATGAAGAAAGTACACAGATGGTAAGGGTCTCTATGAAGAGAACATAATAGGGGGATGAGGCAAGCTTACTGTATCTTGGTTTCATTGTGAGTAGAGAATCTAAGATTTGTAGCCCTGCAGAGGCCAAGACCCTTAGAAGGCTTCTGGGTAGAATAGCAGCCTAGGCAAGGTTGAACAATTGACTACCTATTAGGACAATGAGCAAACCTTTTAAAAATAATTGGAACTCATTTCTCACTGTCATGGAAGGCAGGAATAAATATAAAAAGAGAATATTAGAAGAGACTCTGGTATTGAATTAGAAATCTTAGAAGAAAGAGTATCTGTGTTTCTTTGGTACATATATAGTAGTATTTGGTTTATACAAGGATAGAAAAATTACGGAGAAATTGTCCCTAAATTGATATATTTTGTGAAAACCAGAAGCTAAAAGGAGAGCTGATTGGTTTTTCTTTACTTATCATTTTGTTAATTACAAAAATCACTACTTTTGTAATTGAAAAAGGAAAAAATTAAATGGCTCCCCTGATATTTTTTCTGCATGATAATGGGTTTGTACTTAATCTATCTTTTGGATAGGCATAACAACTTCCATTTAGAAAAATTTCCACTATTTTTTGGTCATGCCTGTAGCTCACCTACTTTAAAACTTTCCTCTGATAGAAAACTTGACAAAAACATGAAAAAAAAAACCAAAACAAAACAGAACTAGGTTCTTTAAATAGATCACAGTGCGTGTGCAGTGTAGTTTCAGGACCTTGGATAGGAAATATCACTATACAGTTTCTTTAGTTACCAAAAGCCCACAGTTAAAGAAAATTTTCCATTTAGGAGTTCCTTTTTAAACATTTGGGTCAGCAATCACAGAGATCACCCTCCTGGATACAGTATTCTTTTCTTGAGCCTTATATTTGTTACTTTATACTTTTAGTTCCCCGCCTCCCCCCAAAATATCCATTAGTCATTTAGTTCACACAGAACAAAACTATTTTACTAAGCATTTATGGTGTGTTGGACACTGACTCTTAAGGATCAAATCTGAGAAAGAGGAATATATTCATGCAGAAAAGATGTGTTAAGGGAGGGTACCCAGGGTAAAAGAAAGTGCTATATTAGGATTCAGTTCCCCAACTCCCTGCTACTCTACTACCATGCTCTGTAACTTTGAGTATGACACGCCACCACGATAGCACTAAACTTCTTCCTCTACAGAGTGGGGAGCTTGGACTAAATCAATGATTATCAAACATAAGCATGCATTTGAATTACCTGAGGTGCTTTTTGCAAAGGCAGTTTCCTGTGGCTTCACAACAAGACACTGATTCAGATTATCTTGAAGGGGGAGGACAGAGCTAGGCATTTTAAGCAAGCTCCTCTGGTGCTTCTGATATAAGTAGTTCTTGAACTACACTTTTTTGAGAAACTCTGGACTCTATAGTCTTTTCCAGTTTTAACATTCCATAGTATGATACCTGGGTGGCATCAGTATGGATGGGATTGACAGGAGAGCAAAGTCAAAGGAATGATTTATCTTACTAATTTACCAAGTTAGCAAATATTTATCAAACACTTTATACCTATAGAAGAACTACTATCCAGCTTTCCTATATATGTTTCATTGATTTTGGTAATGATGAAAGGAGCTGAGAAATATTCAGCTGCTTATGAAGAATAGTACCTTTAAATATCTGAGCTAGCACAGTTTTCATTTTCTGTTCTTTATACTCGAATGTAAGTCTTAAGTGTTGTGGGAGCTGACACTTTTTCTCTCTTTTAGAATGCATGAACTTTTGGAAATGAGGCATCTCTTTTTCATGTCTGTGTTCCCAACTATAAGTGTAGCATATGGCACATATTGAGCTGCTAATGGATGTTTATTTAATCAAACAATGTCCTCTACAGTGTTCTCTTGGGGACCTACAGTGATCCTCGCTAGCATTCTTGTTGCAAATAAGATTCTATTCTCGCTTTTTTCTATCCCAGGTATTCCAGAGATGAATATGCAGATGAAGTTCCTTGCTACATACACACAGGCATGCATCATATGAATTTCCAAATACCAAAATATTAATCACATGCCAAAATGTAGTAATTAATAGTAGGTTTATAAACCATGTGAAGAGATTGAGAGCATATATGGAAGTCTGTACACAGACACACACACACACACACACACAGCCTTCCAGAATATAGATTGAAATTTAATTCTGTTCAGTTTCAAGTCTCCCATTATTTTCATTAGTCTGCACTGTAAAAACTATTTGGGGGATCCTCATAGCAGTAAAAAAAAAAAATGGCCGAGCAACAAAATGTGCGCAGCATTTCTAGATGGCTTAGTACCTTCTTGAAAAGATTATAATTTTTAATTTTGGCTCCTTTTGCTTCTGAAAAATTCAGATTAAGTAAAATCACATGTCTTGTGACTGGAAATTGAAGCTCAGTAGTCCAATTGCTTTGGTTGGGAGAACGTGTACAAGTTGTTGGTTATGTTTAGAGGTGCATAATTTAAAATACTTTTACATTTTTGTAGCACTTTAAAATTTTCATGGCATCTGTATATCAAATATTTTATTTGAGCCTCAGAACAGTCCTTTGAGGTTAGAAAAGCAAGGTATTAAATCATGCAACCACGGCGCTCAAAACCAAATAGTTGTTTAACTGCCCCCCTCTGTCGCCATTTGGCAGGTGCTGTGACAGACATGGAAAGGTAGACTCAAGGTAGCGCTGCTGATTTTCCTGTGTGAGGCATTCACTTTATAAATGTCTAAAATCAAAGGTAGCAAATGCTACTGAAAATCATTGCAGTGCTCATGGTTAGCCTGTAAGGATTAGGACCTGGAGGTCCCTGCCTTGGGATTCTAAGCATAGACTTCTCTTTCCCCCACTACCTTTAATATATGTCAGTATGACTCTTTTCAGCTTTGACTTTACTATAATCTTATAAATATATATACCTTCTGCAGCCTCAAATCAATTAAATTCCCATCAGCACACATATAATTTCCTGGTCTGACAATCTTACTTTTATGTTGCCCTCAATGTTTCAGGTTGCTTGAGGTGTCATATTGATTAAGCTACATTCTGGAGAACTAAATATATGTAGAATACGATTTGGCTCCCCTATTGAGCACAAAACTGTAAATTAATGGATCTCTCTTTTGACATGATAGAGCATGCAGACGTGAAGCACAACTGTAATATTCTTTTCAGGACAATGTGTTTTACTTGTAATGTCTATAAAATGAGTAGTTGTTGAAATGTAAAAGCTGTGACAGAGCACAGATTTTTTTTTTAGTAGGAAGTGACATAGGGGAGAAAGATGACAGTGAGGATATCTGGAATGAGATACCACAAAGGGTTTGAGGAAGAAAATAATAAAATGAACCAGTGGCAGGATAACCTTTCACTATGGATGTCACGGTGGGGTTAACCAATATATCAGTCGTGACTGTAATTATTGGTGATATAAACATGTTTCATTTTGTTTTTCTATTGTTTTTTAGTGGTTCTAAGTACCACAAGGTATTCCCTGAATATCTTTAAGCCTAAACTTGTAAGATCAAAGTACTTTTAGAACATAAGAACCCTGAAAAGACTGAAATATATCCATTTCTAGGGCAGAAGTGGTCAGTATCATTACTTATTAGCTCTGTGACTCTGGGCAAGTCACTTCTGTGAACCTTCCCTAGTTAATATATGTGCCCAGGAAGGACAATCATAGTACCTTCCTTAGAGGGATTTTGTGGGGATTAAATAAGGAAAAGCACTTAAAGGGGTTAGGAGATAACCTGTTTTGTTTAGTGACACATTAGTCTATTTTCAGAGAACATGTGGCTCAGATACAGAGTCTACAAAAGCTCCTTGGGGATACCGATAGCCACTTCTGTCATATAAAATATTGCTATAGATACAGATTTTCAAACTTCGATGTATATTAGAATCTCCTAGAAAGTAGTAAAGGCTTGTAAAAAAATGCCAAGCCTTATCCCTGGAAATTGTACTATCGTGGATGGCCCATGAATGTGCATTTTAAGTGGGATCCCAGGTGATTTCGGTGCATGTGGTTTTCAGAGTGCCCTTTGGGAAACACTGCTATAGAGGAACATTACCACCGCTCCTTCTCTACTTCGCTACTACGTATATATTTATTGACATAATCTTTCAAGAGTGTTGAGGTGCTATTGGATATACATAGGTCAGTGCTGGCAAACCTACGGCACACATGCTACAGCGGGCTTTTGGTATCATTGAAAGCTCGAAAAGGCTCTCCAATACTGCTGCTGACTCACTTTTAGTGGGGCAAAAGCATAAGCTATAAAGTATTTTTTAGTCACTGTAATGAGTTAACACAGATGTATATCCTCTACCTCCTGACCAAATGCATATAATTGCAAAGTGAATGCAGAAGATACAGTCGAATTGTCTATAGAAATACAACTAAGAAAAGCCAATTTTGAGGATATACTCCTAAGTGAAATGAATAAGTCACACATGTGTAAATACAGAATAGTTTCTCTGGCGTGAAAAATTATAATAGTACACAAGACCTTAATGAGATAATTAACAATGTGAAATCGGAAGAAAAGGGCTAAAGGTGTAGGGAAAGTGGGAAGGGTAGGGGAAAGGGTAAGGGAAAATAATGAGATAATTAACAATGTGAAATCGGAAGAAAAGGGCTAAAGGTGTAGGGAAAGTGGGAAGGGTAGGGGAAAGGGAATAAGGGAAAAGAAAAAATATGAGAAAATGAAAAAATGGAAATAAAGTGTTTGTAAATGGGGGGGGTGAAGGGAGGGAATGGACAAGGGGAAAAAATGAGAACCAAGAACTGTCATGTAAAGGTACCAGATCCCAATAATGAATGTAATTGTACTGTCTACCTAAAATGTACCAATAAACAATAAAAAAAATGCCAATTTACCATGTGTGAATGGTAAATTTCTTTTTTGATAAAATAAATAAAACCTTTGACCTAATGTGCCCTAATCATGTTGTTGAATTCATCACCCAATGCCCACAGTAAAACTAGGAAGGATTGCTTGGAGTTTGTACTAGACGTTCATTACGTGACTGTTGCTTAATCAGCCAGGTGAATTTTACCTTTTAGTGGCAAAATGTTTTATTTTATTTCTTTGAAATGCATTTCCATTCTGTCATACCTGAAAAGAGAAAAATGAGGTCTTTGAGGATATTTGAATGCTTATTTGTCCTTAGCCTGTGCTGTGCACCACCTGGATCTCTACTGGAAATCGTACTTTCCTTTTAGGGTGATTTGCTAGATCTCTACAGAGTTTTGAAAACTCACTAACCACTAAGTTCTTCATGGCTCTCCCTCTCCCTCCTTCCCTCTTTGCTCCTCAAACTCTGTCCTCTTTTCAATGTTTTGACTCCTTCTCAGGTCAGCAGAATCACTGCTAAACTTTTATCATGAGTATGTAAAAGGCAGAGATTTGAGATCTTTTTCCTGTCTGCTCATTCTTTTATATATATATTTCTGAGCATAAGTTGTATAAATCTTCAATATTCTCCACTACATTAGATAGATAGTAAATAAGTAAGAGTGCATTTTGCTGCCATAAATTAGTTACATGGATAAAGTTAGCATAACCTCTAACATTTTTTAACCAATAATTTATATGATTTTCTTAACAATATTTTCCTTTAGGAACCATACTCTTGTTTGTTTTAGCAATTGTTGGGAGTTAAATGAAGTCATTAAACAAACAATAGATGACATCAAGAGCCCAAAATACATTTTCTTTTTTTAAACACATGTTGATTCTTTATTTTGTCCTTTCCCCTCCCCTTCCCTCCCATCTCCTTCCCTCCATCTCTAAATACCCTGTCCCTACTTTCATTCTTACTTCATGTTTAAAGCAATTAATGTTTACTTTCATTGTGGATATTTGGTGTGAGTACATGACACATCCTAAATCTTTTCGATTCCCCTTCCCCTACCTCCTCTCCTTACCCTCCATCCCCAGGAGCCCTTCCAATTTGCAAAAGCTCTAGGACCTGTTTCCTTCTCCACTCCTTTGTTTTGAATTGTATTTGTTCTTTGCCTTACTCAATGGGAGTTCCCATACAATATTTAAATTATGTGTCTGATTTGTTTCACGTACCATTATATTAATGGTGTATCCATTTTCCTACAAATGTCTTTCATCCTTCTTTATAGCTGAGTAGTTTCCACCGTTAATAGATGCCACATTTTCTTTCTTTTTTTTTTTCTTTAATTGAGTTTATTGGTACATTTTAGGGACACAGTACAGTTATATTCACCATTGGAATCTTGTACCTCTACATGACAGGTCTTGGTTCCCTTTTTTTTCCTTGTCCCTGCCCTTCTTTCACCCCCTCCTCTCCTCCCCATCTACAAACACTTTATCTCCATCTTTTCATTATCTCCCGTTTTTCTTTTCCCTTATTGCCCTTCCCCTACCCAGCCCACCTTCCGTACACCTTTAGCCCCTTCCCATTTCACAATGTCAGTAATCTTATTAGGATCTTATGTATTATTACAGTTTATTCACTATTCGGATACCACATTTTCTTTATCCATTTATCTGTTGATGGATACACAGGCTGCTTCCAGAATTTAGCTATCGTGAATTGTGCCACTATAAACATTGATATGCATATTTGACTGTAATGTGATAGTTTTAGTTCTTTGTTGAAGATAATTGGAAAGGGAACAGTTGGGTCAAATGAAATTCCTAATTTTAGTTCTTTGAGAAATCTTCATGGTAATTTCCATAATGGTTGTCCTAGTTTATACTCCTCCTAATAATCTAAGAAGGTTCTCTTTTCACTGCAGCCATGGTAGCATTTGTTATTGGTGTATTCGATTTCTTGATGATTGCCATTTTCTGTCATAAAACAAAATCTTAGCATTGTTCAAATTTCCATTTCTTTAGTGGATAGAAATGTTGATTTTTAAAAATATGTTTATTGTCCATTTGTACTTCTTCAGAGAAGTTTCTATTCATTTCAGATGCCCATTCTTTGATTGGGTCTTTGATTTTGAGTGGTCTAATTTTTTTTTTTAGTTCTATTAGTCCTCTTTCTCTCTGAAGAATAGCTGAAAACATATTTTCCTGTTCTTAGATTGTCTCTTCACTCTGCTGATTTTTTCCTTTGCTCTACAGGAGCGTTTTAATTATATATAATCCCATTCATTGATTATTACTGCTATTTATTGTCCAATTATAGTTATTTTCAGAAAGTCCTTACACTTATGACTTCGAGTGTTTTGCCTGTCTTATCTCCTAGTAGGTTCACTGTTTCTGTTTTAAGGTTTAGATCTTTGACCTATTTTGACTTTAGTTTAATACATGGTAAGAGGTATGGGTCCAGCTTAAATCGTCTGCATATAGATAGCTCTTTCTCCAGGACCATTTGTTAAAGAGGCTATCTTTCCTCCAGTGTATGTGTTTGGCGCCTTTGTCAAATATCACATAGCTGAATGTGCCTGGGGAAGTTTCTGTATTCTCTTTCTGTTCCATTGATCCACATGTCTGTTTTTGTACCAGTAACCTGATGTTTATATCACTGTAGCTTTGTATTATTACTTAAAGACAGGAATTGCAATACCTCTTAATTTGCTCTTGTTGCCTGGGATTCATTTTGCTATTCTGGGTCACTTTTGGTTCCATATGAATTCTAGTATCATTTTTTCTAGTTTTGTGATGAATGCTGTTGTTATTTTCATTGGTATTGTATTGAATTCATATATCAGTTTTGGGGCTATGGCCATTTTGATAATTCTGTTTTTGTCAATCGAGGATCGGGGAACATTTTTTCATTTTGTGATGTCCTCTTCAATCTCCTTTTTTCAGAATACTGTAATTTTTATTGTAGAGGTTTATCACTTCCTTGTTTATGTTAATTCATATGTATTTAATTTATCCTGACACTATTGTGAATGGTATTATTTTCCTAATTACTTTCTCACTGAGTTCATTATTGGTATATATGAATGTTATTGATTTATGTGTTTGGATTTTATATCCTGCTACATTATTAATTCTAAAAGGTGTTTGGTAGAAATCTTTGTGTTTTGTATCTTAAGTCACAAATCCACTTCTAGAACCTAGAAACCTACATCTTAGATCTGTTCCCCTTTTCAAGTGCTGTAGAGAAAAATGTTTAGTTTTTGAATGTTCACTCTTGCTTTGAAAGCATAATCTATTTTGAAGAGTACCCAAAGAAAGTTTAGTAAACTAAATGAGATTAATGAATGATAGCTTCATGAATATAAGCAAACAATTTATAAGATAAGCATTCAGAAATTCTCAGATTTTGGACCGTTAGATTAGGGATGGTCAATTCCTAAAATATATGTAAATTTATAAGGTGAGCATTCAAAAATTCTCAGATTTTCAATCTTTAGGGATGGTTAGTTCCTAAAGTATATGTAAATATCCTATAAACCAAAGCAATCTGAAATCTGAAACACTTCTGATCCCAAGCATATTAGATAATTGATAACCTGTATTTGTTTGTATTGATCTGTACACTTTTAAGACCATTGTAGACTTGACTTCTAAATAACAATGAAACTTGTTGTTTAAGTGACTGCATCCATTTGGGACAATCATGATTCTTGCATATGTATGAGAAAAAAAGATTATATCCAAGACGTGATTTACGTACATAGAAAAGTAAGGTTATTTCCTTCATTTTTATCATGGTATGAAATACAATGTTCCCTAGTCTGTCTTTTAGAGATATTGAAAAAAAATCCTAGGTTTTATATTTCTGTGCTGCATAGACATAAACTCATCTTTTAATGATGTTTTATGAAGTTTTTTAGTTTATTACAAGAATGTTTGATAATTATTAGCAAAAAGTTTATGTGTCGAGACTTTAGTGAACACAGACCTTTAACAATTACATGGACCAAGATCTGACCTATCGCTTAAAATTTTACATTCAAAAAAAGATTACAAAAAATAAGAAAAAGAATAGCCTGATACATCTGTACTGAGAAACTGAGCCACCTGTTTGTCTTAATAAGCCCATCTACTTTGAGACCAATGTCAGATTCAGACTTTGTTCCTGGAATGAAATAAAAGACTCAGTGAG
The DNA here is from genome assembly GCF_012274545.1 of Fukomys damarensis. NCBI lineage: Eukaryota > Metazoa > Chordata > Mammalia > Rodentia > Bathyergidae > Fukomys > Fukomys damarensis. The sequence continues at coordinate 80,990,996 of NW_022900951.1, forward strand.
ATTCTAGCACATTATCATTTGCTCACTGACACTTGTGAAGGAAGAAAATTTTAGATCATACCAATTTTTAGAATTGACAATAGAACCAAAAGAAAATGCTAATTAATATACTAGTCAGTCTTTCTACTATCCATACTAGCCTGAGTTGTGTTTTTATCCTTGATACACTTATCATACTAGTTTTGAATATTTTACCACAAGCCTTTTGATAATATTCTTTGATAATAACTATTTCTTGAATAAATAAACCTATTATTCCTATCTAGATGAAATTTTCCACTAAAGATTACACAGGAGCACCACATCACATTCTTTCTTCTTTGATCCAAATAGAATCTAAACTTGTGTCAGTAACATTCAAGAGAGGGACATCTTCCTGTGGATGAATTACTGTTTTTTTTGTTTTTGTTTTTTAATGCAGAAAACATCAAAAGAGACATACACTACTTTGTATTTTTCTGTGACCAGGATGTCAAGAGTTCTGGGCTGTGTGTCAGAAGATTTAGTTTTAGACTATTCTTTGCCACTGGCTACCTGTGTAACCTCTCAGAGATTCTTCTTGGCCTCAGTTTTCTGACTTGCTTACGAAGAGGCAGATTGTTCTAGAAGGCTACTGAGCACCCTTAGAGCTATAAAAGTTCAAAATTCCATGGGTAAAATAGTGATCTATTAAATAATTTCATTCTCTCAATTTGTTCATGCTCACTTCCTTAAATCACAATGAATATCTTCCACACATGTGATAAAACTCATTGATCTCTGTTCTGGAAAATGGTTCTGGGCCAGAAAATTTCCCATAAGCCTAATAATTTCTAAGGATACAGGACTCTTCTATACACATGAAGAGTCAAGGAAAATAAGTATATTTCATAGACTTTGGAGGAAACATCTGAAGTTATTCTGACTGAAGCAGAACCCATCTTATTTTTCTTTCCTTCTCTGCTTTATGCTGAGTTGAGTTGATGTGGTTTATTTCCTTTTATTTTGTAATTGTTGTTCAGACAAATACAAATACTACTAGGACTGGGCTACGATTAACTAGTCAAGGAAGGGAAGCTTCACTCTGTACATCTACCTACCTCCATTATTGTGTTATAGAAACACAATAGGAACAGTCACTCTAGTGAACCTCTGTGCCCTATGAATATGCACACATAGCATACAAAACCCTATCAGATTTTCACATTTGTCATAGCTGTAAGTCATAAGTAATTTTAGTACAAATAATACTTCTGAAAAATATAAAATCCTACCCAATGTACCTTGAAGTTGTCTCTGGAAGTGACAATTTGTTGTCATGTATTACAAAATATCCTCTATGTATGAGACAATTGTGTTGATTGTAGGTTTCTTCCTTCTAAGGTAATATTTCTTTTAAACCAGAAATTTCCCTATACGATATGTTAGGCCATATATTTCATTTCAACTTTCACTTACAGTTGTCTTTGTTGTAAGGGGAAAACATTTTAATTTGTTTCTGCATGAAGGTCAGATAATACTGTGAATAAAAGTTATTTATGATAATATCAAAACAGAAGCACTGGTACACTTAAATTATGAAACATGGTTTCCCTTATCTGAAATGCAATTGCATATATGATTTAAAAGAAGCTAGGAGTATTTATTATGCTGCTGGCAAATTCACGAAATTAATTTCTTTGTAAGTACTGAAATTATATTAGCTAAGAATGAAATAAAATGATATTATTTCCTGGCTTATAAATTATTTTAAAGAGGTGTGGGAATTTTTTAAAGTATCTGGATTCTTTTTTCTTTTTTCTTTTTTTTTTTGGTAAATAGAAGCAGCACTGACATCTTCCACCATTTTGTGTCTTAGAAGATATCATATGATTACTTTAAATGTCCCTGTGTGTAGTATATGTGTGTGTGTTATTTAAGATAGTGCTGTGGGGTAGAAGTATTCATAATAAAAATGTCATTTTTGTTTGATTTTTCAAGTGCAAAAAGACACTTTTTTGAGATATGAATAAATACACCTATCTGGAACTGATACCCACACATACCTTCCTGTTACCACCTTCCCTATTCTCCCCATGTACGGTTCTTACCAGTTACCAGCTAAGACAAATTTGAGAATATGCATTTAAATGTTATGCAGATTCTACTTGTAGCTACAAATGCAGACTATTAATTGAGTATGATCACAGTGTAGGGCTAAGTGATATAGAGCGATAATTCAACACATACCCAAATCCATTCACGTTCTTAATTTCACATTCTCCAGTATTCTGTCTGCGCCAACGTTTTGAGCTTCTACCAACTGAGACCGTAGTTTAAAGCACAAAGAAGAGTTAACAGTTGCCCATGTTGTGACAGAAATTGTGGGGAGTTCTAAGAATTTAACTCAGGAAACATTCCATTTCATTCTTAAACTGTAATCAGAAAACTTTTCTCCAAATACTTAAACTGTTTTCCATACCTTCATTAAGCTATGTCCAGAGGTAAGAACATTGCTAGTTCTATTTTGAAAGTGTTGTTAATCATTGTGACTATGCATTTCATTAATGAGAAAAATGGGGAAAATAGCATTTTGTCTTTTATGAATATTTCTGGGTTTTAATTTTTTTATTTCTATAGTTTTAGAGAGGAAAGAGTATTTGAAATATTCTGTAGCCACTGAAATGTATTGTCACAATCAGGCAAATTCCATCTTCTATACTATATTAACATTATCCAGAGATGTATTACAATAATTTCTGATGGTCTGTGAACCGCATTGATCAGATAATTTACTAATGTGGGAAAAATATTAGCTGACCTTAATCTCTAGTTGAAATCCCTAAAGAGCAGAATTACTGCCTTTTAAACATCTACAGAGTTATTGGCATTGGAAAGCTTTAATGGTGACTATATGCATCTTTGTAATATATTATCAGGATCCTGGGCTATTCCATCTCAGATCATCTTAATCTCTTTGACCAAATAATAATTTATAGGACTCTTTTAAAGCAGTTTTATATTGATGTTGCCTTTAATCCATTTGTCTTAATCTTTGTAACTGGTGAGAGATAGTCATCTAGTTTTATTCTTCTGCACGTATATATTTCCCAGCACAATTTATTGAAGAGATTGTCCTTTATCCATTTTGTATTCTTGGTGTCCTTGTAAAAAATCTGTTGGTTGTAAGTGTATGGGGTTATTTATGGACAATCTATTCTGTTCTATTGGTCTATGAGTCTATAATTATTTATCATGCCATTTGGATTGTTACTGCTTTTTAGTATATTTAGAAGTCAGGCAGTACATGCCTCCTTTATTCTTCTTGCTCAAGATAGTTTTTTCTTTTAGCAGGCCACATGAATTTCAGCTCATTTTTTCTAAAATTGGTAATTTTATGGGGATTGCATTGATTCTTCAGATGAATTTGTGTAGTAAAATATTTTAACAATATTAGTTCTTCTAATCCATAAACCTGGGGCATATTTTTTTTTACGTTTTATTCATTCATGTTTTGTAGTTTTCATTGTAGCAGTCTTTTATCTGCTTGGTTAAATTTATTCCTATATATTTTCTTATTTTTGTAGCTAATGTTAATGGGATTTTTTTCTTCATTTCTTTTTCAGATAGCACTGAGTCAGCAGAAGCACTACTGACCTTTGCCTGTCAACACCTTTTTGGGAGGAACTTTTTAGGGTTTCTATGTATAAAATTATATTATCTGAAAACAAATATAGTTTACATAAAAGAAACATATATAGTCATTTAAAAATATAGAGGAGCTGGGGATTTAGCTCAGTGGCACTGCACCTGCCTCACAAACACGAGGTCCTGAGTTCAAGATATACATTAGAGTGCAGTTTTAGGAAATTACACTGAATTTCAACTCAGAAAAACTGAACTCCATCAATATTCAGTTGAGTATTTTGGGGAAAAGCCACCCGAAATTTGAACCTTAATTTTGTGTAATTTAACTGTAAAACTGAGGAGCTAAAACAGCATTAACTATTGTGACAACCTTCTACTTGATCTCTCTGTCCCTAGGTTTTGTCCCATTCCACGTTTATCATCCCTGTTTCCAAAATAGCATGCAAATCTGACCATTTAATCCCTTTAGATGGTAGTTAAAACTTCCTCACTTATAGTTCTTTTTCCTCCAGGTTTATTTCCTACCACTCTCCCATATACATTTTGTGCTCCATGCACACCAAAAAATTTGAAATGTTTTGCGTATATATGCTACTTTACCTCTTTTTACATCTGTGTATATGCTCTTCCCCCTGCATGGATGATACTTCAGCAAAATGCTATACACCAATATTACTCAAAAATTTCCATTCACCTTTCAAACTCCAGCTCAGACTGATGCTCTCTGATGAAGTCTTCTTTAGTCTACCATTGACTCCACTCCTTCCTCTGAGCTACCACTGTGTTTTGTTTATATTTCTGTTATTATATTCTGAAATTATCATAATTTATATGCTCTTCGTCTTCTCTTTGATGTTCTTTAAGCCAGGGCTTATGACTGCCTTATTGCCTGCGTTCTTTCCACAAATACTCACAGAGCACTTACTTTTGGCAGAGACTGTTTTAGACCTAAAAGAAAACTGTGACTTCAACAGATAAGAATATCTGTATTTATGGAATTTCTGAGTCCTATTCATCTTCGTATCCCTAACACCTAGCACAGAAACTAGTGTTTAGTGTGTAAGCAAGAAGTATTTCTTGGATTGGTATAAAAAATTCAGAATTATGGCTACATTAGGAATAACCATATTTTTCTCACCTGTTACTCCCGCTTGTACACATGCTAATATTGAATTCTAACATCAAGTCAGTGTTCTTCATTCGCCTGTTTCTATAACTTTGTGTCCATTAATGCTGTCTATCAAAATCCATATTCTATCAAACAGCTTATGAGAGTACTATATGTTTGTTGACTTGTTTAGACGTAATACATGAAAGAGGCATTCTTTTTATTCATTTAATCAACTGAGACTTTTTGAACACCCAGTATTATGTCAAATAAGACAAATATATTTTTCTTTTATTGATATTTACATTCTACTGAGGAGCACAAGCAATAAGTAAATAGATAAACATTATTATAAGGCAATCATTGCTATGGAAGTAATGATCAGGTTGCTGTGACAAAGAATGATGAGACTGGGGAGTGAACAATTTAAGCAGAGTGGTTAAGGAAGGATTGTATGAACTGAAACCTCAAGGATGAGAAATTCCAACCATGTAAAAGGGTGAGAAACAAAGAATGCAAAAACACAACACATGCAAGGGTTTAGAGAATTTGTTAGGGAGAGAAAAGCAGTGTAGCCAGAATTTAGAGAGTGAGCAGAAGGTTATTAAATGGGAGAATTGGCACGGTTAAGATAATGTGGGGATTTGGGTGCCTTATTCAAGCACTTAGAGTATATATTGAGGGAAATGAGTCATTCAGAGTTTTAAAGGAGAAAGGGAAATCCAATTTATGCTTTGAAAATCTCACCCTGGAAGCTACGTAGGAAATGGAGTATGTATAAGCAAGGATGTACTAATAGCAGCTCAGGTCTGCTGCAGTGGTCCAGGAGAGGAGTAGTAGTGACGTGAATCACTGATCACAGGGGAGGATAAGAGAAATGTAATATTTGGGAGATATTTTGGAAGTCACACTAAATATTCTTATAATTTTACTTAAGGTGAGGATAGGAAGGGGAAAGAGGGAAATATGATACCTAGGTTCTGGATTAGAAAAAAAAAACATGTACTGAGATTGTGGTATTGGGCATGCAGCAGAAAAGTTAGATGAATGGGAAATGCATTTCCATAATAATAATTGTCGTAGTGCTGCTTTACCTAATGGTAGTGATGTTGAATTTACGATAGAGCAAAAATGAAAAGGAAAATCTCGTGATTGTCAATGACTTTCTTTGGCTTTTTGGATAGAGTCCAAAATATTAAATATATTTTAATTTCACAAATAATATTGATGCTTGACCTAAGAAAATGTCACTTCCCCATCTACTTCCCTTCCCCAATGTGATCCATATTGTGCTATCTTTAAATATACCATTAAGAATTAAAAGATCTATAATTCACGAAGCTAAGGGAATATTTAAGTAAAGAATAAAAGTGATTCTGAAAAGATAACTTTATTTGTCATCAAATTGTGTTTTTTTCTTAAATTTAGGTTGTATTCCTAGGTCAATCAGTATCATAGTAATCCATGAACCTCCTACATGAGAAATACCTCAAATTCTGTTACAAAGGAATATCTTTGAATGGACAACTAATCAGAATCTCTAAGCACAAGAATATTTTTTTTCTTTTCTACAAGCTAACATTTGAAAGGTATCGATATAGACAAGGCAATCTTAACTAATTTTGGTGCCCTAAAGCCTTTTGGAAGTCTGGTGAGGCATAAAGATTGGATCCCTTCCTAGCAATATGTCTCTATATGCACAAGATGATATAAAATACAAAGATCAGAAAGGGATTCAAATATATTGAAATGCAGTCATGAAAATATTTTAAAAATGCATTGTACATAGTAATTTGGATGCTTTTCATTAACACATAAAATGAGATCTAATAGTGGGTCTAAAACTACCATACTTTATAAGCATAAATATATTGAGGCATGTGCCACAACTGTAAGGTAACATGAAATTATTTTTAATTTATATTAGTTACAAAATTACAGGTTCAGCTAATCTACTGTGGTTTGTTCCCTAGATTCATAATGGAAAGAAATTATAAATTGCAGCCCGAACTAAATGGAATAATTACATAATTTTTTCCTATTCAGATTCACAGCTACCAGGCTTAGAATCATTGGCTTTGGTATTGTGATCAAGTAGTACAGAAATTAGTGAGAAAATAATGAAGAATTGTGATTGAGACATTAGTCAAAGGAACAAAATTCAGGTATGAAGTCCAGGAACCCCAATATTTATTCTAGTTAATATATGTAATTAAAATAGAAGTCAGGAAGTAAACAGTTATTCCTCTGATGCCTGGATATAAATTAGCTAGTTTAGCTGTTTGGCCTCTGAGTGTACCTGGGTAGGCTTGCTGTGATGGTGCCCTCCCCTTACACCTAAGTTCTTCCAGATGGTAACTATGGGAAAAAGTTCAGATTTTTTACTATTTTGTGGCTTTGAGGAAGGAGCATTTTCCGTGATGGAGAAAGAATTTAAAATGAAGAACCAGCATGTGTAGTGTAACAATTAAGCTTAATTGTTAACTTGATTGGCTTAGGTGCAGCACAAGGAATTATTAGTAAAAGCACACATCTGTGTGTGTCTTGATGGGTCACAGAGGCATGACTTCAGGTATTATGTATAGTCTCTGGCCCTTTTATATTTTGATGTTGTTCTCCTGCTCTGCTTTCTGGCTGCTATGAGCTAATCTTTGCTCCACCGCACCATTCCTCCATGATGTTTTTGTCTGGGAGTCAGCGGACTATGAACTGAATCTCTTGAAATTGTGAGGCAACTTTTCTCTCTTCCTTTATTTTCTATGTGTTGGATATTGTGTCCTAATTATGGGAAAGCTCACACACACACACACACACACACACACACACACACACACACACACACCCTCACACAAAATCACACTCAGAATCAGTAACAGGTTGATATCAGAAAACAGTAAAAAGTTCACAGTAGCTGAGTTCTGTGGTGGATAAATGGGGTGAAGCAGGAGGTGAAACTGAAGTGACAGGTTAAACTGAGTCCACAAGAAGGCCTTTGGCCACATGTATGAGCTTAGGTTTCATGATGGAACAGTCAGGAAGCCAAAAGAGAATTTTATCCTGAAGGTAGGCATGGTCAAGTATAAAGGTAGACAACTTCTGAGGCTTTGGGAAGAAAGGGATTTATAAAAGCATGGTTCTCTGAACTAAAGCAATGATAATTAGAGAAGAGGGAACCAACATAAGAGATGTTAGTAACTGGCTTGGGCACATGCCATGAAGAAGAAGAGGACTTTGAGAATGACTGAAGTATCTAGATTAAAAATTCAGGTGACTGGAAACACCACTAACTGATATAACAATCATGAAAAGCATAGTAGGCTTTTAGGAGATGATTCTTAGTTCAGTTTCGGATAGCTTGAGTTTTGAGTGAATATTAAACATCATATGGCTCTTCCATTTTCAACATTATTCATAGGAATCTTTTAAAGTACATAAGTGATATGAGACATTATTTTTGTTTTGAAATTGATTGACTTCGTGGAAATTGTGGGATATTTAGGTTTCAGAAGTATGTAGGATTGGATATTAAATGGTCTCTCTACATTTGGTGAAATGTCAGCCAATGGTTGTTTTACAAAGAATTATAGTTGTACCGTTAATTCTTTTACATTTAAAAATCCTTTACATATTAGTGGTATTTGGATTCTGACAATGTAAAAACATCATTAGCCTTGTCTCCCTATTTAAGAGGTTTAGGCATTTTTTGTGTTCTCTTGCCTTCCTCCCATGACTGCAAAAAGACAGAGAACTCTAGGTTTGGTAGGGGCAAGAAGCAGCAGAAGCACTTTGGTCATATTTTATAATAGCTCCGTGGCTTGCAGACTATCTCAGATGATGCTCCATGGCTTGCAATCTGCTCTGGATGAAAGAGAACTGGATAGTTATAATCATATCCATATTCATTGTCCTTTTAGGCTTTGGGTATCAGGAGAATTTCACTGTGAAAATGGATTGTTGAAGTGCAGAACTGACTTTTACCAGAATAGTGAGGGACATGATACTTGCCTTTGGTATTCCTTTATCCTCTGCCTGGTTATTCTGAGTTCTTATACCTGGTCCCTTTGTGTTAGGTCCTGCTTGAGTCACAGATCATACTGGATCATCTTGCCTAGACTTACCCTCGCTAGTAGGCATTGTTCCTTCAACCTTTCTTCAGTGATAACATTGCTTGTTCTTTTACTTGATGAACTACCACTTTATGAGTATCTATGGTTACTCATGGTTTAAATTGTGTTATAACTTCGAAGTAACAATTACATTTCAAGAGGAGTCCTAGAACGGTGATTTAACTTCAAGGAGTTTCTTACTGTAAGTTCAGGGCTAAAAGTGTCATGGTGGTTGGGGCCCAGAGAGTTTTTCTAATAATCCTTAAATAATATTGAAAGCCTACACACTTGAAAAACAAAAGCAGAAGAAAACTGTATTTATTCATAAAGGTTGAGGAATTAATGAGCAAAAGTAGACATTTCAGGTGACATTCATTTGTAGAAGCTTATCTAGATGAGAACATATGAGTTATTTTTGAGGGTGGTAATAAAAATTGATTAGAATGGGATAAGTTGTCACTTTTTTAGTTAAAATAACATTGAGGGCAGGGACTGTGTCTTTCTTTATATTTGTGTCTTACATAGGATCCAGAAAAATGATTTACACATAGTGTGTAATAATGATTAAATGGAATATCAAATCCATGCAGAACTATTAATTAAAAAGAAAAACTTTCATACATTTACACATTTATATATTTTTACCTTGAAGAATTCTCTAAACCCATATAGAATAAAAAACCAAACTTCCCCTGGATATACCTAGCCTTTGAAAAGGAGGAGGGAGGGAGGGAGAGAGAGAGAAAGAGAGAGAGAG
>NW_022900951.1:81000723-81086777 GCF_012274545.1 Fukomys damarensis
AGAGAGAGAGAGAGAGAGAGAGAGAGAGAGAGAGAGAGAGAGAGAGGGAGAGAGAGATCATTTAAAGAGGCTAGTTGAGATCTGCAGTGGATTAAGAAAAAAAATTAAAACCCATTTAATTTAAACCCTTTAATTTAAAGACATTTCTGTGACTCCTAACAAGCAGTGCTGACGAGGGAGTCTTTAAGTTGTCTATGCATCCCTCGGTGAGATGGGAGGGTTTCTGTGTGTTTTGTTTGGCTTTCTAAGTTTTGACGAGTCTCAGGTGTATGTTAATAGAAATGCTGTGGATACAAGTCCATTATAATGGCACCTGGGAAGGAAAACTGATGTTGAGAAATTAAAAGTGATAGAGAATAAAAAATGAAAACAAAACCCTTTCAATGGTCTGAAACAAGCTGCTTAGGAGCAAAGGGAGGTTAGAGATCATCATTAAAATTAAAAGCCATAGAAAAGTGGAGAATATTATCAAAGGCAATGCTGCATAAATTATTATCCACAGGACTAAAAGAAAAATTGAATTAGTGTTGGCAGTTCATGTTTTATGTAGAAAACACTGATTTGTTTCCTGATGTATCTGACACGAAACCTAGCAATGGAAACCTATATTTAAGGGTGGATCCTGTTTTGACGAGTACATCATAATCGTGCAGAACTAAAATAGACAAATATCTCCAGAGTATTAGTAAATCAAGTTTAATGCTGAAAAAATAAAAAGATATAAGCATGTTCACTCTACCCATTCATAAGTAGGAAGGATAGTAAATTTCTGTCTCATTTACAGAATTTCAATTCACTTAGGCTTTGGATATGATATGTACTATGAAACATTTACCTGTGTTACTATCTAATAAAGGTTATTGAAGACTTAGAACATCCAATAATTAACAATAAACATGTATTTATTGACCATTTTGTATAGTTAAGATAGAGAATACTATATACATATCATGTGTATATATATACACAAAGATATTGAAGAAATATTTACAAGTGTATTGAGCAATAATATCAGAGAGAGATACAAGAAAATGTTAAAGTGTGAGATCTTGTCAAGTGTCCAAATCAGAGGAAATATAATTGTATACTGTGTTTTGTTTTGTTTTATTTTTTACTCAGGCTCTCACAATGTAGTTGAGACTGACTGGAACTCACTGTGTAGCCCAGGCTGGTCTTGAACTCACAGTGATCCTACTGCCTCAGCCTCCCAAGTGCTGGGATTATAGGCGCATGCCACCGCACCCGGCTTACAATTGTATACTTTAAGTAAGATTTTAATGATAAGAAAAGTTAGGTAAAGTTACTAGTATTATAGACACAGAGAGTGTATGCAGGGACCTGGAAATTAGACAAAATATGACACATCCTCAGCATCTAAAGAACCCCAGTGTAGTTGAAGGCTATGAAACAATGGGGAGTTTGGCTGAAAGTGAGAGTGGAGATTAGGGCAGGAGTTACATTGTGAGGGACTTTATAGACCATATTATGGATTTTAACCTTTATTCTAAAGAAAACAGGAAATCACAAAAGGCTTTAACATCATAAAATTACTGTTAGACAATACACTAAAATAGATGATGTACTCTAATTTTAAGCTTATCTCAATTTATTTTATTTTTTCAGCTTTAATTGAGTTTATTGGTACATTTTAGGGATATAGTACAGTTACATTCATTGTTGGGATCTTGTACCTCTACATGACAGGTCTTGATTCTCATTTTTTCCCCTTACCTCTGCCCTCCCTTCACCCCCTCCTCCCCTCCCCAACTACAAACACTTTATTTCCATCTTTTCATTCTCTCACATTTTTTTCTTTTCCCTTATTACCCTTCCCCTATCCATCCCACCTTCCCTACCCCTTTAGCCCCTTTCTTCCCATTTCACCATGTCAGTAATCTTATTAGGATCTTATGTATTATTGTAGTTTATTCACACCAGAGAAACTATTCGGTATTTACACATGTGTGACTTATTTATTTCACTTAGGAGTATATCTTCAATATGTATCCATTTTCCTATGAATGAATCTATTTTCTCAATCTTTATGGCTGAGTAATATAACATTTTATAGAAACCCGCATCTTCTTTATCCAGGTTCCAAGTGATGGGCAAATGGGCTGTTTCCAAGTTTTAGCTATTACAAACTGTGCCGCTATAAACATGGGTGCACATATATCTCTGTGATATGATTCTTTTAATTCTTTTGGAAAGATACCCAGCAGAGGGATGGCTGGGTCAAATGGAACCTCCAGTCCAAGCTCTTTGAGGTATCTCCATATTGATTTCCATAGTGGTTTCACCTGTCTGCACTCGCTCTAACAATGGAGAAGGGTTCCTTTCTCCCCACAACCCTGCCAACATTTGTTATTGTGTGATTTCTTGATAGCAGCCATTCTTTCTGGGGTGAGGTGGAATCTCAGTGTTTTCATCTGTATCTCTCGAATGACCAGTGATGTGGAACATTTTTTCAAATATTTTCTTGCTGCTTTTACTTCTTTGTCTGAGAAATGTCTGTTCATTTTTAACAAATACATAAAATTGTGCACAATAATATGATATCATATAACATTTCAACACATGTATATGTTGTGTAATTTTTGAATCAGGGAAAACATATCTCGTACAATATTCATTAACATTTAAAATCTTTTCTTCTAGCTTTTAAAGATATACCGTTCTCCATCATTATTAGCAGTCACTTACTGTTCAATAACACACCAGAACTTCTTATTCCGAAGTTAGTACCTAAAAAGACAAATGAGAAGAAGTGCTGGCAAGAATGAAGAGAAAATAGATGCCATCCTCTTAGTTGAGACCAAAATGGAAGCTAGTAATAGGTAGCTGATTAGTTTTCTTTGGCCAGTTTAATATCCATGCCTGGTGATAGGACTGTGCTTATCAGAGCTTGATATGAAGTAATACATTTGTGCTTCATGAAACTTTAGAAACCACTTAATGATTTCCAAATCTCAAGTACCTGAAAAGATTTTGGCTGGGTTGGCTTTATGTTCTCATTTTAATACATCAATATTAGGAGATGTTAGTTCTAACTTAGTATGTGTTATCCATTCAAAGGAGATGTTGTTTAATTTGACCCCACTTCAAAAAAAAAATAGAAGGAAAGGAAAGATACAAAAAAGGTAGAAATATGTAACCCTGTAGTAAGATGGGCTATAATCAGAACTTAGTAGATTTGCCATATGTTGTCAATAAATGGAGTGATATGGGGTACTTGGATACCCTTGTATTATTGTTCATTTGACTTACGATTTTAGCTAGCATAGGAAATCACTTATCTTAGAAAATCCTCAGTTGTCTCTTCTAAAGACACTCTGGCCTTGAATGAACCATTAACGAGGTTCACTTAGTGAAGTTATGTCCTCTAGAGCATGCAGAGAGAGAGAGAGAGAGAGAGAGAGAGAGAGAGAGAGATCTAACATGAGACATCTTGATTATAATAGTTATCTTCTGCTTGCTTGCACCTCAATTCTTTGGAAGAAAAAATGTGTTTTGAAGAAATTCCTTTAATAGGGCCTTGGAAATGTAGGCAGGCTGCCTCATTATATTCACACTTCCCTAATTATAATATTGAGTATGTATTTGTCATGGGCCTCTTTTGGCAGGTGAATTGACTTTCTTCTTCTTGATGCTGTAATATTTTTACAGAATGGCAGAGGGTACTGTGAAGATATCCTGATATAAGGTGTGAACACAAAGAAAGGTGTTTCCTCCTGTTTTGACTCATATTCTAGGGAACTTACCCAGAATGTGGTTGTAAGAGAATAGTATGCAGTAAATCCTTCCTACCTTTCTTGTCTCTGTAAACTAGAACAGGTAGCATAATTTTTTCCACTTAGGATCATTAACTTTTCATTTTTATATACAGAGAAGATGCTAAGTAACTAGAAGTTGATGGCAGCTCTCATTTTTTTTTCATTAGTATATGGCTTGCATCTGAGCTTTTCATTCACCTTGCATCTTTACAGATCAATATAATACCTCTGGTAGACAATGGTCAAAGTGAGGCTTCTGATTCATGACTGTGATAACTGAACAAATCTTACTGGCCTCCATGGGATGCAGCTGCAACTTTGACCTCAAGTGATGTGCTCATTTTAGCTGAGTGAGGTTGTCTGAGGGGTTCCAATGGCTCTCATAGGGCAGAACTCATGTAAATGCACTTGTTTAGTCATTGGAATCATATATCGCTGAAGAGTGTAGAGATGTCTCCTGTTGAAATGAGAAAAATCAATGTTTGTGGTCTGTTTTTGTATCTCTTTGGGAAATAAGAGCCTAGAATTTTATACACTCATTTTACCCACAATATCTCACTCACTTCTATTATGGGAGCTTTTTAAGTCAGAGGCTGATCACCAAATTATTTGTCGCAACTTTCTATTTGAAAATCACATGTGTGTTGTGTTTGTATCTTTAATATCTGGAACCTGTGTTTACATTGTACTGCTGTTTGTATTTATCCACAAGTATAGAATAATTGACCGAATTTACTCCTAGACAGTAAGGAAAGTATGCTTTAATTTGTTAGAAGACTGTTTTGTGCTTTTCTAGGTTAGAGAGAACAGCAGTAGCAGCAGCAGCAGCAGCAGCAGCAGTAGCAACAGCTCTGGGCATTTGGTATCATAGTCTGTCATTCAAGGCATTGTCTCAGGTTGTTTAGTAGAGGTCATACCATTTTGAATGTATATATTGGCTCCAAAGCAAATATAAATGTGCTTCTGAAATAGCCCCAGACACACACTGCTAGGCTTATAAAATACAGATGAGAGCAGTACTGTGTTGTAACCAGCATTCTCTGGCTAGTCAGAATCCATTATATTTCTCTCCAGTGTTGGGTTGAATGATTGAATATTAGTAAATTGACACCAGCTATGATGGGAGAATTTACACCATAGAAATAGGCAAAGCTATCAATCTCCTTTTGCACTCAGTTGTTAAACACTTCCCAGTACACCATTGGCTGAGGGCTGTTATCACATCCATTGAGGCCTACATTACAGTATACGTGACACACTCTGTTCTCATTCTGGATTTGGGACTGCCGCAGTGATCCCATGGTCTTTCGGGGGAAATATAGAGGACTAAGCAAGTTTTAAGTCCATACTTTTTTAAATGAGTGAAAAAGAACTCTATAAGTCATTTGCAGAAAGAAGGGCCAGGATGGGGCTGAATTATCATTCAGTTTATTCCCTTTACAGCAATGTCGTCTACTAGGCTGATTCCAGGTGCTAGCCATTTACTATAAATAAGAAATATGGAAACGTTTGTTAATGGAACAATTGACCAAACAAGCATCTTCCTGACCATTCATTGCCAAAGGAATAAGATAAAAAAAGTCGTCAGGCTGAGTATACTCTGTAAATGGTTCAACTCCCCGGCAGGCGCTGATGTATTTCATATGAATCCATCCCAGCCCTCCACATTCTCTTGGCTTAATGACTGTCAAAATACTGTAAATAGTGATAGTGAAGATTAAAATTTGCATAAACTGTATTTTTCTTTCTTTTTTTGACAAAAAAGGACTTCCTGTGATTTTTTTTTAAAGTATGCTTCAGACACCTGGCTTTTAGTGCTCTCATTTTTAGAATGCACATTCATCCTACTTGGCAGTTAATGTTTTTGACTTTCAAAACACTTTTGGAACCCTCCTTGACTTTAAAACTCATTTTACTGGTAAAAGCATTTACAAACAAATACAGGAAAATTTATTTCAGAGATCATTTTAAAAAGGATCTAAATGGAAAATGAGACAAAAGACATGAGCAAAGCTATTTAGAGAAAAAATGAAATATCGAAAAAGCTAGAAGAAAGGATGTTTAGTCTTTGCACTATAAAGAAATGGTGTTTTGAGGAAGTAGATATATTTGCACTGATTTAGACACTATAAAATGTATATATGTATTGATATATCATATGGTACCCCCCAAAATTGTGCATTTCTTTTGTTTTTATATATAAGCTAAAATAAACTTGAATGAAAAATGAATAGTTCATAAATACATAAAATGTTTAACTCATAATTGACAAGTATAAGTAAAAACACGACAATATTGGTTGAGAATGTAAGCTTAATAATCACTCATATACTATTGGTGAGTGGGAATGTAAATTGGCAGTAGGTTAACTAGAGAATATTTGGCAAATGTAAAACCCATTTAGCTTTGTACCTACAGTTTTTGGAATTTATCTAACAGAAATATCTGCATGTGAAATAAATAAATATAGACGTAGGTAGATAGATACATAATGATATTCATTGTAATGTAATCCCACAAAATCTAGCACGTAGCTATTATTAGGGATGATCTAATTAGTTGTATTAATTGTGGAAAATACAGGCAATAGTGTACTTTGTATCCACTAGAAATTATGGGATAGATTTACTTGTGCTGACCTAAGAAGAGGTTTATCAAATAGCATTGGATAAAAAATGCTGTCCAGTGATAGGTCATAATTATTTTATTTTCATTTAAAATTATATATCTTTTGTCACTATATTTCTGCGCTATTTGACTATTTGATAAGATACTACTTTTGTGTTTAAACTATATTGGAATATACTTTTGTTTTTATACTGTTCTCCACCCTTTTGCTCTCTATCACCGACATATTTTGAAGATATTCCTGTTTCACTCTTCCTAGCTTCCTCTTCCTTAAAATTCTGACTTGGACATGAGCCACTGTTTATCCAACATTCATTCATCCATGTAGCCTCATATTCATTGCTTTACCTACTTAACCACCAAATCATTTCTTTGCTAATTTAACTCATTTGTCAAATTACAAAGCAGTGCTTACCCTTGTCCAAAATAAAACAAAACAAAACAGTCAAAAACTATAACGAAAATGATATAGTTGAGAATGGCACAAAGTAAAAAAACTACAGCCTATACACACCATCCAGAGGCACAGGCAATCACTATAGCCATTTCTGTTCTAGTAGTTACTTTTATGCCATTAAAAATACACTATTGTTGTAGTGTTTTTGTTTATATCAACATTATTATCTAATAATAATATGCCAATACCCCCTTCATTGTCTCTTCTGTCCTGTATTTTTTGTGCTTTCCCTGTCTGAGCATGTCAGATGAAGAAGTACATATCAAAAAATTTAACCCTGGCATAGTTTGTAATTTGAGACATTTGATCTAAATGGAAAGGTATTTAAGTATAGCACATAAGTAAAGGCCAGCCATCCAGCTTTTAAAAGAATGAAAAAACCCTGAGAGGAAAATGAACAATGGAAAATGTGGGCCCTTCTCTGTACCCAGCTCATTACCTGCAAACTGAGAAGGCTACGTATGGTTTGGCATTTTGACTATAATTGAATCAAGATCTGTCATGTAAAGGTACAAGATCCCAATGATGAATGCAACTGTACTGTTTACTTAAAAAGTACCAATAAATTCAATAAGATTTAAAAAAAAGAAATTCTTACTGAGAGTTCCTGGGGTTTTTGTTGACATGATCAAATTGCAGAAAATCCATGGGTTTTCAATCCAAAAGATTTAGGTTTGAATTCCGAAGTCATTTCACATTTTGTAGCTGTATTATCCTAGGGCAACTTGTTTAATTTTTAAAATCCCAGTGTCTTTACCTGTAAACTGAGAATAAATAATATTTTCCTCAATGCTACTCTGTGAGAGTTAGATGAGTAGAAGGAGGAGGAAGAAAATGAGGACAAGGATGATGGTGATGGCAACTAATTCATTTTGACTGCTTACTGTGTGCCAGATGTGATTTTAAGGGATTCATGTTTATAAAATGTCTTATGAAATAGTAGCTACATGAAAAAATGCTACTGTTGTCTCATTTATAATGAAAAAAGACCCAATACAAACAAGTAAGTTATTCAAAGCATATATGTAGCAAATGACACTGCCAGGAATCACACTGAGGCAATTTGATTACGGAGTATATATTTATACTGTAATACAACTATATTGTAAAGTACCTACCATGATGTATGACACACAATATTACTAAGTGCATTATATATTTGTTTCTTTCTTCTTATCAGATTGATAGATTTTGCTTCTTCAACTGAAGAGAGCCTGTTTGATATTATACAAATTCATACTCCCTTTTCTCTTTTTTGTTTTTCATAAAAGCAATTCCCTAAATGCTTTGCTTTAAACTCTGACCTGCTATGCAGATGTTCCCACTGTTATTTAAGGGACTGACAATAAGTTGTCTTGGGGTGAGCTGTTAATAGTTTCTCAAGATGTGAGCTCATGCTCATGGTTTTTTCTTGCAGTGTTCAAACTCAAGTATGTAGGATACTTGACAGAATTCCTAGATATTCATGTGTTCCCCGTAAGTTTCAAGAAACATGAAAATTGAGCCACAGAAATAGATCTCAAAGTAGACAGACAAGTCAAGTTCAAGTAACAACTCTGACACACATAAGAAAAATGTCTGTAATTTTGCAAGGAAACATGATCAATGGAGGGAATAAAACAAGGAATGGCAGTAATGGTGGGTCTCAATGAGATACTTTATTTGGAAGAAGTCAGAAAAGAGAGAGGATATAAACTTGTATAAGGGGCTTTTTTCAATATTTGTGCTATCTTTTATCTCTTACATATACTTTTGATTGATTATATTTTTCTTTACTGTTGTCACCCTAGACTGGACCAACACTATCTGTCATCTAGTACACTGAAATAGCTTCCAGACTGGTCTTTGCATCCAGACTACAGAGTATCTAAAAACTAGGTGAAGTGAGTCTGTAGGCAGGGTTAGTTTCACTGGTTTCTGGGAAATCAAGAAGTACAAAAGCAACAATTTCTGTTTACGTTTTTTTTCCTGTTTACGATCTTCATTCATTGTCTTCAATGGCCACTATGTCAACACAGAATATTTGAAAGACAGTGTCAGTTTTTGAGACTTCTACCCTACTAGCTCTGCTTTTGCTTTTTAATTCATTTTGAGCACAGTGCCAGAGTGATCTTTCAAAACAGTAAGTCAAATCTCATCACTCCCTTACTTAAAATCTTTGCTTCTCAAAGTACTCAGGATAAGATCCAAATTCTTTATCAAGACCTATGATACTGTCCAGGTTCTGGCTGCTGCTAACTTTTCACTTTTTGCTCCAAATACTGTTCTCTATTCTGGTTATGTTGATCTGTCTTTATCTTCTCAGTCTGATCATCCTAACCAAGTGCTTGCACATCTTATTTTCTCCAACTAGATCACAGATTATTATTCTTTTCCCCTTTATCTACTTAATTAAATCCTGTCATTTCTTCAAATCTCAGACCAAATGTCTCTTCTTCAAACAAGATATGTTTAACTATCACATACTTGATTAGGTCTCTAAGCACCATAGATACAGCATTATCATGCTTACTGTAATTATAATTACTGTAGTCAATTAATTATTTGATATATGCTTACCCCAATAGATTGTAGATTCATGACAGCATGGACGATGTCTGTCTTCCTCATAGTACTTTATCCTTTGTGCCTGCTAAGAATGCATATAGTTAATTTTCCATATTTACTGAATGAGTCATATTAAAGGCAATCTAGTTTGTGACTGCCTCTTGTATTGGTGAGAGTAATGGATGTTTATGATTCTCTTCTATAGTCCTGTACTTGATTTTGAAGTTTGATAATCAAATGTGTTTTTTTTTTCTGATTTCACCAGTGTTTTAAACACTCAACGGTAACCTTAAGGAAATTTGAAATATAGAGTTGGAAATATTTGATGTTAATAATTTCTTAGAAAACATAATTCTACATGAACAGACACTGTGTAGCAGTATGTGCATAGAACTTAGTTCTTTTTATTAAGTTTAGTGAAAAACAGAGAAAACTGTTAGAGAATATAAATCAGTGTGCTCAATAAAAACCTTACCAACTTTTTCTATCTGTAAAGTGTGTCTTTAGGCTATGACTAAGGAAAAGTAATCTTTTAACTACAGATGAAATATCGATTTCTGCCAGTTTTACTGCTATGTAGGTAATGTAACTAGTGAAGCTCCATTGGACCAGATTATCTTACTGAATCTTTGATTATTCCTATTGTGATATTTTGTAGACATTTATTGAGATATCTCGTATGACTAAGTAGGGCAGTTGAGAGCGAATTTAATTTTATTGAAGAAAGTGTTGCCTCAAATTAGTCTTTTAAAAACATGAATGGAGTGCTACTCAGCCATAAAGATGAGAAACTAGAGACATTTATAGCTAAATGGATGCACATTGAGGCCATACTCTTAAGTGAAATAAATAGGACACACGTGTATAAATACTGAATAGTTTCTGTGGTGTGAGAAACTGAAAGTGTAAATAAAGATCCAAATGTATAATTGATAATGTGAAATAGGAAGAGAAGGTTTGAAGGGGTGGGGAAGAAAGGAAAAATATGAGAAAAGGAAAATACGGAAGCAAAGTCTCTGTAAATAGGGAGAGGTGGTGGGGTTGAAGGGAGGACAGGAGAATGGGAGAAAAAAGAACCAAGATACCTCATGTAAAGGTACAAATTCCCAATGATGAATGTTATCATAGTGTACACCTAAAATATATCAATAAGCTTAATGAAGTTTATTAATAAAAAATCATTAATCTATCTTTCCATTTTAACACCAGATGATCATAATGTCAACAGCCACAAGTTGCTTTTACTTATCTCTAATTACTTTTCTGAGAATAAAGATTTTAGTAACCTAAAATTAAGGCTATCTTTTTCTTATGGTGCAAAAGTGACCTCCTCCTAAATATTCCCAAGTGCCAAGGAGAGAACCGAAGGCTGATGTAGTGAAGTCTATGATGTAATTATATATTTAACCCTTTGAAGAAGTACCAAACTGTTTTCCAAAGCACCTGCATGCATCATAGTATAATCTCACCGATGATATATGAAGGATCCTATTTTTCTACATCCTCACCAACACTTGCTATTATGCCTTTTTTTCATTAAGTTTATTGAAACATTTTAGGTATACAATACAGTTACATTCATCATTGGAAACTTGTACATTTACTTGATGTATCTTGGTTCTTTTTTTTCTCGGTTCCCCTGCCCTCCCTCCACCCCCCATCCCTCCCTATTTACAAAGACTTTGTTTCCATTTTTTCTTTTTCTTGTATTTTTCCATTTCCATACCCTTTTCAAGTCCCCTACTCCTTTACACCTTTTCTTCCTATTTCACATTATCAGTTATACATTTGGATCCTTATTTGCGCTTTTAGATTATAGCTATCCTTGTGGGTATAAAGTAGTATCTTTTTTGTTTTTATTTGCATTTTTCAAATGGCTAATGAAGACCTTTTAATGTAATTATCTGTTTGTGCATCCATTTTCACAAATGTCTACAAATAACTTACTAATTTTTAAATGTGTGTTTTTACTGTGGAATTATAAAAATTCTTTATATCTTTCTCATAAAAAGTGGCTGGGATTTTGTTAGCAATCATGATAAAACTATGTATCTATTTGATGGATATTGTTACCTAAAAATATTAAGCCTTTTGACCCATAAATTTGCAGTATCTTTTCATTTATTTAGCTATTTTACAACTTCTTTCATCAATATTTTATATTTTTAAGAATATTAATTTTCTACATTTTGGGCCCAAATTTTTCTAGGTATTTTCTTCTTTTTGATGATATTTTAAGTGAAATTTTCCTAGTTCTTTTTCTGTTTGATCATTGATAGTGTAGAGAAATTATACTAAATTTTGTGTGTTGATCATGTATCTTATGAGCTTATTGAACTACTTCATCAATTCTAATGCCTTTTAGTTGATTTCTTTAACATTCTAAATGCAAAATAATGCAGTTGGAAAATGGAGATATTTTTGTTTTTTTCTCTCAGTTTAGATAATTTTTATTAACTTCTCGTCTAACTATCTGGTTATAACCAGTCTAATTTTGAATAAGAATGGTGAGAATAGGGCTGAAGAAGTAGCTCAACGGTAGAGCATTTGCCTGATAAGCTTGAGGCCCTGGATTCAATTCCCAGTATAAAAACAAGTGGTAAGAGCAAACATGTTTGTATCCTCAGTCCCAGTCTTAGAGGAAAAGCATTCAATATTTCACCATTAACTATTTTATCTCAATGTGGAACTTCCCCTTTATTTTTATTTACATATTTTTAACATGAAAGGATAAAGATGTTGTGAATGCTTTTCATGCAACAGTTGAGATATTATATATTTTATTGAGATGTTATATTACATAAAATAATTTCTGGATGTTAAATCCAGTTTGTGTTCTTTAGAAAAAAACCTACCTGATCATGATGTACTATATTATCTATTTTACATGTTGTATGATTCAGTTTGCTAGGCTATTTTTTGAGGATTGGTTGAATATATATTCGTGAAAGACATTTGTTTGCAGTTTTCTGGTGATGCTTATTGTCTGATTTTGTTACCTGAACAATTTTGATAATAGAAGAGAAGCAGTAAGAGAGGAGAGAGAGACACACACACTTTTCTTTTGCTGAAGTGCAACTTAAAAGACAGCTAGAGGCCAAGGAAATTAACTTAATGAGTATTATTAATTCTTGATAAAAAAGAAATTACAAATTGTGAATTGCTTGTTCTGCCTACAATTGTCTGCTTAGTATAGTGAAAGTTACTTAAGTATCTGAACTTCAGTTTCCACATATGTTACCTATAAACTTACTTATCTTTTCATTATTATTACTTCCTTCCTCCCATTTCTAACCAAAGAACAAAAAATTACTTAGGTATGTAGCTAATCCTTTCACTTGCACTCCAGAGACTTTCTTTACACGTTTACAGTGGTACCTAGGTTCACAAATTTGATCCTTTCCACAATTCTGGTGGCAAACCAAGTTGAATGAGAACCAAATCAAACAATGGTTAGGTTCACTGTTGACCTTCTTCGGCAATTTGATTCCGTTTTCACCCAGTTTAGTTTGTGACCAGAATTATGGAAAATATTGAGTTTGAAAACCAAGGAACCACTTATTTTCTTTGGTGTTCTTGATCTGTAGAGTTACCCTGTTTTTATTTCCTTCAAGCATTCCCCCACTGTGGCGTGGGTCTTCTGCCTCATCATTTAAAGCATAAATATCACTTAGGCATGAAAGAAAAAGCATTGATATTATTGTTTAAAATCTGTAAACCCAGTCCATTAATATGAAAAAACATCAGTTTATTGTTTTAAAAAAATTTCTGACCCCATGCTATACACTGGATTTTTCTCTCCTTTCCTATCAGTTAATTTTTTTGAGCATTGTCTCTATTAACTGGGGTCCTTATATACTCAATTAACTCTTCCTTTTATTGAGTTCACTGGTATATTCTAGGTGTAAAGTGCAGTTACATTCATTACTGGGATCTTGTACCTTTACATGACAGGTCTTGGTTCTCATTTTTCCCCTTATCCCTGCCCTCCCTTCACCCCCTCCTCCCCTCCCCATTTACAAACGCTTTATTTCCATTTTCTCATATTTTTTTCTTTTCCCTTATTCCCTTTCCCCTATCCTTCCGACTTTCCCTACACCTTTAGCCCTTTGCCTATTTCACATTGTCCATTATCTCATTATCTCATTATGTTCTTATGTACTATTATAGTTTTTCACACCAGAGAAACTATTCGGTATTTACACATATGTGACTTATTTATTTCGCTTAGGATAATATCCTCAAAATGTATCCATTTTACTATAAATGACTCTAATTTCTCATTCTTTATGGCTGAGTACTATTCCATTTTATAGAAAAAAAATCTTTATCCAGTTTCCAACTGATGGGCAAATGGGCCATTTCCATGTTTTAGCTATTAAAAACTGCGCTGCTATAAACATAGGTGTGCATATGTCACTATGATATGATTCTTTTAATTCTTTTGGAAAGATACCCAGCAGAGCTATGGCTGGGTCAAATGGAACCTCTAGTCCCAGCTCTTTGAGGTATCTCCATATTGATTTCTATAGTGATTGCACCAGTCTGCACTCCCACCAACATTGAAGAAGGGTTCCTTTCTCCCTACAACCCCGCCAACCTTTGTTATTGATTGATTTCTTGATAGCAACCATTCTTTGTGGGGTGAGGTGGAATCTCAGTGTTTTCATCTGCATCTCTTGAATGACCAGTCATGTGGAACATTTTTTCATATATTGATGCTTTTACTTCTTTGTCTGAGAAAAGTCTTTTTGAATTGGGTCTTGAAATTTTGAGGGGGGTGACTGTTTTGAGTTCTTTATATATTCTAGATAATAGTCCTTTGTCTGAGGAGCAGCTGGTGAAATTTTTTTCCAACATTGTAGATTGTCTCTTAGTTCTGTTGATGGTTTCTTTTGCAGTGCAGAAGCTTTTTAATAAGATGAGATCCCAGTTGTTGATTCTTTCTGCTAATTCCCATGCTACTGAGGATTTGTTCATAAAATCTTTTCCTATTCCAATGTCTTCAACAGTTCTGCCTAACTTACCTTCCAGCGAGTTTAGTGCTTCTGTTTTAATGTTTAGATCTTTAATCCACTTGGACTTTAATTTAGTGCATGGTGAAAGATAAGGGTCCAGTTTTAATCTTTGGTAGGTTGAGATCCAGTTTTTCCAACACCATTTATTAAAGAGGCTATTTTTCCTCCAGTGGGGATGGTCAGCTCCTTTGTCAAAGATGAAGTAGCTGAGTACACCTGGAGTTGTTTTTGTGTCTTCCATCCTGTTCACTGATCCTCAGGTATATTTCTTTGCCAATATCATGCTGTTTTTATCACAGTGGCTTTGTAGTATAGTTTGGACTTGGGAATTGTTATACCTGCTGTCATGTCTCTGTTGCCCAGGATGGCTTTTGCTATTCTAGGTCTCTTCTGGTTCCAAATGAATTTTTGGATTCTTTTTTCTAGTTCTGTGAAGTATAGTGTTGGAATTTCAATTGGCATTGCATTGAATCTGTAGAGCAGTTTCGGTAGTATGGCCATTTTCACTATGTTGATTCTTCCTACCCAGGAGCCGGGGATATCTTTCCATTTTCTTATATCCTCTTCGATCTCTTTTTTCATAGTGCTGTAGTTTTCAGTGTAAAGGTCTTTTGCTTCTTTTATTAGATTGATTCCTAGATACTTCATTTTCTGGATGCTACTGTAAAAGGAATTGTTTCCCTAATTTCTCTCTCAGTGAGTGTTATTTGTGTACATTATCTTTCCATTTTCTTATATCCTCTTCGATCTCTTTTTTCATAGTGCTGTAGTTTTCAGTGTAAAGGTCTTTTGCTTCTTTTATTAGATTGATTCCTAGATACTTCATTTTCTGGATGCTACTGTAAAAGGAATTGTTTCCCTAATTTCTCTCTCAGTGAGTCTGTTATTTGTGTACAAGAAGGCTATTGAATCTTGGGTGTTCACATTGCAGCCAGCTACTCTATTGAATCTGTCAATTAAGTCTAGACGTCTTTTCGTGGAGTTTTTTGGGTCTTCAATGTAGTGTATCATATCATCAGCAAATAATGACAGTTTAACTTCTTCCTTTCCTATCTTTATTTCTTTAATTTTTTTCTCTTGTCTAATTGCTATAGCTAATGTTTCCAGAATTATATCGAAGAGGAATGGTGACAGTGGACATCCTTGTCTTGTTCTTTATTTTAACATGAAAGTTTTCAGTTTTTGGCCATTTAATATGATGTGGGCTGTTGGTTTTTCATAGATAGCCTTTATTAAGTTGAGATTTAAACCATCTATTCCAATTTTTTGCAGGGTTTTTATCAGGAATGGGTGTTGAATTTTGTCAAATGCATTTTCTGCTTCTATTGAGAGGATCATGTGGTTTTTGTCCTTTACTTTGTTAATTACTGTATTACATTTATTAACTCATGTATGTAGAACCACCCTTGCATTCCCTGGAATAAATCCGACTTGGTCAGGATGTTTGATCTTCTTGATGATCTTCTGTATTCTGTTTGCTAGTATCTTATTAATGATTTTTGCATCTGTATTCATTAAGTAGGTTGGCCTGTAGTTCTCTTTTTAGTTGCATCTTTCTCAGGTTTGGGAATCAAAGTGCTATTTGATTCCAGGAATTAATTTGGAAGTATTGATTCCCTTTCCATTTCATTGCAAAGTTTGAAGAGTAATGGCAGTAGTTCTTCTCTAAATGTCTTGTAAAATTTAGCAGTGAATCCGTCAGGACCTGGGGTTTTCTTTATTGGTAAGTTTTTAATTATGTTTTCAATTTCACTGATTGTAATTGGGGTGTTTAAAATGTTTTTATCTTCTTTGTTCACCTTTGGTAATTCATATGTATCTAGAAATCTGTCCATTTATACTGTGTTTTCCATTTTATTAGAATACAGGTTCTCAAAGTAGGTATTAATGATCCTCTGGATTTCTGCCGGATCTGTTGTGACTTCTCCATTTTCATTCATGATTGCATGAATCTGAGCCTTTTCTTTCCTTTTTTTGATAAGATTTGCTAAGGGTTTATCGATTTTATTTATTCTTTCAAAAAACAAACTCTTCAATTCATTTATTTTTTGTATCATTTTCTTAGTTTGCTTTGCATTGATTTCTGCTCTAATCTTTTTAATTTCCTCCCTTGTTCAAGCTTTGGGTTTTTCTTGTTCTTGTTTTTCTAGGAGTCTAAGATTCATCGTTCGGTTATTTGAGCTCACTTTTTTTTCCTAGTTTGGGCATTCACTGCTATGAATTTTCCACGTAGAACTGCTTTCATTGTGTCCCATAGATTCCTGTATGTTGTATTGGCATTTTCATTTATTTGTAAAAACTGTCTGATTTCTTCTTTAATATCTTCTGGGATCCATTGATTGTTCAGGAGAGTGTTCAATTTCCATGTGTTTGTGAAGCTCCTATGGTTTCTTGTGCTACTGATCTCCAGCCTGATTGCACTATGATCTGATAATGTTCAGGGAATATCTTTGATTCTTTTGCATTTATTCAAACATGTTCTGTGAGCTAGTATGTGACTTATCTTGGATAATGACCCATGTGCAGGTGAAAAGAATGTATATTCTGATTTTATGGGGTGGAACACTCTATAGACATCTATCAAGTCCCTGCGTTCAAACCTTGGTTCAGATCTAGTATTTTTTTGTTGATTTTTTGCCTAGAAGATCTGTCTGTTTGTGAAAGTGGGGTATTTACATCCCCCACTACAATTGTATTAGAGCTTATTTGGTTTTATATGTTTCTTAATATTTGTTTTATATAGTTGGGGGCATTAATATTTGGTGCATATATGTTTATGTTTGTCATCTCTTCCTCTTGAATTGTTCCCTTTACAACGATTTAGTGGCATTCTTTGTCTCTCTTAATCAGTTTTGGTTTGACATTTGCTTTGTCTGTGAATAAGATCAGTACCCCTGCTTTTTTATGATCTCCTGTCATGTGGAGAATTGTTTTCCACCGTTTCACTTTCAGTCTATGGGCTTCTTTTTGCAATAGGTGTGTTTCTTGTATACAACATATTATTGGATTTTGCTTCTTAATCCATTCTGCCAGTCTATTTATCTTGATTGGTGAATTGAGACCATTGACATTGATGGTTATAACTGATACGTACTGACTTATTATTGTCATGTTATTGTACTTTTGTTGACTCTTTTTACTTCCCCCCCCCCTTTTAGTTTTTTCCATTGTCTATTTGATTTGCTCTGTTGGTCCTCATGGTGTTGTGAACTTCATTGTCTTTTTCTAGGATATTGTTTAGAATTCCTTGTAGTGCTGGTTTGGTATTCATGAAGTTTCTCAGGTGTTCTTTGTCATGGAAGTATCTTATTTCCCCATCCATTTTGAAAGAGAGTTTTGCAGGATACAGCTGTCTAGGTTGGAGGTTGTTTTCTTTTAGGACTTGAAATACGTCAATCCAGGCTCTCCTTGACCTGAGGGTTTGTGTTGAAAAGTCTGCTTTGATTCTGATGGGCTTTCCTTTGCATGTGATTTGTTTGTTTTCTCTTACTGCTTGTAGTATTTTGTTCTTCTGTTGGGTTTCTGGGATCTTGATTATTATATGTCTAGGTGTAGATTTTTTTTGATTGTGGCTAGTTGCAGTGCTATATGCCTCACTTATCTGTATGTCAAATTATTCCCCTCTGTTTGGGAAGTTTTCTTTCATTAATTTTGTGAACAGCTTTTTTAAGTCATTTGTATTTTCTCCTGCTACTTCATGGATTCCTATCAGCTTTATGCTATTCTTATTTGCATCATCTAGGAGTTGTTGGATCAATTTCTCATGATCCCTTACTGTTTTTAAGAGACCTCTCTTTTCATGGTCACTGTCTGCAATCCTATCTTCTATATCTGAGATTCTATATTCACATTCTTTTATTCTGTTGTGTAAACTTTCAATAGCATTTTTAATCTCCTGGATATCTGTTTGAATCTTTTTAATGGATTCCATTTCTTTACTCTGTTGGGCATTCATTATTTGGATTTATTTCTTATGCTGGGACTTCATGGCTTTTATAATGGTCCTGACATCATCTATTTTTTTGTCAGTTTTTGTTCTAGAGTCTTGAATCACGCCTTTCATTTTGCTCACCATCTCTAAGGTTATCTGGGAAATTATTTCCATTTTGAATTTTTCTAGAGCCTGATTGATCTGTTTTGTTATTTCCTGTGCTATGGGTTCAGGGTATCCTACTGGTTCACTATCAGAATTTTCATTGTCCTCTGCCCTACTGTTTGCCATTGGTGAACTGGAAGTCTGTCTTTGTGTTTTGCTTAAGTGTTTTTTCATTTTTATTTTTGCTTTTGGGTTGTCCTTGATTCAATCTCTGGGTTATTGAATCTTCCTGATATCGTTGCATTTTAGCTTTTTATTCTCTAAAGACTCATAAACATTCTCATTTTCACAATATCAGAGAAAAGATCTCATATCAATCCCTGTCCTTTATCCCAATCGATACAATCAGCAGCACAGTAGGTTCAATCACTACTTGCGAATTTACCACTTGTGGTAGTCATTAATCTATCACCTTTAAACCATGTGAATTAAATTAAAATCAAAAGTAGCCCAAAATATGTTTGCAGTGAATAAACTCCTCAACATAGCATATTCACCATTTAGGATGGGGGCCTTGACAGAGTTAGGATGAGAAGAGTAAATAAGTAAAAGCACTAGATAAGGCTTTGAGCCAGAAGACACAGAATGACCACACAATCTTTAGGAAACTGTTAAACTCAAAAGGGATAGACAGAGTGCAAGTATGAGGACAAGAATATATCCCCTTCACAGCTATAGGGGCTCACTTTCCCTTGAAACTACTGATCCTTTAGTGAGGCACAATGATAGAAAAAAAGAACATTAAGAAAAAAGGAAAAATGATAAAAGAAGAAATCTGTGTCAGGGCACGAGCAGGAACAGAAAGGGAGATGAGGGACAATTTGGTGGAGCAAGAGACTGAGTTGGTGAAAGAGGACAGAAAAAAAATTTATGGAGTCGAATGAGGAAAAGAAAGAAAAGGACAAAAAATAACTTTGAAGGGCCTCTTTCAGACTATCTCTGCTGTCATAATACACATTGTGTTCAGCCCTGTGCAGAACCAAATCCCCCTATCTCAGCTAGCTGATGGCAGACCCCTGCAATGCAGACTGACCTCAGGCTGCAAGGCCCACATTGAGCTCCCCAACCTCCTGCAGGTTTGAACTCCAGACAGTTCTACTACAGATTTCCCCCACCCTTTCTTTAAAGATGTTCAAATACGGGAGCTCAGAAAATTGCCCTTTATTACCACCTATGCCTCTGCAGAGTGGTTTCAAGGACTGGAACAATCAGTAGGTCTGAGTATGGGGGCGGGGTGCTCAGTGGCACCTGCGTTTCTACCCTCCTGGCACTGGAACAGCAATGGCAGCACCTGCATGGGAGGGTGCAGCTACCTGGACCTGTGACTGGGCCCAGGCAGGCCAGAGGGATATCTGATGTCCAAGCCGCTTTCCCAAATCTCACCTTCCTGGTGTTGGAGAAGCAGCAATCTCAATTAACTCTTCATGTTATACAGTTTTTTTTTTTGTTTGTTTGTTTGTTTGTTTTTTTTTTTTTTTTTGCTATACCACTTATCTTGCTAAGCTACTTATACTTTTTGATAAATTTCTCTTGGCTAGCAGGCCATTCTAGCTAAATATAAAAAATACCTTTTAATCATTGACACAGCTGATTATTCAGTATCAATTAATATAGTTGCCAGTTTTGAAATATGCTATTCCCTTGGCTTCCTTCCTATTTTTTATTTTCTCTTGTTCCTTTTTCTGTTGATTTATAAAAAACACTAAACCTGCCTATCTCCCTTTTAAAATTCTTCTTCGATTTTCTTTTTATTTTTTGACTTGTGTTTACCTTTTGGGTTTCTCATATAAGCAAACCATGTAATATTTAACCTATGCATCTGATTTATTTCACTTAATATTGCAGTCTCAAGGTGTATTCACTTTCCCACAAATGAGTTAAATTCATTCTTCCTTATGTCAGAGTAGAGCTCCAATGCATATAAATTCATGTTTTGTTTATTCATCTGTTATTGGACATATAGGCTGCTTCCAGAATTTGGCTTTTATGAATTGTGCTGCTATAAATATAGGTATACATGAATCATTGCAGTATAATATATTTAACTCTTCCAGAAAGATACCTAGAAGGGAAATATCTGGGTCAAATGGAATTTCAGTTTTAGTTTTTTGAAGAATCTCTATATTGATTTCCATGGAGATTGTAAGAGTTTAAATTCCCAAAAACAATATAGAAGGGTTACTTTTTCCAGCACAGTGTCACCAGAAGTTTTTGTTACTTGATAGCTTGATGATAGCCATTCTTTCTGGAGTAAGCTACAATCTCAATATTATTTAATTTACACTTCTCTAATGGTCAGAGATGTTGAACATTTTTTCATGCATTTTTGGGCATTTGAAATGTTTCTGAGGAATACCTATTTCAGTGACACCTTTTTGTATAGGGTCTTTTACTTTGAAGGGGTCTAATTTTTTTGTCTTTATATATTCTTTATAATGCTGGTCTGACCCAAGAATGGCACGTTTTTTTCCCATTCTATACGTTGTCTCTTCACTCAGTTGTTTGCTTCCTTTGCTGTGCAGAAGATTTTTAATTTGTTGTGATACTTTATGTTGATTCTTGATGTTAACTTCTTGTGCAGTTAGAATCCTTTTCAAAAGTCTTTGCTTGGACCGGGGATTTAGCTCAGTGGTTCTGCCACCTACCTCACAAGCACAAGGTCCAGAATTCCATCCCTGGTACCCCCCACAAAAAAATTTAAAACAAACAAAAAAGTCTTTGCTTTTGCCTATGTCATCAATTATTTTACCTATTTTATTTTCATTTATTTATTTATTTTTGGTACAGGGGAATAAACTCTGATCCTTGTACATGTGAGGCAGTGTTTCTATTTTAACATTGAGATCTTGAATATTTTGTTTTTAGTTTAGTAAATGGCGAGCAATATATATCTAGATTCAATCTTCTGCATGTGGATAACTAGTTTTCCTACCACCATTTATTAAAGAGGTATCTGTCCTCCAATGTATGTTTTTGGTCCCTTTGTCAAAGATCAGATAGCTGAATGTGCCTGGGGCAGTACCTATGTCCTATATTCTGTGTCGTTCATATATGTATGCGTTTTTGCACCAGTAACATGCTGACTTTATAGCTTTGTGATACATACAATTTGAAATCTGTGATTGTGAAGCTTTCCTATTTGTTCTGGTTACCCAGAATTGCTTGCATTTTTCTGGTCTCTTCTGATTTCATATGAATTTTAGGATTATATTTTTTAATTTTGTGAGGAATACTATTGGTGTTCTGATTGGGATTTTGTTAAATCTTTGTATAAATTTTGGAAGTATGACGATTTTGACAGTAGTAACTCTCCCTATTCAGGTACAGGGCATATCATTGCATTTTCTGATGTCCTCTTCAGTCTGCTTTTTGAGAGTACTGTAGTTTTCACTGAAGAGGTCTTTTAATTCCATAGTAATGTTGATTTCTAAGTGTTTAATTTTTCTTGATGCTATTGTGAATGGTATTGGTTTCCTAATTTCTTTCTCATTAAATTTAGTATTGGTACAGGAATATTATTGAGTTTTGTGTCTTAATTCTGTATCCTACATTGCTGAACTTGGTTATTCTGGAGCTTTTGGGGGAATTTTTGGGGTCTTTTATATAGAAAATCATGTCAGATGAAAATGATAATTTGACTTCTTCCTTTATTGTACATAACACCTTTATTTCTTTTTATTTTCTGATTATGCTAACAGTTCAAGTAATGTATTGAACAGGAGTGGTGATAGTGGATATCCTTGTCTTGTTTCTGTTTTGGGGAAGGGAAGCCTTCAGGGTTTTCCCAATTAATATGATGGTAGCAATAGGTTTATCATAAATGGCTTTTATTGGATTGAGATAAGATCCTTCTAGGGATGGGGATTTAGCTCAGTGCTACCTCGCAAGCACAAAGTCCTGAGTTTGATCCCTGGTACAAAAACAAACAAATAAAGCAAACAAGATCCTTCTGTACCTGTTTTCCTCTGGGTTTTTCTCACGAATGGATGATGGATTCCATCAAAGTATTTTCTATACCTGAGGTGACCATGTAATTTATATAGGTGCTTTTGCTTATGTGAGGTACTACATTTATTGATTTGCATATGTTGGACAATCATTCCTTTACTGGGATGAAGCCAACTTCATAATGATATATGATCCTTTTTTTTTTAAATCATTGAGTTTATTGGTACGTTTTAGCTATGCAGTACAGTTACATTCATCATTGGGATCTTGCACCTTTACATGACAGGTTTTGGTTCTCATTTTTTCCCATACCCCTTTCCTCCCTTTACTCCCTCCACCCTTCCCTATTTACAAAAACTTTGTTTCCATATTTTCATTTTCTCATATATTTTTTCCTTCTTTATTTCCTTTCCCCTTCCCTTCCCACTTCCCTTACACCTTTAGCACTTTTCTTCCTATTTCACATTGTCAATTATACCATTTGGATCTTAGTTACACTTTTAGTTTTTCATACCATAGTGGTAAATGTACACTCATGTTTATAATGGCACAGTTTGTAATAGGTAAAATTTGGAAACAGCCCAATTGCCCATCAGTTGGAGACTGGATAAAGATGTGATTTTTCTATAAAATGGAGTACTACTCAGCTATAAAGAATGAGAAACTAGAGCCATTCATAGGAAAATGGATGCATATTGAGGACATACTCTTAAGTGAAATAAATAAGACACACATGTGTAGATATATGATCATTTTAATGATTTGTCACATTCTGTTTGACAGGATCTCATTGGGGATTTTGGCATCTATGTTCATTAGAGATGTTGGTCTATAGTTCTCTTTTCTCAATGGATCCTTCTCTGGTTTTCGAATCAAGGTAATACTCGCTTTCAGGAATGGGTTTGGGGGCACTCTTCTCTTTTCAATTTCATTAAAGTCTTTGAACAATATTGGCATTTGGTCTTTCCTAAAATGATTGCAAAATTTAGCAGTAAATCCATCAGGACATGGGCTTTTCTTAATAGGTTTTACTGCTTTAATTTTATTGCTTCTTATTGTATTATTGAGAGATTTTAAATTTTCTCTGTTCAGTTTTTGTAATACATATATGCATAAGAATCCTTCCATTTCTTCTGAATTCTCCAATTTATTAAAATACTTATTTTCAAAGTCATTGCTAATCAGAGTTTTGGTAGTGTCCTTTGTGATTTTGCCTTTTTAATTTCTAATTGCTTTGAGTCTTTTCTCTTTTGGTAAGATCAGTTAATTATTTGTCTATTTTGGTTATTCTTTCGGAGAACCGGCTCTTGGATTCATTCATTAATTGTATTATTTTAAAAATCTCAATTTCATTAATTTCTACCCTGATCTTTATATTTTCCTTACTTCTACTGGTTTTTATTTGGATTATTCTTTTTTTTCTAGGACCTTCAGGTACATCATTAGGTCATTTACTTGGGCTCACTCATTTTTTTAATGTGGGCATTCACAGCTATACACTTCTGTCTTTTTTTGTTTGTTTGTTTTTTTTTTGGTACCAGGGATTGAACTCGGGTTATTTACACTTCCCTCTTTGAAATGATTTCTGTGTGTCTTGTAGGTTCTGGTATATTTTACTGGCATTATCATTTGATTATAGGAACTTTCTTATTTTATTGATTTCTTTTGTGATTTATTGAATATTCAAGAAGTCATTGTTTTATTTTCATACCTTTGGATAATTTCTGTGGTTTCTTTTGTCATTGATTTTCACTTTCATTCACTTTGATCTGATAATATGCATGGGATAATTTTGAATATTTGCAATTTACTTCAGCACACTTGGTTGGATAAGATGTGGTCTATTTTATAGAAAGTTTCATGTATTGCTGAGAAGAATGTGTATTCTGTTGTTGAATAGAACACTGTATAGATATCTAACTTTATTTGTTCAAAGGTTTGGTTTAGCTCTGATATTTCTTTGTTGATTCTTTGTCTCATTACTTTTGTGTGTTTGGGACAGCATTGTGTTGACCAATGTTCTGTAATTCTAACCAATTTTCTTAAAAGTGAGTAAATGATTATCTCTAACAGCTTCTAATTTTTTCCTCTGGTTTGGACTATTTGGATTTTTATGATGATATATTCTGGACAGTCTCTTTTATAATCATGGCTTTATGACATTTTATATGCCTCACTTATTTATAAGTTAAATTCATTCCGCATATTTGGGACTATTATATTTCTGTGAATAGTTTTTGTGTCATTTGTGCTGCCTTCTGAGTTTTGCTAATTTTCCTTAATCTTAGAATAGTCTTCATTACATCATCTAGCAGCTATTGTATCCATTTTCATGCTCTCTTGTTTTTTTCAAGGTATCCCTAAGTAATTGTTCTCTGATAGCAGCCATTTCTTCTATATCTGACTCTCTGCCCTCACATTGATTGCTTCTGCCTGTATTTTTAGTAGATTTTTAATCTCCTGAATTTCTGTTCAATACCTTTCCATGGACTCTAATTCTTTACTAAACTGGCCATTCACATTTTGTATCACATTGTTTAGTTCAGCTAGCTTTTTATTAGTGTCTCTTGTAATTTTGTTGATCATTCTAAGTCCATTATTTGTTTAATTAAATCCTCTTTGACTTCAGTGAGTACCTTATTGATTTTTAATCTCTCCTTTTATCCTTTTTATGATATAATGTATAACTTTAGCTTCCCGCCTTTAGTATTTCAGATCAGTTTTGGAGGAATTGGAAGGTTTTGGGGGCATTTTATTGTCTGTCATCTCAAGTTTCTATTATACTTTTTCTGTTTATAATTGTTTTGTGCTATTTGTGGGTTGATTATAGTGGAAGATTTTGTTGCTAGTATTTAGACTATTTATTGTCTACTTTTCAGTGTTGCAATCTGTGTGTGGCTACCAATAGGCCCTTGCTTTTATTCCAAGATCTAACCACCTCCATATTTGTGAGAAGGGAGGAAGCAGTGCAGTTAGCCCAGCACCAAGTTCTCCCAGTATGCAGCGCAGTATTATCAGTGAAGCAAAGGGAATGCAGATATTGGTATATAGAGAAAACCAATTAATAGCAACAACTATATAACTTTGCAATAGCAATAAAATCAGCAACAGTATTAACATCACAAGGAAAGTAAATATTGACATACCCTAGCAACCAAAAATATACCACTCTTATCCGTGGTAGAGGTATATAATTTCAGTATAAACCCTAAAACAAAGCAAATATTGAAATACAGTAAATGTATAGTAAGTGTAGCAACTCTTCCAATAGTAATAGCACAGAGTTAACTATCTAAAGATTCATAAAGATTTTCTTCCTATTTCACAATATCAGTTATACCATTTGAAAGGGGAAGCAGGAGTGGGAGGGGAAAGGAAAAAAGGGAAAAGAAAAATTGTGAAAAAAGGAAAAAATTGAAACAAAGGCTTTGTAAATAGGGAAGGGTGAAGGGGTAAAGGGAGGTAAGAGGTATGGGGAAAAATAAGAACCAAGACAGATATTGTCGAGGTCAAGATTCTAATGATAAATGTACTTGTATTATTTGCTTTAAATGTACCAATGAACTTAACAGGGTAATAAAATGATTCATAAAGATTACGAGTTATACTAGTAAGAATAAAGGGGTTGGGAAAC
The DNA here is from genome assembly GCF_012274545.1 of Fukomys damarensis. Lineage (NCBI taxonomy): Eukaryota > Metazoa > Chordata > Mammalia > Rodentia > Bathyergidae > Fukomys > Fukomys damarensis. Next base: position 81,026,825 of record NW_022900951.1, read on the forward strand.
TAGAGAGTAAAAAAGTAAAATTTGAAAAATGAATTAATGAAGGTGAGATGGAAGAGTTAAGGGTGAGATAAAAGATTATATGGAAGAGTAAAAGGAAATTAATAGTATTAGATAAAAGTAACAGAAAAAACAGAATGTAAAATAAAGGAAAATAGGAAAATCTGAGGTAAAAAAAATTATTAAAAGGAGAAAACAAAAGAAAAATGGAGGAAAAAAAATCCCTGGTTCCCGAAAAAAGCAATGAAGAAAAAAAGAAAGTAAAAATAATTGAGTAAAAAAAACCCATCCTGTCTTTTTGAATGAATGGATTTTGTTTTATCCAGATTCTGCAGTTTTGGAATCCAGCAAGTCACAGTTATCTCCATCTAGCCTTAGGGCCAATAAGTGTTTGTTGGCCCCCCCAGTTTATTCCAATGGCCCTCTGTTTGTATACTCCCCATCTGTGACAACCATCCTTGCTGAAATATGTCCCTGCTCATGTTGGTAGATGGGGAAAGCAATTAGATCACTGGTCTCTGCTTGATGTCGGCAGCAGGCTAGCAGTTTAAACAGACTCCTGGACTTAATTTAATGGGAGTACTTTGAGATCTAACCACCTCTGAAAGCCACTTGCACTCGGACTCATTTCTCTCTGCTTCAATTTCTCATGAAGTCAATATGTAGCCCCACCCCCATCTCCCTTGGCCGTGTCTTACCCAGTCACAGTGGGGGGAGGGTAATACTGGAAACCCTGAAGTGGAGTTGTTCTGTTGTTATTCTGTGGCTCAGTGTTAATGAATTAACCCTTTCAAAAAATAGTGCCCAATTAAACACTTTCAAGCAGTTTAGTGAGCACTGCACTGGGTTTCATCTCCATCTCTAGCCTGCTGTGAAAGAGTCACTTTCAGCATAAAACCCCATACTGTTTCTGTAGTTTAAATATCCATGTTGTTTGTTTGTTTGTTTGTTTTTTTGAGTTAGCAATACTGGCCCAGACCATTATTTCTCCCTGGAGATCTCTTTTTTTTCTAGGAACTCTGGCCTCATCACATCAGGCTGGTTGGTTGGTGCATATGCTGCTGTTTGCTGAGGGGAAATAAAACACTGAGTTGGCTCAGAGATACTGGGTGGCCATAACCAGGGCCATGGCATGGAATTTACTGGGGTGATGGCCAGGGGTGAATACCATGTGGGGGTGCATGCCATCTGTGTTGCCAGGGGGTCATGCCATCTGTGGTCTGCGGGGGACATGTGCCATTCCGCTTTCTTTGACTTTTATCAGGATCTGTAATTTTCCACTGAATATCCATGTTAGTGGGTAGCTCTTTCTAAATGTGGCTCACCAAATAAACATTACTGGGTTCATGATGCTCACACATTTTGAAGTTGGTTTCCAGGTTCTTCATGTCTCAAACAAGAATTGAATGAAATGAGCAAAAAGCGGTGAAAAATTTTTATTTGAAAATGTAAAAGTGAAGAGTGAGGTAGAAACTGGCTCTGCAGAGCAAGCTTTGGCTGAGCAAAAGTGGAAAAATCAAGATGAAAGTGCAACTTGGAGGACATTGGGTGGGCTATCATGAGGAAAGCCACAATAGCTAGATCTTCTTTGCATCTGTGTCCTTTTATGCTGTCCAAATCTCAAGGAAATCCATGAGACTCTCTTATATATGGGTCCTGGGAAGCAATACTGGAATCCCAAGCCTTAGGCTGATATCAGGTCTAGGCATCCTATGAAAAACCTGTTCCAGTTCTTCTGAGAAGTCCACATGCAGGGCTTTGGGTACTGTTCTCTGCATGTGTTCCAAGATTTTGTAATTAACTGGTCACACTTACTTCCCAAGCCAGCTTTGCCATACCCTAATCTATCTTGTCTGTGCATAGACATTCTATAGGAAGTTCAGTCTACATAATCTCATGATCTGACCTTTGTTCATCAGTGCACTACCAGTTCTCTTCCCATTTTGTACTCTGCTTTGCCACATTGAACTCATTTTACTTTAACTCATGTGTCATAATCTCTCACCTACAGGCCTTTGTCTATGTTATTGCCACTTTCTGGAACATTCTGTTCTATAATGCTTTGGGCTTCAAGTTGCAAACCATTTTCTCCAGAAAGTTTTCTTTTTCTATTTATTTATTTATATTTTTATTTTTTGTGGTACCGGGGATTGAACTCAGGTCCTTGCGCTTGTGAGGCAGGCCACCGAACCGCTGAGCTAAATACCTGGCCCTTATTTTATTAATTAATGAATTTATTTATTTATTGGTACAGGGGATTGAACTCTGGTCCTTGCGCTTGCAAGGCAGGCCACCAAACTGCTGAGCTAAATACCTGGCCCTTCTTTTTCTAATAAACGCGAGTTTGATTTTTCCATTCTAATTTCTCGGAACTCTGTAGTCTCCTTTCATTTCATTTAAAATACTTTATTGTTATTGATTATTTAACTGACTGTTGTCATTTATAAGGTAGATATTATGTCTATCTTGTTCTCTTTCTATATCCCCAGTCGACACACAAAATAAATTCATTGGATACATAATTTAATGTACCATATCTTGGATCAATGCATATGAAACAAGTCTGTTACTTAGTTTTGGTAGAATTTTTTGACTGGATGATTTATCAACGGAGTGATCTCTTATGACAAGATGTGCCAACAGTGGTTAAGTTGATTTTAGTACAACTGAATGTTTTATATAATGTTGGTTAACCAAATTAATGGATTAATACCAAAATATAGATAGATCTATAATGGTAGTCTGTGGATCTGTGTTTTATGTCCTATCTTATTAAAAGTTTGCATTATTGATGTGATTATAACAAGAGAAAGCAAACTTATGCAATAGGAGAGTTAATTCAATGAATAAAAGACATTACTTGAGGTGATCTTGATGATTTTTAATAATATACTAAAACTAACAGTTGTGTTTCATAGGAACTACTATAACACTACAACTTTAGGGGGTAATAATTTATTTTTTATTTTTATTTTTTCATTGAGTTTATTGGTACTGTTTAGGTAATAATTTAATTGTGCTGTTCCCTAATGTGTTTTAGTCAGTTTTACCAGGGATTAAAAAAAGCAGTTTCTCTTCTTTAAATACACAGTCCTTGTAGTTATTAAATTCAAGGCCACTGCAATAAAGCACATCTCACAAAAAGAAAGTCTCAAAATCTTTTTGATTTCCATGTGCCTATAGAACTTTTATCTACACTATACTGTATTTATGAAGTGTGGAATGGCATTATATCTAAAATGCACTTTATATACTTAAATTAAAATGCAAAAATGCTAATGATCTTCAGAGACTTCATCAGATCATAGTCTTTTTGCTGGTGGAGTGTCTTGCTTTAATGTTTGTGGCTATTGATTGATCTTGCTGGTGAATGATGAATGCTGGAGTGACTTACATCAGTTTCTTAAAAGAAAACAACAATGAAATCTTCCATATTAATTGACTCTTCCTTTCATGAAGTATGCCTCTGTAGCTTTCAGTGTTGTTAGAGAGCATTTTACCCACAGCAGAATGTTCAAAATTAGAGTCAGTCCTCTCAGTCACTGCTGTTGTTTTATCAACTAAATGACATCCTATCATTTCTTGTAATTTCAACAGTGTTCTTAGCATCTTTACCTGGGAATTCCATGTTAAGCGTTCTTTGTTCATCCATAAAAAAGCAGCTCCTCATCCATTAAGGTTTAATCATGAAATTGCAGCAATTCAGCCACATTTTCAGATTCTCCAAACTTCCTATGCTAGCTCTACCGCGTCTGCTGTTGTTTCTCCCACTGAGGTCTTGGGCCACTCAAAATCACCCACGAAGGCTCAAAGCAACTCCTTCTAAACTCCTGTTAATGTTAATATTTTCACCTCTTTCCATGTATCACAAATGTTCTTGATGGCATCTAAAATGTGAAATCCTTTCCAGATGGTTTTCAATTTGCTTTGCCTAGATTTATCAGAAGAATCACCATTTATATCAGCCATAGCCTTTGCAGATACGTTTCTAAAACAGTGAAACTTGAAATTTGAATTTACTCTTTGATCCATGGACTATAGAATGAATTCTGTGTTAGAAAGCATAAAAACGCCATTGATCTCATTACACATCGTTAGGTGACCAAGTAATTTGTCTACAAGTAGTAATATTTTGAAAGGAATCTCTTTTTTCTGACCAATAATGTCAACAATGTGCTTAAAATATTCAATAAAATACATTATAAAAACTTTTGCTGCCATCCAGACTTTGTTAATCCATTAAAGAGTAAAGACAAAAAAAAATAGTGTAGTTCTTAAGTACTAGGATTTTAGGTATGGTAAATGATTTTTGGCTTTGACTTAGAATTGAAAGCTTCATTCGTTCCTAATAAGAATCCTATCCTTTCATGCTTTAAAGCCAGTCATTTACTTCTCCTCTCTAAGTATCAAAGTCCTAGATGGCATACTTTTCTAATAAAGATGGTTTAATCTATATTAAAATCTACTGTTTAGTGTAGCCACTTTTATCAATAATCTAGTTAGTTCTCTTAGATAACCTGCTGCAATTTTCATATCAGCACTTGCTGTCTCACATTTTTCTTCTATATTATGGAGATGGCTTCTTTTCTAAGACCTCAAGAACTGGGTTTTTGTCTTCAAACATTTTGTGTACAGCTTCCTCACCTCTCTCAGCTTTCATAGAATTAAACAGTATTAGAGTTTTACTCTCCATTAAGCTTTTATTCTGGATTAGATTTTGGCTTAAAGCATTGTCATGGCTGGCTTGATCATCTATCTATATAGACTACCAAGACTTTCTCCATATGAACAATAAGACTATTTCACTTTATTATGATTTATTGTGTTACTGCAATATGTTTCTCTCAATGCAATTATGTTTCTCTCAAGTAATTTTTCTTTTCATTTACAATTTGGTTGTTTAGTGCAAGAGGCCTAGCTTTTGATTTTTGATTTAAATGAAAGTATGGGACTTCTCCTTTTGCTTCGACACTTAGAAACCATTGTGGAGTTATTGATTGGCTAATTTTCAATATCATTGTGTCTTGGAAATAAGCTCTGGGAGGAGGGAGGGAGGAAGAGAAGAAAGGAGAAGTGAAGAGGGAGAGAGAAAGAAAAGAGTGAAATAAATGGGGGAATGGCTACTCTGTAGAGCAGTTAGAACATTTATCAATTAACTTCACTGTCATACGTGGCCACATTTCAGGGTGCCCTAGAGTGATTACAATAGTGATGCAAAAGACCACTAATCACAGATCACTATAACTGATTTAATAATAATAAAAGTGTTAGAAATATTGTGAGAATTACTGATAGACTTGCTCAGTGTAGAGTTACCACCAACCTTCAGTTTGTAAAAAAATATGCACCATTTGCAGAGTACAACAGAGTACAATAATATGTGGTATGCCTAGCAATTATATTTAAATGGTTATTTGGAATCTAGAACAATTGTGGCACATAATAATCTCTTTGCATTTTGTATTCCTGATGTAAATAATATTTGCTGTTCTAGGCATCATGTTAATTTTATAATAATATACCCAGAAAGTATAATATTCATCTCAGTTAAAAATTAAAAAATTTCAAGTTTATTAGTCAGGATAATTTAGCTCATACTATTTTGATAATCTCCAAATCGATATTTGTAAAACCAAGGTTTTATTTCTCACTTATGTAACACGTCGGCTAAAAGCTTTGTTCTGTAATTCTTTATACTGGAATCGAGGGTGACAGAGCAACTAGCATTTCTAAGATTACCAGTCCTGATAGCATAACGTTACCCATAGAATTCTCAATGATTAAAAAATAAGTGTGCTGGCCTAAAAATGATACACTACCACAAGCAGTGACATCTGCTCACAAGTAGTTAGCCATAACCAGTCTCATGGCCTCACCAATCACCATGTGGTCAGGAATACAATCAGTGCTTAAATTCTAGGAGCTGTAGATATGGAGTGACCAGAATTAATGATCTCTATGACTGCCTTGAGTAAAAAGGTGAAATTTTTCCTTTAGCCTTGAACTGTATCCTCTTTCTTCTTGTAGTATTAAATATTCCAAATATTTTTCTATAAATTTCCCTACACATATATGTATATACATACAAACATAGTATCTTTCATTATATGTAGGATCATATTTTTTCTCATATATCTTGTAAATCTCCCTATATCTATACATACCTCTCTACCTCAGTCTCTTTAATGCCTGTATAGTATTCTGCAATATGGATGGACCTCCTTGAAAAGTTATCTAGTTTGTTCCTCGAATTTTACTGTCACAACTTGTACTATATTGACCATGCATGTATATGCATTTTTTTTGTACCAGGGATTGAACTCTGGTCCTTGCACTTTCGAGGCAGGCACCAGAAACTGAACTGAATCACCAGCACATACATATATTTTTATGCACATACATTTGGATTTCTATAATAGAATGTAAAAAAGAAATTCCTAAGAATTTTAAATTTGGCAAGTACTACCAATTTGCCTTCCTAAATGCTATACTGCTTCATAATGCCATGAACAGTATATGAAAGCATATAAGAATATTGACGCTTTTTATTCGTGGAAGAAAGTGTTGGACTAATGAAATATTTGGATAACACATCAAAATGAGCAATGACTGACGTTTTGTCTAAAAGTCTTACAAGACCTTACACCCACCACTTATAAGTTTGCTGATGGTAACAACTTTGAAAAAGACTATTGCATATCAACCATAACACTTTTGGTTATACCTTACCAGTTGGAGTGCGGTGATCTGGCTATATCCAGCTGGAAAAGAGGCTGTGAAATTAAATTTTTATTTCGAGAGCTGTGTATAAACAGAGACCAAACAGGACACTGTAGTAACTTCAGAAAAAAAAAGAAAGAAATTGTACAGTTGATTGTACCAAATTCTTTCGTATAGGGTTGGTTTTCTTTGTGTTCTCTCTTCCAACCTTTTAATTTTTTATCTTTATTAGTACGTGTTTGCAGTACATAATGACGACTTTCCTCGTGGGGAGTTGGTACATGTACATAACACACTGCTCTTTCTCTTTCTCAGCAGTTCCCCTCTCAATATTCCTCTAATCTCATTTTTCCCTTTCTCCCTGTGTCAGATTTTTGTCTTAATTTCTGTTTTGCGTGAACACTCCCCATATAGTGCAAGGTATGAAACCTCAGCCTAGGTGCTCACCAACAGACAAATAAATACAGAAAATATGATAACGCATATGGTGCAGTATTACTCAGCCATAAGTGACAATGTCTGCTCCTGTTTCCTCTGTATATTTTTTCGTCTCAATCTGTGTCATAGCTATCTTTATCTTTTGCCATTTCTGTTTTGCTGCTTGTGTACCTCTGCTTCTTGTAATTTTAGTCTCCAAATCTTGTTCTGTTTGCATCTATTATAATTTTCAATAGAATATGCTGCCTCTTCATGCAGTTGTTTAAATATGGTAGGAACTAGTTAAGGACAACCTAAATAAATAAATACTTTAGTAGGATTGGATAACTATTGAGATCTGTTCCAAATATCAGTCTAATTGAGAAACAACTTTTCCTCCTTTGTAAGTACACCATTAAAAGTAGAATCTCAATAACATATTTGTGTCTTTGCCATTTTCTCTTTTTTGAATGTATTTTTATTAGTGCATATTAATTTTATAAAATATGTTTCAGTGCTGTTGTACTGTACTTTCATACATGCATGTAACATAATTTAATCTTATCAAACCTCCACATTACTTTCTCTTATACCCACAGTTTGATTCCCTGCCTTTATCAAGTAATAATATTCTTCTTTCCACTCTCATGTCATCTTTGTTTTTTAGCTTCCATATATTAGGGGAAACATGAGATACTTGTCTTTCTGAGTCTGGCTTATTTCAATTAACACAATAATCTTTAGACCCTCCATTTTTCTGTTAACAATGACATTTTTTTGTCTTTATGGTTGAATAATTCTCCATTATGTGTGTAATATATGTAATTATAAATATATAATATATATAATTATAATTTCTCTATCCATTCATCTCTTGATGGATACCCAGGCTGATTACATATCTTGCTATGTGAATTCTGTTACATAAAATGTGGATTTATGAGTGTCACTAAAGTATGTTGACTTGAATTCCTTGATGTGTAGACCAAAGAATGATATAGCTAGATGTCATACAATGCACAAGATAAGCATTCCCATTCCAAATAGGAGGATAGAAAGATATGGGACTAAAGCAAGTCCAAAATCCAGCAAAGCAAACACTAAATCCCATAGTTCCATGTCCAGTATCTGGGGAAATCTGTTGCAAGATGTCAACTCCAGTTTGGGTGGCTCTGCCCCTATGACTTTATTGGCGGTTGTAGCTCTCATGGCTTTTCTCTTCTGCTGGGTTTACTCACTCCTTGTAGTTTTCCTCAGGTGATCCATGCTCCTGTCTTCTCTGACCTTTAGTAATCTCCACTGCACCTTCAGTTTCACACTCACAGCTTCACAAACTGCCCTCTTGGGGATACAATCTGGCTTCCAAGGCCTTCTAAACTCTGGATAGAAGCCTTCCCAACTCCTCAAATATGGCATTAACCCAGCACCACATTGGTGATGCCAGTCTTCCTCCCACTGGAAGAGTAGCCAGGCTTCCTTCTCTCTTGGCTATAGGGGTTGAGCGCCTGGATGGCTCAACACTATGAACCAAATCCTTAGGACTAACTTCCCTAGGCCATCACCATTGTGGAACATGGTGCTCTTGGGTTTTTCTCTCAAACAGAATCTTTCACCTTTACAACTTTGAGGCTGCAAAGGGCAGAGTCCTGCTGGTTCATGGGATGTCCTTAATCCATCTTTTTTATTGTCCTGTTCCTTATCAGCAACCAAGTTCTCTTCTGCTCCATCTTTACAGTCTGCAAATTTGCTGGAGCATTTTGTCTGGCCAAACTCAAAACTATTTAAATCATTCTGTTGGTTTTTTTGCTCTTGATTCTCAACATATATCTGGCTAAAAGCTGCCAATGGTAGCCATGCCATCACCTCAAAATTAGACTGCCTTGAAATTTTTTCCACTAGATTAAGTCTTCTACACTTAATTTCAGTCTCAGGCAGTGCCTCTGGAAAAGAGCAAAATGCAGACAAATTTTCTGGCAATGTATAACACACATGGTCTGGAATCCAACAGCCAATGCAATCTTTCTTCCCAACGGAAACCTTCTGAACCTGGTCTTTACTGGTAGCTTTTCAGTGAGCATTCTGCTCTTCTGAACTTTGACCAGGATCTCCGTCATGTTCAATTACAGCATTCCAGACCTGCTTCTTTTCTTTTTTTTTTGGTACCGGGGATTGAACTTGGGTCCTTTCGCTTGCAAGGCAGGCCACCGAACCACTAAATCCCTGGCCCCAGACCTGCTTCTTCAGCTGGCATTTCCAAACCTTTCCAAACTCTTCCCAAAAGCCAGTTCCAGAAACTCCTATACCACATGGCCAGGTAATGTCATAGCAATGACCCCACTTCTCTAGTACCAAAATCTGTCTTTGTTACTTTTCTAGTTGCTGGGACAAAATACTCAGCACCTAAAGTCAAAGGAAGAAAGATTTATTTTCACGCACATTTAGTTGGGGTTTCAGCCCATAGTTTGCTGGCTCCGAGGCACGTTGAAATGGCAGAGTGGCATCAGAGAGAAAAAGTTCATGATGTGGTAGGCAGAAGCCAGAAAAAAAGCAAACAGCAGGCAGCAGAAGCAGCAACTAGTAATAGAAGCAGCCCAAGCAACCTTTTCTCTTTTGCTTTATATTTTATCTAGGCTGGAAACCTATTGATTGGTGCCACCCACACCTGGGGTGGGGCACCCTTAATCCTAGAATCACACATTCTATATTCTTAATCCATGTTCACATATAACCTAACACATACACACACACACACGCCCGCGCGCGTGCAGCCTTAATTCACGTTCACACATCCTAATCCAACCACCTTCGAAATTCCCCACCTAAAAGGGCTTAGGGGTCATCTAGTTGACTTTATCAAGCTATAACACTGGGTCATACGGTGGGTATATTTTTAGTTTTTGGAGGTACTTCCACACTGATTTCCACAGTGGCTGAAATAATTTACATTCCCACTAGCACAGGAATAGTGAGAATGGACAGTCCTCTGTCATTTTTGATTTTAGATGAACTAATACAGTTTTTTCACATTAAATAATAGAATGTTGGCTATAGTTTTATCATATATAGCCTTTATTCTGTTGAGATACGATCCTTCTATACTTAATTTCTTCAGAGCTTTTATTATGAAGGGAAGTTGAATTTTGTTAAAGGCTATATACATCTTTATTTTCCAATTGAATATCAAACAGGACATTGTAATCCCCTTGTGTAAATATCAGACTTCATTGTAGACAACTATGGAATTAGAAATTGTAAGAGATTGATATAAATGTGTATTGATTGTATAATGTCCTTTATGTATGTATGAATATGTGTGCGATGTACAATTAGGAAGCATTGTAAAGATGGTATAATTTTCTCTGATAATAAAAAGCTAATGACAAATGATATTATTTTTTCTCTGTAACTAGTTGACATTTTAAATTGAGTCTAATAATCATGTACAGATATATCTATAAGTTAAATTTATTTAGGTTTCTATAGTCAAGAGTTTACCATATAAATACTTTATAAGATTAACATATGCCCATGACCTATGTAAGCCATATACCTAGTTCTTTAAGGCACGGAGATAAAAAGTGGAGAAGATAATTTGCTAACTGTAACTGAAAGTCATTTGAGTATAACTTTATCATTATAATGATTTGTTAAAATTTTAGTTCAATTACATTTCTAAAAACTCTCTAGGTAAGAAAGCACTACTTACATGAGAACTTGGTACTCCAATGGAAGGAATACTAATGTCTTCATTAGCCATTCTTTTGGTATATTCATTCCTTCAGTCTCCTCTTGTAGCCTTTGGGAGATTTTTGCATACTAATCCCAAGGAATCAGTAAACACAAGCCTCTCAGGGAAACCTGAACTTCAGAGGTAAGAGCCAGTGCATATTCATATTCATAGTGTGTGGGGGGATACTTTTTGGAAAAAAATAATTTTGAAATAGTTGAATAGCAGCATAATTGACACCATCATAGGTATTATGCATGGTCCTATACACTTTCTTCACAAAACAGTAATTTCGATATAAAATTAACAAAAGGAAAAAGCTGTAAGATAGTAAACCTAAATTTCAGTGTATAACTTCCTTGGTATAACTTGAGTTTCTTCTGACAATTTTATTATTATTATTATTATTATTTTTTTTTTTTGGTTTTTTAAGAGAGGATCTCACTATGTAGTTGAGACTGACCTGGAACTCACTATGTAGCTCAGGCTGGTCTCGAACTCATAGCGATCCTCCTGCCTCAGCCTCCTGAGTGCTGGGATTACAGGCATGCACCACCATGCCCAGCTGACACATTTATTATTTAAACAGATGTGTGGAACCATAGAATGGAGGCCCAGTGGTCACAGTCCTGAGACATTGTCTGATCAGTAATGATATTTCTTGCTGACTGGTGTTGCAAATGAGCACTGGTAGTAGATTGATGATTCTGGGTTTTCTCTTTGACTGTGTGAGCTGGCAGCTTGGCAGAGTTTACCTTTAAATGGGAAATCTGAATTATCTATTGAAAATGCTACAAACGCCTTTCTTTGTATTCCCTTATGACTTAACATGTATAAATTAGTCACTGTCTTGCACTTGACTAAGTAGTCAAGTATTCTTGCATCTCTGCAGGTGAGTTTTAGCTCCTTGAAGGCAAGGAGTCACATTTTATAATCTTAGACATAGTTTATAACTCCTGTACCATCTACCTTCTAGGGCAAAAATAATTTAGTAGTGCTTAAGACTGGGTGTTTTGACATACAAATGTAAAGTCAAGTCCTTTTTTCTATAATTCACTAATATCATAACCTTAGGTAAGTTGTAAGTGCCAGTTTTAAAAAACAAATAGACATAACACCTTATAAGATTTTTGAGGGGATATAAATGTCACTTTAGCATGATGTTTGAAGCACACAAAATATTCAACGAATTATCATAAAATGCAGTTCAGCATTTTTAAAATTGATTCTCATCTCAAAATAGAATTGGTAAATATCTGGACTTAAAAAGTTTATTTGCTCAAATTTTCTAATCCCCCACTGATTTTAACTGACAGGAATAGGGTTGTATGAAATAATTTTGTGATTAACTTATTTAATTCCACTGATTATTTCTTTAGTCAAAGTCCAATATGAAATATTTTATTTCACAAAAAATGGGAAAGTCAATTATATAGAGAAATAGCAATCTTTCTAGGTCAGTTGTTTTCTATACTTCATATCTCTAGATATCAGCTATAAAACATCATATTTTGGGTGAAAATGATCACATAGTAATGACCCTCTGCAGCTGGAAGTAGCCAGAGCTGTCTTCGCCCTTTGCCCCCTCACAGCAGTTAGGGGTACTTCTTCAGAGGGGGGAATATTGCAGATAGGTAAGTCAATTAGATATCTTGTGTGCAGTAGACAGGGCCACCCTCAAGGAGCCAACACGGCAAGGAGCCAACACGGCAAGGAGCCAACATGGAGGACAATCAAGACATATTCACAGAAGGCCAGAAAAGTAAAAGGAGAGAAACTGCTATACCTTTGTGCTTGCCCTTTGTGCAACAGCAGTAATTGATATTCCAAATAGGTTTCAATCACTTGGGTGGGGAGTCAAGGTCTTAACCCAGCCTTTCCAGGAAATATCCCTGACTTTCTGAAATATCCCACCCTTACTGAGAGTCCTTGTATGCTTGCTATATGACTTGCTCCCCTATTTGCCCCCCCATTTAATCAATATTACCTGGGAGATGATACTTGTAATCTTATTGGTTAGTCATGGTTTTGCTCCACCTCATGCCAACCTTGTAATTTTCCAATGGGTCTTACAGTTTTGTCCCACTTTGTACCCACCTCACCACATCTTTGATAATTAGGGTGAGTGGGCAACCCACTTTAAGTCACTACTTAGAAAATATCTGAAATCTGAAATGGTATTTGATCTTGTTAAGTTATAGTTCTTTCAGACAATCAGCTTTTAGACAAAATAGTCAAGATATAATCCAGTTAGAATAGGTTTGGGGCAAGAAAAGCATGGCAAACTCCTAGAATCTAACCAACATAGTTGAGTTGGTCAGTCAGTATAGTGGGAAGAACTAAATCAGGAATGGACCAATATTGTTAACAACAATTATATAAATTATGAATAGAAAGACAAGATGGGAGCTAGAGTAGAGTAGAGAGGGTCGTGTAGGTATAATCTACTGAGCTGGAAGTTTGGCAGATGAAGTCTGGGGAAAACAAAGAATTGTATGGAACACTTGATCTTTTCAGAGTTTTGGCTGGGTTCTTCAAAAAAGCAGACTCTAAGACAAGTACTGCAAGGGAGTGACTCAAGCAGACTGAAAAGGAAGATGTGCAAATAAAATGTGTTATTGAGCAGGTTGCCATTCAACCCTCTGAAATATACGAAGGGGTGAAAAAATTAGTACCTTCATTCACTAACCCCTATAACTGATTAAAAATTACTTCTTACTTGCTAACTTGGCACTTCTAATATGCCTCTTATAGTGGCTAAGCTTCTTTTGTGAACAGAAAGCCTCTTTGGCAGAAAAATATAAATGACTTCTGTAGATCACCTTTAGAGTGGGCCAGGAGGAAATGCTTTGGCCACAGTGTTCGTGACAGTGGAGACAACTCAGATTTTGGAATATTTACATAAATATTACTAGTTGAGCATTCCTAATTGCACATCAGAGAATTTTAGATTTGGGAGTTTCAAAATTGGAACCCTCGATCTGTAGTTGCTGTTTTGTTAAAGCCAAGATCTGTGTTTCAAACTTCATCACCCTTTTTCTTGACTTTTCAGCTGTGAAAGAAAGTTAACAATGAAGCCGCCAATTCTTTTGGTTCTTGTGGTCTGTTCTGCAGTCTGCACAAATTTGAAGATGGTGTCAAAGAGACATTCTGGTAAGTTGCTGGCAACTTCTCACTATTTTGGTCAAAAATATATAGCTTTTTTGAGCATTTAGGGGACATCTGTGCCTTCTGCTAGGAATATCTTTAAACAGAAGTACTTGTATTCCAGTTGTATTGGAGAGTAGCCAAAGCAAAAAGTGAGGTTTTAGCTTACCACTGAAAAAATATTGTTGGGGAGCTAGTGGAATTTTGCTAAACTTCAGTGAATACCATACTCTCAGTGGACAATGAAATGTTAAAGTCTTACTTAGAGGTGTTTATGTTTGCTAGTACGTAACATGGGGTGGGGGTAAACATTTATAAATGGGAAGATAGGAATCCTTTAAAGATGCACATCCTTTACCTTCTAATTGAGTGTCCAGGATTACATTTTAAATACATATTTTTATAAATATCAGTGAGTTTTAGTTCTTCATATTTGTGCCAAATCCCTAACAGGCAGAATTTTAAAACCTTCACGTTCTAAATATTAGCTGTTTTGCCTGAAGAGAAATTTCTTGAGAAGAAAGATCTACACCTAGAACATGTTAGTCTGGGATGCTGCCATGTTTGTATTAAGAAATTAGCTGTAGATGGTAAATATCGCAGTCGAAGCCTAATCATTATATTATTATAATGGATATATATGTCTTTCATTGGGATATATATGTCTTCCAGTTTGATAATATATTCTAAGTATAATTACGAACCATGCATGTGGTTTTAATAATTTATTTTCTATCTATAATCATTCCAGTAAGACATTGAGAAATGTGTTATCATATGAAGACAAAAGATTATGCTGAGACTTTCTACTGGCTTCTAATTCAGTTGTTTCTCAGAATTAAAAACTGTACTTTTTACTCTCATTAAGTATAAAATCCAGGCAATAAAGTACACAGTTATTTTTCAAAGCAATAAGTAGAGGGGTACCTCAGTATATGAACTTGTTTTATTTTATAATTTTGGGAAAGATGGCGTTGTTTGTTTGAGTGGAAAACATGGCCATGGTTATGTTTGTCACCCAATGCACTTTGTGAATAGAAGCAAAATTTTGCCAAGCGCTTTTGTTTGTGAATCAAATTGTTGAAAAAGTGGAATATTTGTGAACCAAGGCATTACTATAGTGGGTGGGGCTTGGAGTGTGGCAAATGCTTGTTTTTTTATGTAGAAATATTTGTTAATTGAAATAGCTAATGAATATCATTCAAGTCATGTCTAATAATACGTCTATTACAAAAGCTGGTCACAAGACAAAACAGAAGAACAATGCTAACATTCCAAGGATTCTGGAATGGTAAAGGCGTGACAATATATTGACTATTTTTCCTCTAAAAACATATATTTGAATCACTTTAACATAATTGACTCTCTTTCATCTGTGTTTGTGTGTAAGATTTTACCTTTTATCAATCTAACTTCACAAATCCTTCATGGCTGCTTGTCCCTGCCTTACCTTTTAAGCCACATTTTCACTTTCAATATTGGTACAGGTTGATTGTTGCTAATTAAACACTTACTTACTAGCAAATGTAACCCATTAGACCAAAATCTATTTTCTTCTCTAGGTTATTTCATAATGTCTATGACAGAGTCTTAAAGTAAAAAACACAAATTAAGTGTTTAAAATGTCATCTATATTATTGTAGCTTAATTCAAGTAAAATCCTAACAAAAAACCAAGTAAACAAAAAAATCAAGGTGCTATCCATCTTTTCTTTCTTATATCTCAGTTTGCTTATTCTATGTGAGGAGAGAAGAAGAGAGAGAGAGAGAGGCTGTTTACATGCATAAGGAATATCATCGATAAACAGGTGTCGTTCAGAGATCACTTTTAAATTTTTGCCCCTTTAGATTATTGTTTTGTTTTGTTTTGTATGAGCCAATTTATAGCTTAATAGGGATCTTTGATTCTTAATGTGTCCAAATGTAGTCAGCTTTATTGAAGAAACATAATACAAAATGATGTTCCATTTAAATTTGAAGTATTAGAATGGTTTATTTTTCCCATCCCCCATTTCTTAGTCTTCTGCTGCAGGACAATAGCAATTGTAATATTAGAAAACTTTTCCCACAGGCCTGGGCAATAGAAATAATTCGAATGTACAGTTAGTCTTTTCAAGTCGTTCTACTTCTGTTCATGGTGTATGTAGAATAGGAAGAAAGGAGTAATAGGCTAGAGTTGGTTCATGCTATCTATGTGGTTTTAGTTTCTATGTTGGTTCATTACTTCTTAATATAAGAAAATAGGTGTGGGACCAGTAAAATAACTCCTATACTTCCCATAGCTGATGAAATTAGGGGTCCTTTGGAGAAGTTCTTTACAGTATTCCCTTATGTTTAGCCACTGTCATCATAGTTCTTCTCTCCAGCCATCAACTTTTGTTAATGTTGCTTTATGCAGAAGACAGAATTATGTGCACACTATGTATAATAGTTATATTTGTGTTGCCTTTTCCTTTGAAGAATATTTTAAACATGCTTCAGCAAATTTGTATTTCAAAGTTGTATTTCACGGGGTTCGATAGTTCCCTTGTCCTTTGCTAATTAATGAGATCTGTTTGAGCTCACATAGTTTCTCTTCATGGAATCACCAGTGGAACTCAAAGCTTCTATTTTTTCCCTGATCCCATCTCTCACGTTGAAAAATTAAAAATGATTGTATCCTTTATTCATTAACATTTATGACAGTTTAGTGCCAGATGTGAAGCTAGTAAAATGATTTTTGTGCAGTTCATTATAGGCAGGGATTCTTTGACTAAAATCCCTACAGCTTCTGTAGACAAAGGCTTCCATTATGCACCAGATGATTAAGGGATGAAACTTTCCTCTGCACTTTTGAAACAAGGAAAAGAATTTAATAACAGATACAAGTTCTATCTTTTTTTTGGGGGGGGTACTGGTTTTAGAATCCAAGGAATCACACATGCTAGGCAAGTACTTTACCTACATCTCCAACCCCACAACTTCCTTTTTAAAAATCTACTATGGACATATATCGAAGTCAACCTCCTTGTCTCGTGTGGTATACAGTTTTTATAAATGATAACACAAACTGTTTCTATGTAATGCCCATTGGTACTGGGCAAATCTAACCATTAATCCTGTCTCAGGAAGTAGCAAAAATGGAACTGAAACTATATTCAGGCCCTAGGTGCATTGGAACATGAAAAAATTAACAGCCTCTAGTTTTAAGGATTCTAGCTACCTGGCCAAGTAGGAGTATATTGTCTTCTTTACAGAATACTTATGAAATTCATCAGTGTTTGTGTTCTCTAAATTGAGGACTAAATGGATAAGGTCATTTAGAAAGTCTGTTCTATTATAGATAGGTTTCACAATAGGGTTATATATGCATGACTGTCCTATTGGGCATCTTGTACCACCCAGCAAGACTGTCTGATGCTGCCTGATGTGACAATTTCATATGTACACTGGTGGTTCAAGCTGGCAGGAATGGGTTAAAGGTGTCATTGTTTATGGCAAGAAATTGACTAATATCTTGAAAAAGGTCAATGATATTAATGCTCTTTTTTTTTTTAGTAGCGATCACATGTACCTAAAACTAATTTTTAATAGGATGGCTGGGAGAAATGACTCTCCCTCAAGAAGAGGTCATACAAGATTTTCTATCTGGCTTTTTTTTTTAAATTTCAAAAACTGACTTCGTGGTATTATAGTCTTTAGTCTTCAAGGTATTAAACTTTCTCCTTAGTTTTTCTGTGACTTTTGTGGCCCACCCAATCTTTGTGTTTGAATTGCTATGTCTGAGGAGAAGACATTAATTTTATGGGTATTTTAATTTTGAATGCAATTTAGATTGTCTTGAATCCAGTTCATTTGTAGTATGACTATAGCAGAGAATTGCTCAGTGATCTGCTATTGGGAGCAACATTGCAAATCTACAAGATATCTGAACTAGCTTGAAAAATGTAGTTCCTCATCAGAAGGAGGATCTAAAGACCTGCTAAGACACAGTAGGTAGTTAGAGATATATTTTGCATTACTTACATAGAACTAAATGGCTTTATTTGAGGCTTTGGCTTTTTTGTTTCATAGAATTGTGGAATTTTCTGATTGTTGATGAATGGCTCACAGTATATTCTCAGTAGAAATATACTAGCGTGAGAATTTCGAGTTTGATACCTAAGGAACCTCATAGAGAAAGAAATAGAAGTTATGTGAGCTAGTGTTTCTGGCATAAGCTAGAGATGGTCTTTCAAACCAATTGTAAGTGAAAACTGTATAGCTTCCTTGATGAAAGTTTGTTATATAATTAAAGTGAAATATTCTGCTTTGAATTCTTAAAAAGAGACAATAAAATGTTTCCTTTTAAAACACTGATTACAAGTAATACTGCTCTAAAGATATTTATACTGTGTGTTTAGCTGTGGAGTGCAAGATGACTAGATTAGAAGTTAGAGGATCAGCGAGAAGTTATTGAAATTTCATATTCTAAATTGATTCTAATTAGCTAAAATAAAGGAGAAAAATTTCTTTCCATGAAGTGTTCTTTAATTGAAAGAGACAAACTGAGACTTGGTGGTTAGGTACTTTTATCTCCTTAATGAGCATGATTTCTCTGGACGAAACTTTGAAGGAGGGAATTGTGGTACCTCAAAAATTGGCTAGGTCACTGGAAGTACTGTAGGACAAAGTTGGTCGTATAAGACAAAAGTTTAGAGCAAGTAGGGAATAGACAGAAATGAGCCATATTATGTTTTTTAATTGAGTTCATTGGTACAATCTAGGTCTACAATACAGTTACAGTCATTAATGGGATCCTGTACCTTCACATGACAGGTCTTGGTTCTCATTTTTTCCCTTTGTCCCTGCCCTCCCTTTACCCACTCCTCCCCTCCCCATTTACAAACATTTTATTTCCATTTTCTCCTATTTTTCTTCTTTCCCTTATTACCTCTCCCTTACCCTTCCCACTTTCCCTACACCTTTATCCCTTTTCTTCCCATTTCACACTCTCAATTATCCCATTAGGATCTTGTGTACTATTATAGTTTTTCACACCAGAGAAACTATTTGGTATTTACACATGTGTGACTTATTTATTTCACTTAAGAGTATGTCCTCAATATGTGTCCATTTTCCTACGAATGACTCTAATTTTTCATTCTTTATGGCTGAGTAGTATTCCATTTTATAGAAAAACCACATCTTCTTTATCCCGTTTCCAACTGATGAGCAGATGGGCTGCTTCCAAGTTTTAGGTATTACAAACTGTGCCGTTATAAACATTGGTGCACGTATATCACTGTGGTATGATTCTTTTAAATCTTTTGGAAAGATACCCAGTAGAGGGATGGCTGGGTCAAATGGAACCTCTAGACCTAGCTCTTTGAGGTATCTCCACTTTGATTTCCATAGTGGCTGCACCAGTCTGCACTCCCACCAACAATGGAGGAGGGTTCCTTTCTCCCCACGACCCCGCCAACATTTGTTATTGGTTGATTTCTTGATAGCAGCCATTCTTTGTGGGGTGAGTTGGAATCGCAGTGTTGTTTTCATCTGAATCTCTCGAATGACCAGTGATGTGGAACATTGTTTCATATATTTACTTGCTGCTTTTACTTCTTTGTCTGAGAAATGTCTTTAGAAATGAGCCATATTAGAAAGAGCTTGTGGCCTAAATTTACCTAACTAAAAGCACTTACTGAAAAAGATGAAGAGCAAATAATTTTAGGGCTCTTAGTCATTGGGTTTTATATAACCAAAGGCATAGTTTATTGAACTCTTAAGCTCCCATTATTCCTGGAGGGGAAGATGATGGTAAATAAATAAAAACTCCATTCAAAGATACTTAATCTCCTTGGGATAAATGAATGGCAAATTATGATAATGTAAAGGGACACTAGATATCAAAATGCCTAGTAAAATGTGAATATAAAATGTTAAAAAACAGAATGCAGTGATACTAAAAATGTTCATTTACACTAATATAAATGAAGAGAATTTGAAGTGAAGTTTTGCGTTTATAATTATGAGATTTTTTTTTCCTACAAAGGTGCTTAAAATTATGGTAAAAAAAAGAGATCTAGTTACTTGGAAGGAAATGCTTTTACTTTGGAGGTTTCACATATGAAAAAGCTGGAGAGAAGCACAAGAGGACTTACTTGATTCGCTATTACAATTTTACAGCACAGGCTTCAAAAATTAGGGGAGTCAGAGAAGGGTGGGCCATTCCATAGAAGAGGAACTTGAAGGAAGCCTTGATAGCCAGATAGGAGTAGAGTGGACTGGAATGAGTTAGGAAGATAATCAAGATAAAGGGCATAGCATAAGTGGATAGGTAGGGACAGCATATGCTAAGTGAAATAAATCAAACATAGAAGGGTAAATATCTACAGTTTCTCTTATATAAGAAATCCAGAGAATGTATAATTTAAGGAGCAAAATAAAAGGTAGATTATACGAAACAGGGAGGTAAACCCTTCAGAGATGTGAAGGGGATCTAGTGGTACAGAGAGAGGGGAGGGCGGAGAGGGAAAGACAAAATAAAAAGGCTTAACATGGAATATGTATATGTACCAACTCCCAACCATAACTGTATTCATTATATATCACAAACCTAGAAAGAGTCGTATGTAGCTAAGTGGGAAGCAGTTTTTTTTGGGGGGTGTAGGTAAGCCAGGCTAAATTATAGGGACTTCGAAGTTTTGGTTAGTAGACTTTCTCTGTCAGTAAGACAGTAATAAATAGTCACTTTTCTAGCAGTTTATAAGGTTGATTTCAAAGGGTATCAGGTGAGGGAAAAAGAAATCTAAAATGATTCTCTTGCAGGTAAACCAAAATTTGACCTGGTAATTTTACTGTAGGACAGATAGCAATTAGTTTCTTTTATTTTTTCCACTTTTTATTTTGAAATAATTTCAAGCCTACAGAACAATTGTAACAATTGCGCACCTATACGCTTTTCACTATGTTTGCTGAGAGTTTTTATTATGAATTAGTGCTGAATTTTGTTAAATACTTTTTCTGCATCTATTGAAATGATAAAATAATTTTCCCATTTGCTATGTTAATATAATGAATTGCATCAAAGATTTCAAATGTTGAGTTACCCCTGGTTTTTTTTTTTTGTTTGTTTTTTTGTTTTTTGTTTTTGGTGTTTTTTTGAGACAGGGTCTCACTATGTAGTTGAGACTGACCTGGAACTCACTGTGTAACCCAGGCTGCTCTCGAACTCACAGTGATCCTCCTGCCTCATCCTCCCGAGTGTTGGGATTACAGGCATGGGTCACCACGCATGGCTTTTTTGTTTTGTTTTGTTTTTTGAGTTATTCCTCTTTTAAATGAATAAACCCTACCTACTTCATGAAACAGTATTTGACTTACATATGGATGGATTTATTTTGCTGTTTTGGATTGTTTTGTCAAAATTTCTTAGATATCTATTCATGGATATATGTATCACAATTTTATTGATTAAATTTATTGGTACATTTTAGGCAAACAATATGATGACATTTGTCGTTGAAAATTTGCACCTTTACACAATATATATACTGGTTCTTATTTTGTTTCCCATTCCCTTGCCCTCCCTTAAGTGCTTTCTAAATAGGGAAGGGCAGAGGGGTATATTGCAATGTTTTGATAATGCTTTCATGAGGTTTGGTGTCAGGATTATGTTTGCTTCATAAAATGACTTAGAAAGTATTCTTACCACCTGTAATTTTTCTTTCACCTCTCTTTTTATCTCTTTTCTTCACTTTCCTTCCTTCCTTTCATCCTCCCCTCCCTTCTATCTCTCCTTTTCTCACCCCCCCTTTTTTTGTCATTACTGGGAATTGAAGACAAGGCTTTCCCACTGAGCTATATCCCTAGCCTCTTCAGTTTGATTTTATGTACTTTGACTTACATTAGTACATGTTTGCAGTACATGATGATTACATTCACTGTAGAGAATTGGTACATGTACATAACACATTCCAATTATTTTCCTTCTCACCACCCCTCCTTTATTTTTCTAGCATTAGAGTAATTTATTTAACTTATAAGACCTCACAAAGTTAGTTATTATACATACAGATTGAAAACCAGACTGATAAGCCAAATAACATATAAAGCACGCCAGACAATTGTACTAAGTCAAGGTATATTTTAGAAACATTGTCCATTCTAGATTACAATATCTTCTTTTCAAAAATCAAACTAAAAGACAGTTAATAGCTTGATTTTATTTGGAGACAGAGTTGGGCTAAGTTACTAAGTTGCCCAGGCAACACTCCAAATTATTATCCTCCTGCTTCAGGCCCCCAGAGTGCTGAGATTACAGGCATTTGTCACCCATGCCCAGCTGCCACCTCTATTTTATTAAATGACCTTATTTCTTCCCCAAATACTTGATCATTTTTATTGCTAAAATTATTTAGATAGAGAGATCTCTTTGTAGGACCTTTTAAAAAATTAAGGCTTTGATTTCCTTAATAGATACAAGGCTACAGAAACAGTTCTCTATCTTCTTGAGTCAAAATTCATGTTGTTTCATTTCACCTAATGTTTAAAAATTTTTAGCGTAGAATCATGTACAGTATTCATGTAAATAACTTTTTAATGTCTGTAAGATCTGTAATATGCCCTCGTTCATACTCATACCAGATATTAATATGTTCTATTTTTCCCTTGGTTAGTTATGGTTCTTAAAGTATTTATCATGTTTGTTAATATTTTCAAGAATCAGGTAATGACTCAGTTAATTTTCTGTGTTGCTTATTTCTGCTCCATTCCTTATCTTTCATTCTACTTACTTTGGTTTTAATCTGTTCCTTTTATCTAGTTTTTTAAGGTGGAAACTCAAATCATGGGCTTAAAAACCTTCTTTACAGTAAAGTGAAGCTGTAAATTTTTATCTTAGCAGAGATCCAGAAATTTTGATAATATCTTAATTATTTGTAGTTCAGTTTATTTCTTGTTTTCCTTGTGATTTCTTTTTTATAACTAGAGTTTGCTACACTCATGTTACTCAGTTTTTCAAATTTTAGTATTTTATAAAGTTCAAATTTTACATTAATTTTAACTGATATATAGAGAAAATTGCTTATAATAATGGAGTACCATGTAATGTTTGGATACATGTATACTTTGTATAATGTTTAAAGGCTTTTTATTTATTTATTTTTTGGTATCGGGGATTGAACTCGGGTCCTTGTGCTTAGGAGGCAGGCGGTGGCACCACTGAGCTAAATCCCCAGCCCTACATTGTATAATGTTTAAATCAAGTTAAACATACTTATCTCCTCACATATTTTTCATTTCTCTGGTGAAAACTTTCTAGCTTTTTGAAAAGTATCATATACTATTAGTACATTATTTTTGCAATCTCTAATTCCTACATGTATGTCAGAGAATATATATTGTACTATTTCAGTTTTTAAAAATTTACTGAGATTTATTTTATTTCATGGCGTGACTCATATTAGTGACCGTTTCACATGCACATGTGAATTGTGCTGTGTAGTATTCAGTATCAATCATGTCTAAGTGGCTGTCCTTGTTTTTTAGAGCCTGAATTTTTATGATAAATGTATTTATATTTATACTTACTGTTTTTAATGTTTGTTCAATCAGTTAGTCACAGGTTATTATTATATCCAATTAAAATTGTGATTTGTCTCCTTCTGCCTTCTATGTCCGTTTACCCTTGTGACTTTTGAAACCCTTGCTGGTTACATATATTTAGTATTGTTTTTTTCTCCCCAAAGAATTATCTTCTTTATTTCCTGTAATTCTATTTGTTCTGAATTTGACCTTGTCTGTGTTAGTATAGCTGTACTTGCTGACTTATGATTACTGTTTTATGGTATATCTATTATTTTCTGCCCTTTTTCTTTCAACTTGTTTGTAACTTTAAACTGCATCTTTTGTAGGCTGTGTATTACTGCATTTTGCTTTTTATCTAGTCAATTTCTGTCTTTTAGTTACAGTATTTAGTCAACTTATCTTAAATATAATTCTTGGTATGTGTGGATTTATGTATATATACACACACACATATATATTTCCTTTTGTCTCCACCCTTGAGCCCCCTCATCACTGTTTACTTGTTGCACCATTTCTGATTTATTTTGGGGTAACTGAATAAATTTTAGTGTTCTATTTTATATCTTCTCTTGGGTTAGTAGTTATACCATCTAAGCTAATGTTTAGTAAAAGCAAGAGTCAAAATCTATAGCCTGTAGGCCGAGTCTAGCACATCACCTGCTTTTATAAATAAATTTTTACTTGAAAACAGTCACACATATTTATTTGCATATTCTCTATGGATGCTTTTGTGCTACAGTGACAGAGTTAAATAGTTATAACAAAGACTTCAAGGCCTGAAATACTACCTGGCCCTTTAGCAAAATAATCTGTCCAGTCTTGCTGTAGGGGTTGCAACCTTAACTTTACCAAGTCTATCTAGTACTGCTGCATACTTTCCACCTCAAACATTTTATTCACTACTCTCCCCTTCCTGTTTATCACTTCATCACTTCTACTTTTTATATCCTATCTCATACTTTATATTTCACACTCATTGTATAGTAGTGTTATTCTGTTTAGATAATCCTTTCTTCTTTTTTGGTTGTCATATCTTCTATGTATTAAGAAACCCCTTTAGATTGTCATTATTTTTGCTTGAAACTTAAGTGTCAGAGGAATTACGGGATAAAAATTTGATAGTTGTACAGAAAAACATATGAAAAATACTGTAATTAAACATTTTTCGAGTTTCATGAAAAACTGTTAATTTAAACACACAATTTAATTTAACAACTTTAACTTAAAATACTAAAAGAGAGCCACGCATGATGAGGTATGTCTGTAATCTCAGAATGCAGGATACTGAGGCAGGAGGTTTTCCATGAATTCAAGACCAGCCTGGGCTGCATACCCAGATCCTGTCTTTAAAAATCAATAAAAAATGAGAACCAAGACCTGTCATGTAAAGGTACAAGATCCCAATAATGAATGTAATTGTACTGTATACCTAAAATGTACCAATAAACTCAAAAAATCAATAAAAAATGAGAACCAAGACCTGTCATGTAAAGGTACAAGATCCCAATAATGAATGTAATTGTACTGTATACCTAAAATGTACCAATAAACTCAAAAAATCAATAAAAAAGAAAGAAAAAATATAATCTCACCTACCCCTAAGCATAAGAACTGAGAAAATAAAAATATATGCAGTCTACTCAAAAAATGTATACAACAGGAAAAGTAAAGCTTCTATAAATATTTTAATCAACTTAAGTTTGATTTTGGTAATTCTACCTCAATTGTTTTTCTGCTTTTAGAAGTGGAAAATTTTTATGATCTGTCTTCAGGATCACTCAATGGCTCCTTTTCCATCTTCCATAAAATGGCCTACGGAAAATTTCACTTCAGTATATATTTCAGTTTTATATTTCTATTTGCATCTTTTTATCTTATTAAATGTATTGGTACTTATTAGGTATATGACAGAGTTACGTTCATCATTGGGATCTTGTACCTGTACAGAACTTACCAGGTTCGTATTTTTTCCCATTCCCAGCCCTCCCCTGAGCTCCTCCACCCTTCCCTGCTTACAAAGACATTATTTCCATGTTTTCCTTTTCACAAATTTTTTCTTTTCCCTTTTTACCTTTCCCCTACCCCTCCCACCTCCTCTACTCTTTTAGACTTTTCCTATTACACAATATCAATTACACATTTCAATCCTTATTTACGTGTTTACTTTTTCACACCAGAGAAACTATTCAGCGTTTACACATGTGTAACTTATTAATTTCACTTAAGCGTATGGCCTCAATGTGCATCTACTTAGCTATAAATCTTTCTAGTTTCTCATTCTTTATGGTTGAGTAGTATTCCATTTTATAAAAAAACCACATCTTTTTTCTATTTGCATCTTTTTATCGTTTAGACATTTATATTGATATTTATTTTCTCATCTCATTCATTCATTAAGGCCATATATTTCTTTTTGTCTTTGAGCAAATTTTTAATGAGTTCTTTGAGCATATTTATTATAGATACTTTAAACACTTTCTTCTAAATAACTGTCTGGGCCATCTGTAGTTTGATTTTTTGACTGTTCCTTTCTTTGATGTGGGTTACTATTTTTCCAATCTCAAGTGATTATTATGTACTGGCATTTGTTAATATACTATATAGGTACTAGATTCTGTCATTTTTCTCTAAGGGGTGCTGGTAGTGATTGTTACTGTAAAAGTTCAATGTTGAACTTTTGGATCTTGTTTTAAACTTTGTTCAAATAGATCTGTTGAAAACCTAATTTATGTTCCAATTACCTGTGTCGCAGTGAGACTCAATCTCTAATCTTTCTTCTGTATCTTTATGGAGCTTGGCTTTAGGCTTTGGTATGGAAGTTGTAGCATAGACCCTATTCTATGGCATGATTCTTTCTTATATGGCAAGAACTTTCTGAAGTCTTAGCAGGGTGCCCAGGTATTAACAAGGTGTTCCCCAACACTACATGTCCTTTAATATCAATGTTCTATTATTAATCCTGCAGTAGTCACTCCTTGCTGATAAGCCTTTGGTAGATTTTTGCCAAGCAAGTTTATTGTAGTCCTATGCAGAGTCATGGAAAACTCCCGCACGGATTTCACAAGACACTCTCTGTGAACTATTCTCTTTTTGCAGAATCAGGTTCAAAAGTTTCAAAGCTGACTTGAGCTTTCATTCCTGTAGCTTCAGGTCAGTGGGACTATTTGGCTCAATTAGGATTTTACCTCACTATATCATGATTGGAAAATCGTCCCCAGGTGGAGAGCTAAGTTGATGGTGGGGCTTACTTCGTGAGTTTCCATTTTTCTGAGTTCACAGTCTTATACTGCTTGAAAACGATTGCTTCTTGTATTTTGTCCGCTTATACTGTTGCTTACTGTGGGAAGGCTGGGCTATTGCCAGTAATTTCATCATAGCCTAAAGTAGAAGTTTCCCTGTTCCTCTTTGATATCCCACCATTCTTAGAGCACTCCCTTGCTTACTGTCATAAGACGATGTTCTTGGATTACCTTATTTATCATTCCTTTCAGTGGAAAATGGTATTCAGAAACCATTATCAATTGTGATTTCATTTGGGTCCTTTCAATTCAAATCCAACATCCATGGTTTTTTTCTTCACATTTTTTACATCCCATGCATTTATTCCCTTTTCCTTACAGTGAACACTATCATTTTTATAAATATCAATGCAGTAATTTGTTTTATCAAGTAAATTATACAAAATAGTTTCACAATGACTGCATCAAAATCACTACCAGCAACAAATTTATTAAATAAATATATTTTGCGATCATTTTTATCCTTAGCATTCATCTCCTTAGAGATAATCAGCATGTTGTTTGCAAAAGTTGCTTAAATTAATTTACTTTCTGTGTTTTTGTTATTAGTATTATTAATTTGATGTATAAATGTATATCTTTCTGCAAAATTTGCTTTTTTATCATGGTTGATTAAATTTTATTTAAATATGTATATAGAATATATCATTGAAAATTCCAAACTATAGAGAAAACAATAAATCAAGGAAATCTCATTGCCATATATGTCACATCCACCTGGTCTCAAATATTACCCTATTTATAATCAAGTTCTTTAGTTTCAGTTTTTTTTCTTTTTGCACAAAAGAATGTATGTATCTTTAATTATGTTTCTTTTATACACAAATATGAAAAAAGCTATCTACTTTTTTGGTTCTTGGTTTCCTTTACTTACTATACCTTGGAAATAAAGGAATTGGATTGTTTTATTATTTTTCTTATAATAATGTGTCAAGCTTAATAAAAATTCAAATTACTTCAAAATAACAGACATTCTTGCATTTTCGCTTCTAGAGTTAATAAATGCATCATTAAATTTCTTCCAAATTCTTCCAAATAGTTTTTTGGATGTCATTGTATCTTGATAATGTATGTAACCTAAGTCACAATTATTTTTCAAACTTGGAATCATATTGCACATACTGTTTTCCAACATGACTTGTTACTTCATTTGATATCTAAATCTGTTATCTCCAGTCCTTGACAATATGTATTAATTCATATTTTAAATACTGTGCAGTATTTCATTGTGTGGGCTTTGAAATTTTTGCTCTATTTGTGGAGTTTAGACTTTCATCACTAGGTCATGCTGTTCTAAAACACTGCTGCAAGGAATCTCCCCATATTTTGTAGATCTTTGTGCTCTAGAAGAGCAAATGTTTTTGTAGGATACATCCTGGGAAGTGACAGTGTTTTATAAAGTTGTCATTTAAAATTCAAGATTCTAACAAATAGTCCACCAGCATCATTGTACTATCCTATATTTCTATGAATGTATATGAGAGTTATTTACCATTACACATTTAATAACTATGTATTGCCTATTAAGGAATTTTCTCCAATGTAAATCAAAATGAAAAAGATCACATTATTTACTAAAACCCCCAAGTTAGCTATGAATATGTTTCTTGAATATGCACCTTGGAAATATGCTTGTATTTATGAGAAGGTGGTGGTGGGGGACAGATCAGCATCAAAGGAAACTATGTAGTGGAAATCTCTGCCTATTCCATTTTATTAATCAACAAAGAATGGCAGAGAACAGAATACAAGTTAACAACTACGTAAGTGCATTGTTATTTTGGTTATTATATATGAAGATCTGATGTGAAATATTGCAGTCTTTCGTGACACTGAGTCTATTTAAATAGAAATATGTAGATAATTAGTCTAATTAAAATAGTTAACACATTCAAATGCCGGAAAGTCTGAAACTAATTCCTTCTGAGTATCCTGTGAAGCTATGTAGCATCATCCAAATGCAGAAATTACCAAGTTTGATCCCATGTTAGATTTATTATTGTCCATAAGGTTAATGAATGAGAAATAAATAAGAATAATTGATCCTTTTATTAATCCTGATGTTGGAATTTAGGCTATGCATTAAGAGCAGCCAAGGACTGCAGTGAATGGGCTTGTTCCTCCTCTGTTGTTTTGGAATGAAAGGATATTGTATTTGGTGGAGTGGAAAGGAGCTTCGAAAGCCTGTAATTTCTGCTAGGGTGAGTTTCTATCATAACCGAACTCTTGTAGTCTTGTCAGGCTAGAATGCATCCTTTGTGATTCTGCTGACAGAGTACAGTACAGGTGTAATTTGTCCTAAAGAAAATACGTGTTCTGCAAAAGTGTACCTTTAATGCCTACTATATTTAGTCTCTGGGGGAAACTGACACCCAGAGATTTCTTACAATGCTCATGATACCTCTGGCCCATCAAAGAAATATTGAATATGTAGTATCAAACTTTTGTTCATATTTTCATTCTTGCCTTATTGGTGCTTCCTTGTATTTATTAAATCCATCATAGGGACACATGGTATTTTGGAGGGATTGCACCAGGACTGTTTTCTAGAAGATGTGCTTTGGCATTCAGTGACCTTCCCCCGGGCTAAGAAGAGGCAAGCCCTATTTTTTTCTGTGGGTGACTTATGAGATCTATATTGTAATTGTGCTCTCCATAAAAGGATTCTGACAAGAAACATGTTTTTTTAAACAGGTAGGCTATCATTAAACACTTGAGATGAATACATGAATTCAACATCACTGTCTTGTGGAAAAATAAGTCAATGATTATATAAAACAAAATTCTGCTAAGGAATAATGCAGAAGCACAGCATTTATTAATTCACCAAATATATAAACAGACTACATAAAATTCTTTTTCCTAGTACCTCTGGGAGACTCAGAAATGGGCAAGACATGCTTTTTACTCTCTGGGAACTAAATAAATTAGGAGAGAAGGGAGAAATTAACATATATTGTATGCTACTGTATGCCAGGTACCTTTAATAAGATATGAATGTGTCTCATCAGACAAAAGTCATAAGGTAGACATATCCTACTCTTGTCTAGATTTATAGGTAGGGACACTGAGGCTTGGAATACTAAATGATTCGACCACTTCTACATAACTAGGAACAGAGCCTAAATTTAAATCCAGATTTACCTGACTCCAGAGCCCTGCCCTTAAATAATCTGCCACTCTGCATTTGTGTGGACATTATTAAATTCATTTTACCGGTGAGAAAACTAGAGCTCAGGCAGGGAGGATGAGTTTATCTAAGGTCTCCAACTATGAAGAGGCAAATCTGAGTTTCAGATTATCAACCACATGTTCTTATCACTAATATTTCAAATGTTATCACTATAATATAGATCTCTTATTTATAATTCCTATGAAAGCTATAAAATAATAAGAGTCATATAAGAGGCACACATACAACTGAAATGAGGGGGATGTTATTTCAAGCTAGGAGTAAGTCTGATTAGGGAAGGCTTAATGGAAAAGGTATCATTTGACTTTGACTGTGAAGGCTGGGTTAGGAATAGTGATGGGGGAGAGAGACGTAGCAAAGGGAACAGCTGGATCAAATGTATGGATGTGTAAAGTTCGGGCTATTTTTGAGTACTAAGTGCCTCAGATTAACTGGAAAATAGTATAAGATTCAACTAGTTAGGAAACATATTTGTACAGAAACAAGTAGAGGGACAAGTGATATCTTGAATATCTCTCCTGTTTTACAATTATAGGAAATACATTGAGAATTTTAAAGGAAATGTGGTTTGAGGTGCCTCAGATCAGAAAGGTGGGGCCAAGTTGGGTGGTACAGTCTTGTCCTGGGGTTGTGTTTTTACTTACATGCTATTTGCTGTGATAGAATTGTGTTCAATTGGAAATTTACTTTTAATTCTGAAAGTGTACTTTGGGTAAAAATATTACTAATGCATGACTCTGAATTATCAATTATAATAAATTTATGTGTCTGTTTTTCAATCTAACTTTGGGGAATTAATGATTTAAAAGGAGCTTGTTGCTGGTCTTAGCATTACCAGCAGGTGGCACTGTAACACATTCCTTCTGTAGCTGAAGTAGCATTTTACTATCCTCAGAGTATGAAATTAGAAGTAATAACAGCTTTTACATGGTGTTATTGGTCAAATCTCTGCACAAAAGTGCTAAATGCCTTTACCCTTTCCACTATTTGTTAGTTTATGAGAGCCACTCTGCTTATGTTTACACTGGATTTTTCCATTTTTCCCCAAGAAAGTTACAGAGAAGCATAGTTCTAGTTACTTTTCAAGCAGTCCTTCAAAGTTAAGAATTCAAAAGATGAAGGCTGGGAAAAGTTGTGAGGATGGCAGATTTAACCTTTGGCACTTCCCCCAACCAGCCTATTTTTTAGTATCTTTGCTTTTTTCCTGGGCATTCAACTCTCACCAAGGCTGAAGAGTAACTAAAGGATTCACAATTTTTTTGACCTTTTCTTTTCTTTTCTTTCTTTCTTTCATTTTTTTTCTTTGGTACTGGGGATCGAACTCATGTCCTTGCACTTGAGAGGCAGGCAGCCCCCGGCCCTTCTTGACCTTTATCTGAAAATTTCTTGTTCTTTAATAGGCCACAGCTGGTTTCATATTTAAACCAATCCAGGCTAATACATTGGGACCCTACTGTACATTTGATTCTATTGCATACATGTTTTTCCTTTTAATGTTCTGTTCTTTTGCTTAACTGATAATCACTTTATACTGCTTTATCTGTGTCCTTATCTTTCTGTCCACTCATTTTTAGTCTCTATGATTACCTTGTTCTTCTACCTATTCTTAAAAGTTGTTTTCCACCAGTGTTTTTCCATTGATACTTTAAAAAAAACTCTATATACTCCCCTGAAGTTTCTACTTCCTTGATATTAACTATTCATCATGTTAATGCCTCTTAGCATAGTGACTATGTATTATAATCACCCAGGGAGCTTTTAAAACGTAATTTTATACAGGACTCAACCTCAGGGATACTGATTTATTTAGGCTGAACTGGCTCTAGAAACCCATAGGTTTTTTGTTTGTTTGTTTTAATGCCTAAGTAATTCTGATGTGAAGCAAGGGATGAGAATCCCTGACCTTTTGAGATTTCTAGATCTAGATGCAGCAGTGTTCCCTTTTTTCTGAATTGTGCACACTATTTCCCTCCTAGACACCTTCACTTGGCTGTGAAGATGTCCCACAGGCATTACGAACTCAACTTCTTTAAAATCAAAATTTTAATTTCCTTCCTTCAAATTTTCCTTTTCCTCTTGTGTACCCTGTGTTGGTAAAAGTAACATCATTCTATTTTACCGAGAACAAAGAGTACAACCTTCCAAATCTTTCTAGTAATCACCAAGTTCTAATTCAAATTTTAAAATTTCTTACAAATCTACTGCACCATTCTTTATCTTGCCTGCTACTGACTTAATTCAGCTTTTTATCATTTCTCTCCTAAAGACTGTGCATCACATGTCTTTGACCTGATCTTCTAGCCTTCAGCTGTTTTCATGTTTGTTTTTAATTATACATGTGCAGTGATTTGTAGGTGTTTATTCTGTCATTTCTCAAAGATTTGTAGATCAGTGACTTTGTGCGAGCCATTTTCCTTTGACGTATGACCTCCTTTGGTTGTCTGCTGCGTACTGGATAAAATTTAAATGTCTTGTGGCATATAAGATCCTTCTTAGTTTATTCCCTAATTCATTTATTCATTCAATAGTTAAATGTTCGGTGCCCCAAACTATGCTAGGCAATGCATTTTTTATAAATGTAAATATGTTTATGTTATTATATATAATTCTATATGGATATATACTATTATATATACATATATATATATAGTACATATGTATATATGGAGTTGCTTCTTGGTTTATGATAGGAACATATCTCAATAAGCTTGTCATAAATTGAAAATAGTATAAGTTAAAAATGCATTTAATACACCTAACCTTCAGAACACCATAGCTTAGTAACACAGGTACACTATAAAATCAGTTATTTACCACCCTCATTGTGTGGCTGACTGAGAGTTGCACGTTGCTGCTATTGTCCAACATCATAAAAGTTATCGTACCACTTATCACTAGTCCAGTAAATGATCAACATTAACATTTTGAAGTACAGTTTATACTGAGTGCATACTGTTTTTGTACCATGTGAAAGGAAAAAAATTAAGGTGAATTATTATAAGTTGAGGGCTATCTGTATGTATGCATGTAATCCATTAGAACCCCAAGCTCCTCAACCTTACTTTTGTACATCTGTCATAGACCACACGCTGAGCCGTTCTGAGTTATTCTGAAAAAGAACCATTCAATTTCCCAGTTCTGAGCACTTTCTCTTATGTTTTTCTTCACTTGTAAATCATTTCCCACTTTATCTACTTTTTGATATACTCATTTTTGAAGAGCCAATGTTTTATACCAATGTAATCAGGGCCTTTTAAACTCCATCCTCATCTGCAGAGCCCACATTCACAGAGACTTTGAGGTTTGTTCTGAATATACAAAGATCACACACATTAGTTAAATCTCTTCAGTGCACAGGGAGTTGGCTTGTTTATGATTCATGCAGTTGATGAACTAGCTAAGGACAGAGAACATGAAAAGGCAAGTAGAATTTGTGGGCTGGGAGAGGGCAGAGCAAGTGCTTTCTTTTCATTTTTCTTAAGAGAAAATACTACCTATGTGGTTTGGAATTACAGAAAGGCTCAAGAAAATGCTGTGTAAATGAACAGCCAATATCCCTTTCTGCAACAGAGGCTATGAGATTCTGTAGTTTAAACTTATGCCTCTGCTACAAAATATTTGACACAGCTAAAGCAACAGCAGAGTTGCTGAAGAACAGCTAAAGCCTCTATACATGCAAACAATTGTGACACTGCTTTCTTTTACCCAGCATACTCAGCAGAATGACAACATAAAGGAGCTCGACCCCCAACTGTCCTGGCTGTAGGAAGAATCAGATTTTATCAGCATGCTGCTTTATCTGCTAGATCTAAGCCTCTGCCTCTCATCTTTCCTTTTTACTTTTGTTCAAAGCAAAATCTTGCAGCTCTCTGAGCTCTTCCTTAGTCACTCCAATTTCTCCTTTGATATGGGATCGCAGACCTCTCTTAACTCTTTCCATTTTATTCATTCCTTAAGTGCCATTCTCAAATTCTTTGTGTTTGGCCTCTTTTCTATTTGGCCCAAACTGTTGTTACTAATTTTAGTTTACTTGAAATTAATTCCATTTTATTTGAGAGGTGACAATTCAGTGAACAGGCACCTAAAATCTATTACTGAGCTTAAGAAATCTACCTTAGATCCTGCTAACTCGGATGTTATAAAAATCAGCACTATACAAAGAAGGGGCTCTTATGTCACATCTGTTTAAATTACACTATCTGGCCATGTACTTTTGCCTCTTCCTTTTCTACATGTTCCTTTAATTTCCGGAGTAGAGCTCATGAATGACCCGGAAATGTAGTTCACCTACTCATCTTGCTGATTAGAAAAACAAAATGTGAAACACATCACTTCTTGTGAATAGCATGACCAGGATGTCACTTAAAAACATTTTAAGAGGCTTTGACAATTTGCTGTCATAAAATATTTGTTTTGGCATTGTTTTCTGGTTGAGATAGGGCCTTTCCTCTTCCTATGAGAAGGTCTGAACCCTGATTTCAGTGTTTTGAGGCCCAGGCTGGATTTATCTTGCTTACAAGTAAACCAGAACAAGGATGGGAACAAGGAAGAGAATAAGCAGCTCCTGTCCCGGGTTAATTTCACTTTCCTCTCTTCGAATATTGTTTCAGGAATTTTACCTCTGTGTTTTTATTCTCTGAATTTTATGCTCAGGCTTGCCATGCTCTGCAACTTCTTGTGGATTTTGTTAGAAGTGACTTGTATTGTCAGACTTCTTGGATCTTCTTCCTTACATTTATTTGGTACCTTTTTTGTTTTCTATTAAGGGTGAGACAGGGTCTCACTGTATAGTTGAGACTGACCTGGAACTCACTATGAAGCCCAGGCTGGTCTCACAGCGATCCTCCTGCCTCAGCCTCCCGAGTGCTGCCATTACAGGCGTGCGCCACCACGCCTGGCCATGTATGCTACTCTGAATGTCCATTTGGGAAGGCAAGATACTGGGAATGCTTTTTGCCTTACTTTGCATAAAATTAACATGTTGATTTTATACAAGTTAATTTACATAAAGCTGACATTGAGGAAACTCAACCCTTACTGTGTCAAGTAAAACAAAATAAGTCAGGACAGCTGAAACTGAGTATATCCAGATGCAAGAGAATAGAATGGGCAATGAGGAGCTAGCTGTCGTGACAAACATATGGCACTCGTGCTGCAGCCAGCTCTTCCTTATCATTGAAGGCTCTAAAAGGTTTGCCATCACCAAGTAGAAAGCTCTTATGGTTAATACTCAGAAAAGGTTAATTTGTCAAGGGACTACGGGGGTTTTCACTCCACTCTCCCCTGAGTGTAAGAATACTGCTGAGATCATACCACACATGTGATGTCCAAGGACATTTAAACCTTCACAACAAAGTGCCTAGTACAGCAGCCTCATTAGTTTGGGAAGCCTTTAATATTTAGGACAATAAAAGCGGTTCTATACATGGCGTCTAGCTCTGCCTCCTGGAATCAGTTTATTTTAATCTTAATTCATAATCCACGAGTAGTGTTTAAATGAGTCAAAATCCCCCCGACACTGTATGTAAAATTGTGCATGTGCACATGTGTGTGAATGTATGCATGTATCTAGCTTTCCTTAAAATTTCCCAGGGGGAACAGCTGGGTAAAACGGAGCCTCTAATCCTAGTTTTTTGAGAAGTCTCCACACTGATTTCCACAGTGGTTGCACCAGTCTGCACTCCCACCAACAATGGAGAATGGTTCCATTTTCCCCACTGTCTTGCAAGCATTTGTTATTGGTTGATTTCTTGATAGCAGCCATTCTTTGTGGGGTGAGGTAGAATCTGTGTTGTTTTCATCTGCATCTCTCAAGTGACCAGTGATGTGGAACATTTTTTCATATATTTATTTGCCATTTGTACTTCTTCATCTGAGATGTATTCATTTCGGATGCCCATTTTTGGATTGGGTCTTCATATTTGGGGGCATTGATTTTTTTCAACTCTTTTTAAAAATTAATTTTATTGGTACATTTAAGGTATACAGTGTAATGATATTCATCATTGTAAATTTGTACTTTTACATAATCCATCTTGTTCTTATTTTTCCTCATTCTCCTGCCCTCCCTTCAACCTTCCCACACCCCCCATCTACAAAGACTTTGTTTCCATTTTTTCTTTTTCTAATATTGTTTTCATTTCCTTCTTTCTTTTCCCCTCCACCCCCACTTCCCCTTCCCCTTTGCACCTTTTCTTCCTTTTTCACATTATCTATTATACTTTTTAGTATTTATTTACACTTACATTTTCTCACAATAGAGAAACTATTGCTGGGCATGGTGGTGCACACCTGTAATCCCAGCATTTGGGAGGCTGAGGCAGGAGGATCTCTGTGAGTTTGAGACCAGCCTGGGCTACATAGTGAGTTCCAGGTCAGTCTCAACTACATAGTGAGACCCTGTCTCAAACAAACAAACAAACAAACAAAAAAAACCCACAAAAAACAACAACAACAAAAAAAAAACAGTAGAGAAACTATCTGGTATATACACGTGTGTGTCCTATTTATTTCACTTAAGAATATCACCTCAATGTGTATCCATTTAGCTATAAATGTCTCTAGTTTTTCATTCTTTATAGATGAGTAGTACTCCATTTTATAAAAATACCAGACTTTCATTATCCAGTCTCCTGCTGATGGGCAACTGGGCTACTTCTAACTTTTACCTATCATGAATTGTGCTTCTTTGAACAGGGGTGCACATCTATCACTGTGTTAGGATTCTTTTTAATTCTTTAGGGAAGATACCCAGCAGGAAAGTAGCTGGGCCAGATGGGACCTCTAATCCTAGTTCTTTGAGGTATCTTTATATAGTCTAGATATTACTCCTTTGAGGAACAGCTGGTAAATTTTTTTTTCTCACATTGTGGGTTTTCTCTTCACTCTGTCGGTGGCTTCTTTTGCTGTGCAAGATTTTTTTAGTAAGATGAGATCACAGTTTTTGATTTTTTGTGATATTTTCTGTTTGATAAGGGCTTGTTCGTAAGGTCTCTGCCTACACCTATATCTTCAAGAGTTCTATCTAGTATCTCTTCCAGCACATTTAGTGTTTCTGTTTTAATATTTAGATCTTTGATCCATTTCTTTAGTTCATGAGAGATATGGGTCTGGTTTTAGTGTTTGGCATGTACAAAGCCAGTTTTTGCAATACCATTTGTCTATTTTTCTTCCAGTTAAGTGTTTGAACTCTTTGTCAAAGATAAAGTGGTTGAGTGTGTTTGGAGTTGTTTCTGTATCTTCTAATCTGTTCCAATGATCCTTGGATCTGTTGTGTGTGTTTGTGTGTGTGTGTGTGTGTGTGTGTGTGTATCAGTACCATAAAGCATCATACTACAGCAATATATGCATATCCATGTTTAGAGTATCACAGTTTTTTTAATAGATAAATCTTGGAAACATCTTAATTGACCATCAACCAATGAATGTGGGGTTTTTTTAATACATTGAGTACTACTCAGCCATAAAGAAGGATAAACTTGAGACATTTTTAGCTAAATGGATGCACCTTGACACCATACTCTTAAATGAAATGAATCAGACACATGTTTTTAAATATCACATTGTTTCTCTGGTGTGAGAATCAAAGTGTAAAGGAGGACCAAAATGTATAATATATATTGTGAAATAGGAAGAAAATGTTTAAATGGAAAGAGGAGCTGAGGGAGGGGGAAAGGAAGGAATGGAAAAAGAAAGAAAAACACAAAAAGAAAGATAGAAATAAAGCTTTTATAAATAAGGAGGGGAAGAAGGATTGAAGGGAGGGGAGGAATGGGAAAAAATAAGAATCCAGATATATCATGAACAAGTACAGATTACCTATGACGAATGTCTAAATTGTACCAATAAACTGAGTTAATTTAAAAATACAAAAAGAATTTCCAACGGGGCATGTGATAATCAATTATGGCCAACTTCCTAAACATAGGGCCACACATTTAGAAGATACGTGTGCTTGACTTAATACAGTGATGTTGCCATTTTTAAAGTCTTAATAATTTTTAGTCATGTGACCCTAGAGAATGACTCTTTTTTTTGGTACCGGTGATCAAATTCAGGACCTTGTGCATTTGAGTCAGGTAGCAGAATCACTGAGCTAAATCCCTGGCCAAGAATGAATCTTTTGTGTAGTTGTACTTTTAAGAGGCCTGTATTATCTTTCTGTTTAGCTTCTGACCTTGCTTATGTTTCTAGTTTCTCTTAATTTAGAATGAAATTAGGACTACCTTTGCTTTCTTTCTCTTTAAGTTCTCTCCAGTTTCTTGTCTGGCCTCTGGCAAAGAAACTTTACTTGAAACCCATGCTGACTATTTTATTTTGTAATTTTCCTAATGAATCTATATGGTATTTCAAAATGTGAAAACAATTTAAGCACAAAAGCTTAAATTGTATTGGCTTAAGATGGATTAGGTCTAACTAGAGAACATTAAAACTTGTATTAATGTTAGGAAAGTTATTTTTTTTCTTCTTGGGTATCTGGAATTTGAGCACAGTGAGTTCTGTCAGAACAAAAATACTCTTAAAGCAGATCATTCAGATATATCAATTCAATTTTATGAAGATCTATGTTATCTTGTAATACGATATGTTTGAGATTGATTTTTTTTGATTAGTCTTTTCCTTATATCATACTCCCTTAATGAATTTTATGCACTTACTTTTATATTGTAATACCAAGTAATGTATTTAACTTATAAAATCAAACATAGAGAAACTTCATTTAAAAATTTAGTTACAGGGCCAGGATTTAGTTCAGTGGTTCCGCCGCCTTAAAAAAAAAGAAAAAAACAAAAGATAAAAATTTAGTTACATATTTTAGCTTGGCATTTAATTAAAACACTGATTATAGCATATTTTTAGTTTTATTGAAGTATACTGATTATAATTCCTCTGAATGTCTCTGAATGCATAAATGTTGCTCATTGGCAACATTGGGTTCTGCTATTGGAAGTAAAACAACACAGTTACTCTGGAACAAGTGAGGAAAGGAAAGAAAATAAACTCTAGAATGAAAAGTTATGAACAATGGAATTATTTTGCCCTAGAATAAAGTCTAAGGATGAATTAAGATGAAATATTTCAATGAAGAAGCTTTGTCTTTTATATTCAAAAAAGACATAGAAGATTTAAGATTTAGGTTGACATTTGAATAAATTTTCTTTTAAATTAAGATAATTATGTCCCACGTAGCTTAGATATTCAGTTACCTAAGGCAAAAGCCTCAACCAGATGATTTCTTAAGGTTACAGATTTTAAGTTTTTCCCATTGGGTTTCAAGTCCTTAAAACCTGTCTTTAAAAAATCACAGCTTTTTTTGCTGATCTGCCTTTCATCTTCATTCTTATTACACTGATCTTAGCCAAAAGGCCGAGAAGCGATCATCTTCATTCCTTTTTTTTTTCTTTGAGTTTATTGGTACTTTTTAAGTATTCAGTGTAGTTACATTTATCATTGGGATCTTCTACCTTTACATGACAGAATTTGGTTCTCGTTTCTCCCCATATCCCTTCCCTCCCTTTACCCCCCTCCACCCTTCCCTATTTACAAAGACTTTGTTTCCATTTTTCAATTTTCTCATATTTTTTTCTTTTCCCTTATATCCTTTCTCCTACCCTTCCCACTTCCCCCACACCTTTAGCCCTTTTCATCCTATTTCACATTGTCAATTATAAAATTTGGATCTTATTTACACTTTTAGTTTTTCACACCAGATAATCTGTTCGGTATTTACACATGTGTGTCTTATTCATTTCACTGAAGAGTATGAACTCAATATGCATCCATTTTCCTACGAATGACTCAAGTTTTTCATTCTTTATTCTTAATTATATCTCTGATACCTGTCCCTTCTGGGGAAGAATGAGGATAAAAGGAAAGAAGTACAGTACTTCAGTTTCTAGAATGACTGTCCTTAAATATCTAAGTAGGCATTGTCCCTTTTGACTTTGACATCTGAGAGGCTATTGTTATTACCATTTGTTGTCACTGAATAAATAGTTTTGCATCTACTGCTTGAGAATTCCCTTCAGAACCTATGACATGATCTAAATCCAGAGTGATTTGCTATTTTAAAATAGTGAGCAACAACAACAGCAAAATGGCCAGCATACATTTGCATGTGTATCTTACCAAGTACATGGGTGTGGTAATATATTTTTAATGAAATATAAATTAAAATTAATAAATATAAAGCAAGAGGTTTGTTTGGCTGTCACCAAACTAGACATGAAGGTGTGGTTAAGACAGAGCAAAAAATACGAACACACACACATATATTAGTGCCAACAACAGTGCTCATATGTAGAATACATGGCTGATGACTAACATAAATGACTAATTTGGGTGCTTGCTTCGCCAGCACATACACATAAATGACTAATTTGGCAACTAAAGAAAATATTTAACATTTACAAGTCAAAATAATTTCATTATTAAGACATACATGTGGAATCAATTAGCAAAATAGAGTCATAGAATTGTGGAGTATAAGCTCTTGAAATCCAGTAGAGCTCACAATGTGATCTTATCCCTACCTGTATCATTCTCACCTTCATATTTCAGTGAAATATCAATCTAGGAAGACTGTCACTGGACACTTAAGAATAGTTTAGTTTTCCTAGCACTTGAGTCAGGGCTTAATAAATAATAGTCACTTAATAAATATTCACTGAATGAATGAGTATATGGATGTATTTAAAGGTTCATCAGACTCTGCCAGAAGATAAAGTGTCTCAGAATTACTATCATAAATGTTAATAATTATTCAAGCTATGAAATAGGAGAGAGGAAGTCATCTGCTTATTTAGTCATTCTGATTATTTTGATTCCAGCTGTATGAGAGTATCCCAGAAACAAATTTATAAACATCGTTCTGTCTTCTCAAATATTAAAAAGTTTTCTTTTTAGAGGCTATTTTTAATTATTTGAACCAAATTAAAGTGTAATTACTTCTTGCTGATATAGCTGCTAATTGCCAAGCATGGTGTAAAATTGTTTAGCTTTGCATTGCTTCTGTAAGGACCTAACAATGATTTAGTAAGAAGAGACTAAGTGTATGAAGAAGAAATGCTCTGCTCTATACCCTACTTTCACCTGATGTGCACTTCATTCCTTGGGATCTGCACTTGTTCTGTATTACTGCAGTGCACAATTTTCTCCATTGTCCTTACTTCCCAGCTCATCTGTAGCCATGAAACAGAAAATTAACGTGCCTAGGCCACATGGAAAGAATCATGTTGATAATAGACTGGTGAGGACCCTGGACACCTTGATTTAAGTCCTGGCCCTCGTTGTATATAGGACTGTAGGTTGGTTGCTTTTTCTCTTGGGCTCTGGTATTCTAATTAGAAAAATAATAAGAAGTTTGGGCCTGATCAAAATTGGTTTTGGTTTGTGTTCTGTACATTGCTAGGGGTTCATTGGGGATCCTTTGAGAATTAATACAGGGTTCAGAGAGAGAGGCATAGTGAGAACTCTGGGTTCATGCACACACTTCAACTGTAGTAATTTTACTTTTATTTTTGTTTGATATGCTATGCTTTCCTGGAAGAATTTGGTTGACAGTTACACTTACTGACATGGAAAATGAACACATCATATATAGTTTGGTCATAAAGGTAGTTAAATGATTCCACCTGTTTCATCGTCCAATGTTCTGTCTTTGCACTGGCCTTATCGTGTGCCCAAGAAACCCAACTAATGATACCTAATCTTTAAACAGTTGATAAATTTACATCTGTCTCCTGGATAATGGATCTGTGTCCCTAATTTACTCAGTCCAATCTATCATATTCCTTCACTAAGACAATTGCAGTAGCCTTAAAACTGGCCTTTTCTTATCTTATTTTTTTGGTACCAGGGATTGAACTAAGGACCTTACGCTAGTGAGGCAGGCACAGTGCCACTGAGCTAAATCCCCAGCCCCTTCCTAATCTTTTTATAAACTGCTATATGCTGTAACCAGAGTGATCCTACAAGCAGATAAAACTGCACCACACTACTAATTTGCAGAAAACCCTTGAAAACTTCCCATCACACGATAAAATTTGCACTCTTTCTTGTGGCCTGTATATAGAGCTGTGTATGACCTAAATTGACCCATCTTTCATCCTTTCCACAGGCTCTCTCTGCTTTAGCCACATTGTCAATGCTCCTGGTGTTCTTGGCCAAATTTTCCTTAGAGCGTATGCCCTCTGTTTGGAATGTTCTTTTATCTGTCTTATTACTCCTGCTCAACCTTCATTGCTTTGTTTAAATGCTGTTTTCCCAAAGAAGTTGCCACTAGCCACTTTGAAAATTTGAGGTACCAAATATTTCTGGGTTCAATTAAGTTAAAAGGATTTAAAAAAATAATAGGACTTCTCAGAGCCTTTTACATGTTACTGTGTGTTGTCAACTGCAAGAGAGACCAAGAATATCTTGTTCTCTTATTTTAGACCACATAGCAGAATGTTTATTTGCTTAATGGCTTTTTCTCCACTAGACCTTGGGCTCCGTACAGCACAAAACATCCATTTTCTGATGCTATACCTCCAATGCTTAATTCATTCCTTGGCACTTGATATGATTTCACTGAAAGTTAGATAAACTGAATGAGTGGAGAAATGCATGTGATTCTTTGTGTTTCTACTCTTATCTTTTTATAGTGGAGGATGCCACAAAATGATTCAATATTTTTATAGAATCTCTGACTGCTTAAGATTTTTCCCCCTTTTAATTTAATCCAAACAGTTTTTGGAGAGAAAACTAGAATTAAATTGAGCACTGACTGGTAATAAGGATTAGTGAGAGAAAAACCTGGTTTTTATATTTTCAAATTTTAATTTTTAAAAGTATTTAATATTTTACTGTTTTAACATTCTGTAATCTTTAAAATATTTCCTAATTAATGAAATAATTTAAACTTACTCTTAGCTTTTTAAAATACCTGAATCCAACTTTTAAGCAAATGTATAAAAAAGCTTAGCAAATAAATATGTTTCCATAAACATAAACTCCAAGACTTTGATGTTTTAGAAAAACATTGAGAAAGTCGTAATGGTTGATCACAGGTTGCTGAACATATTTTCTTTTTGTTTATGTATGGTTATTCCACAAATACTACATATTTTTGTGCCAAACAGTAGTGTAGATCTAAGAGGAGCAGAAAGAAGTAAAAAATGTAATCCCTATCCTCAAGGGTTTATCAAAGATCTGACTAATTGGGATTCTGTACTGAAGTAAATACTATGTTATTATTGTTTCCCAACTACAAAGTTCTTAAAATTTCCTTAGGATTTTAAATGTTAAAAGTTCCAGTTCACAGAACAATAACAAAGCAAAATAATATACTTCAACAGCTGTTTCCTAATTAGCCATATCTATGGGAAGCCTTCTGGAGGTGGTGAATACAGGCCCAAGGTGAACTGGATGACATCTGACCTTCAGAGGATGCCCAGGGACACTGAAAGAAAAACCGTTAGGAAAGGCTGAGCCTGCAAATTAAAAAAACAACAACAACAACAGCAAAAGAAAAAACAGAACACAAATATACAGGCAATATTTATTGGAAGGTTTGTATCTTACTATGGTATGACTATGTGCATTCTTTCTTCTGATTTTCCTTTATACCTATGGAACACATTTTCATTGCTTCACGCAGGATTATAAGTTCAAATGTGGTCTGTAGAACAACACCAAAAAAAAAACTAACAAGACTTTGTGATAACCTCAGTAATAGCTTAGTCACTAGGCCTACTACAGGTAGATCCAGTAGGAGGAGAGAACATACTATATAGCCCACAGAATCACTTCCTGGTACTCGGATAGGGCAACCTATCCAAGTGTTATGTGGACAAGAGCCAAACCCTGGGCAGAGGGCCAAAATAAACTGGAGATAGAAGAATGCAGAGGAACAAATTGTGCAGGAAGATTATTGGTGTCAGTTACTTATCAGTTTCATCTGAGTGCCAGCAGGGACTGGTTGCATTTCTGTGCCATGTTTTCGTATTTTTTAGCAAGCTGACTTCACCCACATACTCTAAAGATTAGCACTAATAAGAGGAAGATTCAACCCAATGAGAAGAGTAAGTGCCTCATTAATGGCTTGGAAATTAAACAGTCTCCGTCTAACTAATCAACGCTAAATGACTGACCTCTGTGGAGGCTGCAGCTCATTAGTAGAATACAAACAGATAGTAATGTGCTCAAAGGTGTTCAAAATATATGTGCACAGGATTATATTAATAAGGCAACTCTCTCCCAACTATATGTGACTTGTCTTGTTCCCCTCTGCTATGTGCATGTAATTTTATACATTTATTTATTAGAATAAATTTACCTGATAAAATCATTTGTTTTCAAAATTTTACACAAGTAATGGATTATGATGAACATTCACAATAATTTGCTTTCATAAAAAGCAATAGGAAGAATTGACTTATAATAAGGCCTTGCTTTATTCAGTAACTCATTTAAAATCCAAGAACAATTTCCTTGAAAGAAAAATAGGTTCCAAACTTAACACAGTGTTTAATTG
The DNA here is from genome assembly GCF_012274545.1 of Fukomys damarensis. Lineage (NCBI taxonomy): Eukaryota > Metazoa > Chordata > Mammalia > Rodentia > Bathyergidae > Fukomys > Fukomys damarensis. Next base: position 81,071,388 of record NW_022900951.1, read on the forward strand.
GCATTGTATTTGACTGTTCTCTTTCTTCCTTGTCAAAAGCTTTCCCAACTGTCACCTGTTAATAAATTATCCCAATATCTCCAAGGGCTTTTCTTCAAATATTCATACTGAAATCTTCCATTAATGTGCTTGAGTTTCACTGACAGGAGCTAGTGCTGACTTCAGAGATTACATGATTATACTTCAAATAGATCTATTCTTTTTTTCATTGAGTTTATTGGTACTTTTTAAGTATACAGTACAATTACATTCATCATTGGGATCTTGTACCTTTCAAATAGCTCTATTCTTATCCTCCACTTGCCAAACTACTGAAAAAACCACAACAGGTAATACCATACATAGGTAATTTAAAAATCTTACATCTCTCAGCCCAACCTTTCTCCCTTAACAGGCAATTTGAAAACTGCATTGGATTTTTTAAATTTAAATTTAAATTTTTGAAGTTAATTGATTTTGTTGGTACATTTAAGGTATACAATGTAATGACATTCATCATTGGAAATTTACACCTTTACATAATCCATCTTGATTCTTATTTTTTCCCCATTCCCCTGTCTTCCCTTCAGCCCCTCCACCCCTCCCTATCTACAAAGACTTTGTTTCCATTTTTCCTTTTTCTCATGTTAATTCCATTCCCTTCTTTCTTTTCCCCTACCCCTCCACTTCCCCTTCCCCTTTACACCTTTTCTTCCTATTTCACATTATCTATTATACCTTTTAGTCCTTATTTACTTTCAGTTTCTCACATTAGAGAAATTATTTGATATTTACCCATGTCCTATTTATTTCACTTAAGAGTATCGCCCAGTGTACATCCATGAATAACATTTTTTCTTCCCTTCACTTCATCTATCCCTTAGTTTCTTTTACTCTTTCTTTCCTTCCTTTCTTCCTTCCTTCCTTCCTTCCTTCCTTCCGTGTTCATCTCAAAATCCCTTGTCCTGGCATTTTCAGTGACAACAGCCAGATAAGATGTTTAATTCCTAGTGCTCCCTTTTTAAAATTTTTCATTTGTATTAGTTTTCAGTACATAATGATTATAGTCATTGTCCCTACAATGAATTTACATAACACAACTTAGTACTCTCTGTTCCATTCCTTTCCCTCTTTCCATCTCTTCATTTAAATAAGAAGCTCCCTAAGAAGAGGACCTTTACTTCATGTTTGGTGAAGTGTGATATTTGCTTATAGCTCTCTGCCTTGATAAATAGAATTAGGAAATATGTCTTAGAGTTGAGCCAAACACTGACATGGTGTACTCTGCACCACTTCTGCTTATGAGAGTGGTACTGTGACAACATGATTTCAGAGCATTTGTAATCAGTTAAGTTCCAGGGACAAAGGCACTTAAAAGTATAGAAAGCAAGAATACAAGTTGGATCTTTTGCATAATTTCCCCAACCAAGATTGGTAAATTGTAATTAGTAAAAGTCTAGGCTGTTCACTATCTTTTAATAAATAAGACTACAAAGAGCAGAATCAATCATTATTACAGTGTTCTACAATGACCTCCGTGTATATCACATTTCTAAAAGCGGCTGCTGACCTTTGTTGCCAGAGGGCATATCTTCTCCATTACACCTACTTTGGTCATATCTCTGCAAGTTTTTTCTTCTATATTGTTCTCTACAACTTCTGTGCTGACCAGGCTCTGGGTTTCCTTAAAGCTCTGCCATGTTAAATGCTCAGTGTCATCTCAGTGGTGAAAACAGGCTCATTTATACTTTAGGATATATGGCCATTTTGGTTATACTCCAAAGGCCGTAGCCTGTTTATTTGTTGGAATTTTTGCTAGCTTATTGTTATATGACAGACAAGACAAATGAGTACAACATCTGGGTAAATTTGTACATTTTAATGACATTTCTCTCCATTAAGTTTTGACCTTAATAAGACAGCAGGAACCTTCATAAAATAGTGTATGCATTTTGTTTTAGCTTTATAAACAGAGGAATGCCAAAAGCATTTTCTCTCATAACCAAAGTGAATGTATGCATCTGTGCTGAGTGTCTAGAAAGGAATTAGATTTGCCAGTCAGAGTTAAAATAAGGATGCTCCTTCTATGTTCTGAGACCCTAAATTCTGTTGCAAATAGATAAGATATTGGCTTCTGCCTTTGTTTCTTCAATAGTGGCATGTTTTCAGTCACCTGTATCTCAATGGTGTTATATTGGAGAGTCAGGAGCATTCATCCAGACTGAACAAGGAACTGTATATCAGGTCATTTTAGATACAATATGGCTCTAGTTTATATTAATGGAAACTAATACCTTGTTAGGCAATGCAGCTAGGCTGGGGCTACTTTACAAGTGAGCAATGGAATCATGTTTTATTGTTTGTGTGTTATTGGTTACCACATTACTATTCTGAAGTTTTGTTAATATCCTATTATTCCTTGTAGGACAGTAAGTCTCTTGAATGAGTCATATTCTAGTTCCCCTTTTATACAAGTGGGGCAAATGGTACTGGTTTAATATCTAATTCACTTAGCGAAAATAGTCTAAGCCCCACAAAGACAGAGATAAAAAATTGTAATTATCTGGAGATATGCATTGCCTTTTTTCTTTTTTTTTCAGCTTTAATTGTTTATTGGTTAGACACATACAACTACATTCCTCTAATATTTTAAACTTACATTTCATCTTTATCCTCCATACATCTCTGTGTTATTTTTTTTTCAGCTTTAATTGATTTTATTGGTACATTTTAGGGATACAGTACAGTTACATTCATTGTTGGGAACTTGTACCTTTACATGACAAGTCTTGATTCTCATTTTTTCCCCTTACCCCTGCCCTCCCTTCACCCCCTCCTCCCCTCCCTATCTACAAACATTTTATTTTCATCTTTTCATTATTTCACATTTTTTTCTTTTCCCTTATTACCCTTCCCCTACCCATCCCACCTTCCCTGCACCTTTAGCTCATTTCTTCCCATTTCTAAACCTTTAAAAAAAACACAAAAAATGTAATAAAATTGAGTTTTAGGTATTACAGAATCTCAGAAATGTACTACAGGAGGATTTTTAACAACAGGAAGATTTTGTTAAAACTTTATAGTTCTTTGAAGCAATACTAGAAAACATATACATATGTACACCTAAACCATTTTGAAAAATATATGTAAATATGCAATTTCACCATCATCCAACACTAAGCATGAGGCGTGCCTCTACTTTTGTACATATGTTGCAAAACAACTGTACTCTTTAAAGAATTGGTAAGGTTGGCTATATCCTTCTAAATATCTTATTTTTCTGTCTGTGCCTCTTCTCATTCTGTCACTATAATTTAGCACTTGTTAAAACCTGCTCTCTATCTGTGCACATAAGGTTTATTCTTAAATGCCCCCAATGGATTTGTATTTAGACTATCTGAGAGTCTACAGGCTGATGGATTTGTATTCAGACTGAGGGATTAATTACTTAAACACCATTACTTTCTTTAGTCACTCAGCCCTAATTCTAAAGGCATTTGTAAGTATTAGCCATTGCTCAGTATGTTCTTGCAAAATGGGTCAGCTTCATTGAGGAGCATTTTCAGAAAAGTACTGACACATAGTATTAACTTGGCTGAATTGAAGTGTACAGATGTGAGCTTTTCTTTAACTGTTGATTTAAATGCCCTCTTCCCAGAGGATTTGCTTTAGTTAAGAGAAGCACCTTGTCACAAAAATGAACCTCAATTATCCTTTTACTGGGGGAAATTTTAGTTTTTGAAATATTAACTAAACCATAGAGTATTCAGCCATTTACATTTTAAGGTTGAAATTTGGGCATCTTTTACGAATTTAGCTCTGCTTTGATAATATGGCTTTCCCAATATTAGAGCAGCTTCCATATGTCCTAATTAAGTGGTCAAAATTTGACTTCTGTGGATTGATTATGTAATGTAGACAGTAATGGCTCACAACAACTCTGAAAGAAATATCTAGCCAATCTTTGCAAATCTAAAATTGCCTTTCATTTTTAATATCCCCAACTGTTTTTACTCTGTTGGGGATAGTAAATGTGTTTGCACTGGGGAGAAACCTTGTTTACAGCTCCGTGGAAAAGATGGCTCTTCTCTTATAAAAGATTTATAAAAATCTGCATAGCCAAAGCAAGCATATTGTGGGAATACCTGTGAACATACTTACCAGAGCCTAAACCTTGCAAACCTTTCCCTTGCTCCACAGACTTTAACAATAAGAAACTGGTGAGTTCTTCTGCTCTTCCTTCTTTGGGAAAAGAATTCATTGCCAGGCCTTTGCTCTCTTCAAACTATGACTAGTGCCAATATTCTTAGTGCCATACCATATCCCCCAGCAGTATACAAAGGGATCAGGGCTGATAGCCTGATCATTCAGTATTTCTGTGCCATAGCACTGTAACAGTAGAGAAGGAGAAAAAAGTTAAAGTCATCCACAAGTTAACTTAGTTTTGTTGATTGTTGCATTGACTTCCATTTTGTAACCTACAATGGAGAAAGGGTCAGTCTGCTGAGGGAGAAAAAGTAGATGAATAAAATTTTAGAAAGTGGCTTAAATTTGGGATAGACTCTGCTTATATGGCATCTTTTCCCAAACTAATTGTCTCTATCATCAGGGACTGAACCACCTATCTCGAAAGGATTCTGTCACAAAGTGACCATATTGAAAATCTTTGAAAATGAAATGTTTTAATAAACATGAGTCTGGAGCCCTATCTCATAACAATTTGAGCTAGTGCCGTGGTAAATTGATGGTGTGGTATCAGCTTCAGCTGGACTCTCAATGTCAACAAACTGTCCACTGATGTGCTCTAGTCTGCTACATCTACCTTTACACACCACCTGTGTAACCCTCAATAAGTATACGAGATGGACTTCAAGGTCTGTAATGAGATTTTTCCTTTGTTTGGAAGCCATGGCAGGAGCCTTGCCTTCTTGACTATCACCTAATCTTTAGTACTGATGGGAGAAAAAGCATGAATCTTTCTGGATTTTCTGGAATTTCTGAGGAAAGATACTCTTGATTATGAAGGAAATTATTCTTTTGAGCTAAATCAAGAAATATGCAAAGCAGAAAATATAATTCTCTCTAAAGTCCATATCCACTTGCTTTTTAGAGATTGTTTCTTTAGTATAACATTGAATAGCATCAGCTAAGAAACCAGAGTCTTCTTGCAACAGGGTTGTATTCATGGTTGGGTTAATTGTCTGCATAAGTGACAGGGAATCTTTTAAAGATGAGTGCCCAAACTGCAACTGAAAACCCACGTATTTATTGCAAAGAGCCAATGCTTCAATAAACATGAATACTGGGGTTTTAGTTTAGGAAAAAAAAAACAACAACTCATACATTAACATATTTTGTCTTAAAAGACAACACATATGCCGTGTGTCTACCAGCACTGGTCCATATGAAATGCATGTGCATAAGACTAGTGGTGGGAATTTGACCTAGGGAACTTATAATAAATTTAGTGGATGGCCTAGCATCAGAGCCATGACTTGGAGAGCAGCCACATAGATTAAGGAGATAAGCAACTTTTCAGAGTAAGGAAATTGTATTGGATAGAGTTATTTGAAGGACAGACATAGAGAGATAATAATAATGAGGGATTACTCTGTTTCAGGCACTATTCTTTGGTACTTTATCTGAAAAACTAAGAAAATCCTCAACAGTAGTCCTGTGAAGTAAATATTGTATTTGTCTGCTAAGTTACAAAGATTTTAAGTAAAATTCCCAGGATTACAGAGCTAATTAACAAAAGAGCTAAATTTCAAATCCCAAACTTTTAATTATGACAATAATGAAAGAAATGTCATCACTGTTTCTACAATGGAGAAAAGTTAAATAAATGGCCCAAGGTTAAACAGCTTTCACACTCAACCTTTTCAGGAATTTAAGTCTTCTGTCTGTAACAAGTACTGCTTTGTCACTACATATTTGTCACTCAAAGAGTCAGCAGCATTGACATCACTTGGGAATCTGACATGTTTAAATACTAAAGTTTGAGAAACAATGCCACCAGTTTATAGGACGAATGGATGCAAGTAGCATTAGATTAAAGTGGAATCTATATCCCATTTACCCTTCTAAAACAGAGTAAGGCCAGAACTTACTTGTTGTTTGGAATTTGAATAATTGATCAACCAGTACCTGAGACTTAGAATTCAGAAATAAAAAAGAGGGACTTTACAGGGACTGAAGTTTTAAGGAATAACCTTATCACAAAACAGTTCCTGAGGAACTGAAGTATATAGGCTGGCTAGGGCCAGGAACTAGACTACCTAGAGCTCTTATTTATAACCAAAATGCAGAACAATTTCTGATTGTTGTACTGCTCCCAGCAGAGAATGTCAATAGATGGATTTGGTAATGCTTTAGTTGATTGTCATCTTGTCTGTCCTGGGGGAATCATGGATTTCACTGCTTTAAGTAAATTTGAAACATAAATTTCATAACTCTCTGTATATATGTATATATAAATCATTTATAAAACAGTAGTCTGTATAGGTATGGTAATCTAGATTTATAACCTTTGTAAGTTACCTGTTGGATTAGAGGGCATGTCATATGTTGACTTTCAATAATGAGTATTTGAGATAGAATTCATCTTCAACACTGTGGAAACAATAACTCAGTAGAAACATAGACAGTGTTAAGTGCAGTGCCCTGCACAAGCAAAGATCATTTACCTAAACAACTGTGTAAAATGATCTGCATATTACTCAGGATAAATAAGACTTAGGTATGTACCACCCTTTAAAAGTTAAGAGATATAATCTGGAGAACAAACTACTGTTGACTTTAGTTCTCCTTCATTTCCGCTACTTCAGTTTTTATTTTTCATGGTTCAATGAACTGAACTTGGGACTTCAGTTGGGTGACTAAACTGGGATTTGTTGAAATTTGAGAAAGAAAATAGTGAAATAAAAAAAATAAGTATTGTTATTTTTGTACAAGGCCCCCTAAACCATATTTTTCAGAACACATGGTGTCAGTTACCTCTGTGACTTCATACATTCATCTGTCCCACCCACCATTTATTCATCTATTGAGCTAACATTGTCAAGTCACTATTTCAGGACTAAGAATGCACAAATGGAGACTTTACCATAGTTTCTGCTCTTGTGGAGCAAGTACAGTAGTAGGAGATGAAGCCAGGTTAAGCAGTCAATTACAAGTTGTGTGTGATAAACATTTGGGATGAATGAATTCTAGGCTGTCATGGAAGCATGGAAAAATGTATCTATGTCTCAAACCAGCTGCAGTTCATAGTCAAAAATTGTATGAGTAATCTTGTTTTAGAATTAAAGAGATAGGAGAGACCACTGGGAAATGGGGATTTATTTAAGTGTACACCATCTTGGACTCCTGTCAAAAAAGTCCAAGCCCTGAACAAAGGAAACATTGAAGTTTACATACATTTTGTCAAAGGGGTTGGTGCAAAATGAGACAAAGACAGTTATTCTCTCAGTGACAGTTCTACGGCTTAGTCTTGAAAAACAGATATCAGAAATCTTAGGATGTCATAGAACACTGTTTATAAAAACACAATTGTCAACCTTATCAGTAACAGGATAGAGATCAACCTTGAAGGAAAGCAGACTCCTGAGAAAACAGGACATCACAAGACCCTAAGAATTTTGTTAATTAACTTATTTGTAACAGAGGTCAGCAGTTACTAGGAGGAAAAATCTAAGAGGAAAACTATGTGGAACTAGGAGAAGCTGCTTAGAAAAACTGACTCTCTTCCAAGTTCTGCTTCAATCTTTTGGTGCATAAAATTACTTGAAATTCATGTTTTGAACAATACACATTTTTTATTTCATAGTTTCTGTGGGCCAGGAACTTGGTCATGATTTATCTGGATCCTCTACTTCAGGGATTCTCACCGGTTGTGATCCAAGAATTGTTCAGGGGTGGTCATCTCCAGATCTAACTGGGGAACGATCTATTCTAAGCTCATGCACACGGATGTTTTCAGGATTAAGTTTCTCTACAGTTGTTATATTGTACATGTCAGTTTCTTGTGGATTTTTGGCTGGGGCCTACCCTCAATTCCTTGTCATGTGGCCTTTTATTTAGGCCAGTTTGTGGCACAGCAGCTGGCTTCATCAAAGTGAGAAAGTGAGGGACAACAAAAAATGCCAGCAAGTTAAATATCATAGTCTTTAGTAAACCAGTCTAGAAGTGACATCTCATCTGTTTTTCTGTATACTACAACTTAGAAATATGTCCCTGGGTCAAGCTACATGCAAAATAAACAGCGCACACTCAAAGAAAACAGAAAATATTATTATAATGATGTGAATTTCACAACACAGGAGCCATCTTAGAAGCTGCCTACCACAAAAGTATTCATCTCATACTTACACAAGCCCAGTTTGTCATCAGGCTCCTGTTCCTGCAGTTCATAGACTATTGTGATTGAATTAATCATGGTTGGCAAGAAAACTATTTATTAAATCCCTTCCAACATCTCGATCAGAATGATTGAGAGGTTTAGGGAAAAGCTTTCACATAGCAAAGGTATTTTAGCAAGTACAAATGTAATTCCAGTTTTTATGATGTTTGAGATTTCTGGTAGGCCTGTTCTCTCAGACTCCTATTTTATCTTCTTTTAGTTGTGAAGACTCACTCAAGATTATTCATGTAGTGATGAATACTTTATAACAAACATATTTGTCTATTGCAATCCAGAAAGAGTTTGAAAACAGAGAGGTGTATTATTTAGTTGAAGGATAGACTGCCATAAAAGAGCCCACAATTGAATGGCTTAAGTTAGATGAATGTCTCTTTTCCTCTCTCACTCTTGTTTAAGCGAGAGTGTCAGTCAAGTGTCAGTCCCCTCCTCTGCCTTCTTTTCTTTTCTTTCTCATCACAATATAGCTCGTCTAGGCTATTAATGAGCCTAATTCATCTAGTTATGTAGTTCATGTATGTATGTATCTTCCATTATTGTTCTGCCATCTAGAAATCAGATTGATAAATTATGGCTAACTGGTCAAATCTGGCCTTTTGGCTGCTTTTTAATTTATTTATTTTTATTTTATTGTATTATTATTATTTTTTGGTACTAGGGATTGAACTCAGGGCCTTGCACTTTCGAGGCAGGCAGTGGAACCACTGAACTAAATCCCTGGCCCTGTTGGCTGATTTTGTAAATAAAATCTTATTTGAACTATGACAATTTATTTAGTTATTATTTCTATCTACTTTATTACTACAGTAGAACTAAGTAGTTACAACAGAGACCTTGTGGCTAAAAATGCTTCACCATGTGGCCCTTTACAGAGAAGTTTACTAGCCCTACTCTGGGGCATCGTCTTGGTGTGCCTGGTTGCTATTATTCTTATATTCTAGATTGTAGGAAATGGAAAGAACAAGGAATTTAAAAATGACTTTATTTCAAGAAGTGATAAAATTGTATACAACATTTTTGTTTACAAGCCATTGGTGAGAACTTAGTCATGTCACACCTGGCTGTAACTGTGGCTAGAAAATGTTGTTTTTAATTGGGTGGTTTTTGTTCAGATAGCACCAAGGGCAAGAGGATAAATGATACTACTGTACTTATATGAGTTCCATTTTTAAATTAAATAATCTAAGTTACAGAGAGGTGAATTTACTTTCTTAAGTTCATAGAGTTGACAGGAATTACTTTCTGATAAAATTATAATTTTGTGAGGTAATACATGTTTTGGTTATCTAGATTTAACTATATCTATCACATTATACACAATAAAAACATACAATTTTAATCAGTCAATTTAATGAAAATACAGAAGAGTTGGGCTGGCAGAAATAAAAAAGCAGTAGTAGAGTTGAGCTGTAAAGGCATTGAAACTAGAAGACTATTCAGAATCCAAGGTAGTTTTAGAGACCTGAACATCCATCACAATAATAGGTGATTTTTTTCAGCAGACATCTCTTCTTGTCTCCTGAAAACCAGCTTTCTGTTATTATACTTCAGTATAGATTTTCTCAGAATCTCTTATTTTATGCTTTTTTCATTTTTTTTTACAATTTTCTCTTGACTATAATTTCCTCATACCTCTAGTTTTACTGCATGACATTTTTTGATTTATCTTTTCAATCTCACTCCTCAAGGTTTTCTTTGTTCATTGTCTTACTTTCACAGTATGATCCTGAGCACATTTCTAAAACAGACTTATTTATCATTAGTTTCTGTCCACTTTTGCAATGGCTCCTAGGGGGTCAGAAATAATCCTTGTTTGTGGTATCGGTGACTGTGGAAGGTAGGCTCATTTAATGTAGAATATGGCTTTCTAGGGCTTTCCCTTGAAAAAAGGAGTAGAGATAGGTAGTTGAGAGGGACCTAGTGTAATTACTTGTTTATAAAAGCTGCAATCTCTCTCAAGCACCTAACACTGCCCCAGGTCACTATATCTGTCATAAGTATAGCTTGGCATTCTGCTCTTATCAATGAGTAAATCAAGTATCATGAATTCTTGGCATTATGTATTTTTCAAAAAAATCCAACTCTTTAAAGTACAAGGGTTTTCTTAGCATAGATAGCAGCTGACATTTACAATTTGTTAATGAACATGACTGTTGATGGCTTTAGCTACAATGGACAAAGAAAAAACTACACTTTTCTTAGGAGTCTAAAAAAGTTGGGTTTATAACTTCTCAGCTCATTGTGCTCATCTTACATCTTTCCATAGCAGCAAGTTTTACTCTGTAACTCACCTCCACTGTGGAAATGAGGACTTTCTGTGTGATAGGCAATGTGCTGAAGGCTCTATGTGCATTTATTCAGTTTTCACACGAATGCTGAAAAAGAAATACGGGTATTAACTCCAGTTTACATTTGAGAAAACTAAGGCACAGAAAAGTTAAGTGGGTTTCCCCCAAGTCATATAGTTAAAATTTAAGTGGCAAAGCCACGATTTAGGTTCAGATGGTTTGATCCTAGAGGTAACTATATTTGACCTCGAAACTTTGTAAAGCACTTGAGTATTGCATACCCCAAGTACTCCAGTAACAGAAATTGTGATCACTTTTCTATCCCTTTTATCCTCATGGACTGCTTCTAAGAATGTTCCAAGGACTCTGCATTTACCAGCTCCATTATCTTTGGAAAAACTTCTGGATTCCATAAAGAAAACTACGTTAAACATGTTTTGATGGTACATTTTCATGATTAACTTTTAATTTTTCTATGGAGTCATAGAGTTACATTGGATTAACACATGTGCTTCTTGAGTTGTCTAAATAAGTATCTACTATGTAAAATAGACAGTTTATATTATCTTGATAGATGCTGAAGGTTGATTTTCTTAGCAGAGGTTATTCATACAATCAAATAGTCCCAGTTAATGATGTTTTTTGTGCAATATGGATTTTTAGTCTTTTTTAAATATATGAAGTTTTATTGCAAGTGTGCAATGTTATATCAATATAAAACCAATGTCCAAATGGCCTTTCCTAGGGTAATAACACCGGAAAATTTTTTACCAATATTTTTTAGTTATAAATGTAACATTTCATCTTCAAAATTTGAATGCACTTCTTTCTATTTACCCTCACCTTATTTTACTTCTCTCTTTAAATTGTGTCTGACCCACTTAACATAGTTTTAAATGCATCTTTAGCAATCCAGCTCCAATCTATATCTAACTCGGTGGTGGGAAACCTATGGCATACATTCCACAATGGGCATGCAGAGCCCTCTGTGTGGGCACATTACCCAGGTCATCCCAGCCAAGATTTGTCAAGCTATCAACATGCATGCAACAGCAAAGGTCACATTAATTGTGCAAAAGCAAGGCAAATGCAAACTTTTACCTTTCAATAAAAAGCTGTTTGCATCATTGGAAACTCTGTGATTGTGGGGTTTTTTAAGACAAAAGATGTTAAGGTATGAGTTTTTTTTTCTAAACTAAAACCTCAATATTCAGGTTTAATTGCAGTGTTGGCACTTCGTGATAAATAAGAGGGTTTTGGGTTGGAGTTTGGGCACTTGGTCTCTGGAATGTTTGCCATCTCTGATCTAACCCATCTTTCCTTCCCTCTGTTCCCTGAGCTCCTGTAGGAACAATTCATAGAGAAATTTGCTTTTGGTGACATGTTTTCTTAACTTGTCTTAAGTCTTGTCATGTATGTTTGCTTTTTTACATTAAATAGACTGGATTGTCTTCTTGATGTCAGAACGAGCCTTTACAAACAGAAAGTGAGCAGTAAATGATTTTGGCTCACTGTCCTCAGAGAACACAAACATCTGCTTGTTTGAGAGCAATACTTCTAAAATTTCCGCTGAATACAAATTTCCTTAATCACATAGACATACCAGGAATAAGCAAAAAAAAAGCACCAAAACCTATATAATAGAAAGCATAAAATAAAAACAGAGTAAAAATTATTTAATCGCTTCAGAATAAGTTTGCCCCATGATATTTTGCAAAAAAAGTATAAAGTCCTCTATACATTCATTTAGTCAGAAGAATATATGGAGATTTAAATGTATTTGATTTCTACTAGTAGTTGCTGTACAGCTTTGTAGATGCTACTAATAGACACCTACTTACTTCTGTGGTCAGATGAAGCAATAACCATGAAAGTGGTCTATATATGGGTGGTGTCTTCTCTCATATTGATGACATTTGTGTGATCTCTGCTTCATCAGCAAAAATATGCCATGAGAGTTTGTGTAATAGAAAGTGCAAGGCCTTGGCAGTGAAGCAAGGGAATTATGAGTTTGTTGTTTGAACTCATAAATTATGAAGAAAGGTTGACAGGCCTGACTTTGGTGTGATGGAGAAGTATTTTAGAGGAGGGAAGTGAAATTTATAAATATTTATTAGAAGACATATGGATATGTATGCTTCAAATCCAGAAGCTTTGGGAGAAATGTCTTGGTGATCTAGTTCTATGTTATCCCTGACCACTAGTTGCATCCAAACAATTACCCCAACTATTTTTTAATTCTAAGAATATTGACCTATGAATGATCTAAATAGTCAGTTTTGCTGGCACTTATTCTCATTCCCTTAAGATTAGTTTTAATTCAGTCTGTAATGGTTTCCTTCATCCAATGGTGTCCTTGAAGCATGAAGACATGCCAATAAATCTGCCATCAGTAGGACACAGGTTTATACAACGTATCTACTATGAAGGGTTGAGCATTTTTGGCCAACTCTTTCTCATGTTATTTCTTGTATAACCAATACAATGTTATTCTTTGTTCTGTGCCCTAGATTTGTGTGTTCCTTCTACCAAACAATATGTTCCATTTTATTTGGGAAAATATTTTTTTAAATGAAACTAGTAATAATATGTTTAGTATTGTATATGGCTATTTCCCTGAACAGGCTCTGGAATATGTCTTATCCTCTTCTAACACTCGGGAAAAGTAAGCACTTTATGAATGAGCCTGAACTGTAGCCCAGGATCAAGATGAAACTAATTTCAGTAATCAAAGTAGTAGGATTTAACTGATATTAAGCACTTACTTTGTACCAGAAATTGTATTGAATACTAACTAAGCTTGGCTCACTTTCTGAGGAAGTTAGAGAGACTTCAAGGTTCTAGACCTAATCTAATTTCATTTTATAATGGACCTTAATCCAAATTATCCCAGAAGGCTTGGAAATTATGAGTAATTTTCTGACATGATATCTTTTCTCTCTTATACATTCCTGGTGTCAGGGACTTGATCACTAAGGATGGGTAAAACATATTCCTGGAAGAGAGAGCATCACTTATAAAATCTGGCAGTAAGAAAGGGCTTGGTATAATCAAAAAGCACAGAAGTGGCCGGTGCTGCAGAGACAGAGACACTGAATGAACTAGAGATGGAGTGTTTAACTATTTCAGAGCCTCTATAAAACTTGAGGTGAGTGTAGTATGTGAAAATGTCATGAATGAAGAAATGATAACAGATGGGAGACAACTTTCCTGCATTTGGTGAAGTGAATCCTGGAATATATTTGAGATAGCTCCTCTGTTGAATTCCCTGCTATGCTAAATTGTGTTCTAAGGAAATTCCAGAGTACAGTAAGACCCTGAATGATACTCAGAATATGTTCTCAAAGAACAAAGAATCTATGAAAAATGCAATAGTAGAAACTTGGGACTAAGTTTATATAGATCCACCTACAGAGAGGTATAAATGTAGACATAGAAGTAATTTAATGTAATTAGATTATTTACATTCAGCATATCTAATAAAATTATTAGATATGTGCATTGTGAATTTTTTTTTTGTACTGGGGATTGAACTCAGGCCCTTGCACTTGCAAGGCAGGCCACCAAACCGCTGAGCTAAATCCCCGGCCCGTGAATGTTTTATCTAATAGTTAATTGTCTGATTCCCTTGTTAGAATCTAATAAGGTATCCCAAGATTTGAAGAAAATGATTCTTGAAAGACACCAGGATTTACAAAACCCAGGGGACCCCAGGCAGGTGGGTCTGCTTACTTTTTCTAGAGGGGTGGTAGGATGGTTCCAGCATTTTGTAGTTTTCTTCACAGAAGCAATGGAGTTAAAGGAGGTATACTGGGATGTGAACAGGAAACAAAGGAAAGGAATGAGCCATTGCTGAATACCTACCAAGAATCAGGCATCTTATTTTCATTGTCACATTTAAGTGACACAGCGACCATTTGAGTTTGGTACCATTTATTACCATTTTACACATGAAGAGACCGAGACTCAGGTTAAGTGACTTGTCCAAGTGCACATAGTTAAATTATGAGCTGGGAATCTAACCCTGCATAATTCTGTGTACCTATAAAGTTATACTCTGCCAGCTTCCCCTTCATCTACTTCTGAGTTTTCCTAATAGCTAGCTTGTCCGTGCCTCTTAGGTTTTCTTGAGGAAATGGCTTCTCAATTTGGAAGTCAGGAGCCAGCCATTAGGGAGGTATGCTTTGGTGACCACTAGCTTTTCTAGTTGTGGAATATCGACATCCTATAAGTTGAATGGACTTAAGGTTATTTTTACCCACCTACCTAAACTGTCTGCCTTGCTACCTGATATCCCATAATTTCACCCTTTATTCTTCTCTAGTTTCAGAAATTGACCTCCAGTGGTATTTATACACAATGGAGTACTCTTCTGTCATAAAGAAAGATAAACTTGAGGCATTTGTAGGTAAATGGATGCAACTTGAGGATACATTGTTGAATGAAATAAGTCAGACACAGAAGACTAAACATTGCATGGTTTATCTTATGTGAGAAACTCAAAATACACATGGTACCTCGATTCACAAACTTAATTCTTTCATGCTTCTGGTCACAAACCGAATTGGACAAGTACCAAGCCCAATTCAGTGGTTAAGTTCAGTGTTGACCTTTTGGGGAAATTTGATTCAGTTCTCATCCAATTCAATCTGCGACTAGAATTGTGGAAAGGATTTAATGAAACAAAGATATATATATATATGTATA
>NW_022900951.1:81086838-81124511 GCF_012274545.1 Fukomys damarensis
ATAGATTAATAGGAAAATAGGAAGTAGGGATAAATTCAATAGTTCCCCAAATTTTATGTTCTACAGTTTCAAAAATATTTTAAAATATACGTACGCTAATTTGTTTAATTTATACTATAAGTTTCGCTTAGTTCATTGAATGAAAAGTTTTGTGCTATTATCTGTTTTTTCTTAGTAAGAGTTTTTTGTTTATATCTTGTACTCTGAGTAACTGCTAAGAAGATGATACATAATATATGAACTATTATGATTTTCTTATTTGGTTAAGGAATTTTGTTTTATTTTTGATAAAATAAAATATAATAAAATGCAAATAATTTCACATCAGGAACCAGAAATGAAGTATGTTAGTCATGTTTCCTGAAAGCAAAATCTCAGGTAGATTGGAGGAGAAGGAAGAAATTTTTTAGTACAGATGCCTAAGGACAGTTAGGGCTTTGACAGCCTAAGATCAGAGTAAAGAAAGGCAATGGGTACTGGAGACCATGGAGAGAGAATTCCAATAAGACTAAGAATTCTTTAAGGGCAGGGGTTATATCGTGCACACATAACTATTTGTAATATTTTGTATTCCTTTTATGGAAAATGATTTAATAGAATGTATGGCACAGTATCAGATCGACGAGTGGACATTTTAACGTGACAAGTCACATTCCCTTAACACTTTGCTCCCTTGGGAATATGTCTTCAATTGTATACTCTTTCCTGAGGGTATGACAAACTGCCTATGTTTTAATAATTTAACAAAGTATGAAGAGACTTTGGCAGATATTACTGAACCTGTCAGATTTAAATGCTTGTAAATTCAATTAGTTGGGGGGAAAGTGGCTCTAGAGAATATGTCAAAATTCAATTATTCAGCAAATTGGGGTTGTTAGCCTACTCTTTAGAGTAATCTATCAAAAGGAAAAGGGTACCTGACATCTACAATCAACTAATTAAATGCATTAAGTCTTGATGGGGTAGTTTTTTTATAGGTATTCACAGCCATCTCAAGGGCATTTGGCCAGAAAACCTGGTATCACATATCTCAGCAGTAGGTCTCATATAAAGAAATGCGTACAAGTAGAATGACTAATTAAGGTACAGGCAGAAGGTGTTTGCTTTCCACCTTCCTAAAATTTATTGGAAGAGACAGACACTAAATTTTATACACTTTAATAAGTACACCAGGTATTGCTAACATGGCTATTTTATTGTATACCTTAATACTTCATTATGAAACTTTTATTGATCACAAATGAATATATTTTAAAAATGCAAATAAATATAACTGAATGGAGTACCTATACGAGGACATGACCGAATAACTGTGTAATATTATAAATATCTTTCTTTAAAATAAATAAAACAAATTTCCTGCACAAGTTATCAATTTTAATAATCCTGTAGTTATTGAAGTTTAATTTTCACATAGATAGTTTTGAAATTCAGAAATATATTTTGGTCAGCAAGATTATGTGGCAAAAGGGATACAGACTCATTCCTGGATCCTCTTATTTTCTCGCTGGACAATATCTACAACAAAATATCTTGCTCCAATAATTATTCTTGGCTAGGTTTCTGGCAATAGAATTTCCTTACCTTGAGCATAGTACCTCGTTTAGTGCCCTGCCCAGCAGTAGCCCTGTTTATTCCTACTCCTGATAAAAAATGGTATTCGTTCATAGTATGGCCCTGAAAAGATTTTTTTATGGATAAAAATAGTGAATAGGTTTATAAGCCATAGGCCTTTATTAAAACTACTCAGTCCTGCCATTGTAGCTAAAAACAGCCATCACAGTATGTTAACAAATGAGCTAGCTATATTACAATAAAATGTTATTTATGTATGCAGAAATTTGAATTTTGTATCATTTTCGCATGTGAGATATTCTCCTTTTAGTTTCTTTTTTGGTAGTTAAGAATATGAAAAGGAGTTCTTAGCTCATGGGCCATATATTGTGTAGACCTGCAGGTGCAATGTTTGAGCCTCTGGATTATAGTAAGGATATCAAAAAGGAGAAGAGATCTATGTTTATGCTTTACTTTACTTCCTTAACATGCTCTTATATTGTGAATATCAACCTTCTTTGGTAGTTATGGTTCCTCACTTAGGTGATAACTCTGTATATGTATTCAAAATATAAGTGAACCTTGATTTGAAAAAACTAATGAAGGCAGTTTCTACTTGTCTCTCATCATTTTTTCAGTAGTGTTCAAGGGATATTTGAAAAAATATGAATGTTTAAACTCAAAACATTATAGTAAAAGGTGCATTGCCATTAATAACTGCCTCAGCTTCCTGAGTGCTAGGGTTATAAGTGTGAGCTACCATGCCTGGCTTGAAATCTTTTCTGTTGTTTTAGATATTTTTTTCTCTCATTGATTATTGGTACTTTCTACTTGTCTCTCATCATTTTTTCAGTAGTGTTCAAGGGATATTTGAAAAAATATGAATGTTTAAACTCAAAACATTATAGTAAAAGGTGCATTGCCATTAATAACTGCCTCAGCTTCCTGAGTGCTAGGGTTATAAGTGTGAGCTACCATGCCTGGCTTGAAATCTTTTCTGTTGTTTTAGATATTTTTTTCTCTCATTGAGTTTATTGGTACATTTTAGGTACACAGTACAGTTACATTCATCATTGGGATCTTGTACCTTTACATGACAGGACTTGGTTCTCATTTTTACACCTTGTCCCTGCCCTCCCTTCGCCCCCTCCTCCCCTCCACCTTTACAAACACTTCATTTCCATTTTCTTTTCTATTGTTAGTGGCGGTATACTTGTTGCTTTTAGCAGAGATTTACTGTATGTCAATATTCAGTTTGACTTTGTGCCTACATTGGTATGGTAGATCTCTTTTCTATTGTTCATGATGCTATAGTTGTAGCTATTATTTGTTGTTTGACATATCAATATCAGTTTATTTGACTATATTATTATTGCTGATTTTTATTGTTAATGGTGGCATTGTTGTTGCCTTTAATTGGCTTTTACCATATGCCAATATCTGTTATTTATTGTGTTGTCAATATTACTGAAGTTTATTTTCTCCTTTCTGAGTGGTGCTAGGGATTAAGCCCTATATGTTGAAGATGGGTAAAAGCATTAAAATATAAGAAAACCCAGAGAGACAACACAGGAAGACAGAATCTAACTAGAGACATCCTCACAGTAACAACAGAATTTCTGTACCCTAACTTATCTTCAAGCCACAGTTTAAAAATCTTAGAAATATGAGTAAATGAGCAAGAAGATACCTCCGAAAACTCCTAAATTGCCAAAGACGATCTTACATACCCTTAGGAAGCTATAGGCAAAACCCCAAAAATCAAAATGCTCAAAATGCTTGAAGAGATAAAAGAAACATAAAAGAAAATATATAAGATGCTTAATCAATTCAGGGGAGCTTAAATAGATAAGAGGTTTTACCAATGAAAGATTTGATGAGCTTAAAGAAGGAATAAGCAATAGGCTAATCGAGCTAAGTAAGGTAGTATAAGACATGAATGATCACTTTACAAAATAATTAAAAAGTATGAAAAGAAAGCAAGTAGAGATAGATGATATGAAAAATTCAATGGAAAGCATGGATAGTAGACTAAGTAGTGTGAAGACAGAGTGTAAGAAATAGAAAATAAGGTGAATGTATTAAATGATAAACTCAATGATACCTTAAAAATGAAAAGACACTCTGCAAGGTAGATCCAACAGTTGCTAGATGACTCGAGGAAAACAAAAGCCAGTCTCAGGATTATATGAATAAAGGAAAAATCAGAAGATAACTAAAAAAGTATAAATTATTTCTTCCTTGAAATTATAGCAGAAATTCTTCCAATTTTCAGGGAAGAAATCAATATTCAAGTACAAGAGGCATCTAGATCCCCACATGCCACAACCAGGAAAAAAAAACTCTTCACAGAACATCCTAATCAAATTTCCAGAAATTCACCAGGAAAGAATACTAAAAGCTATTAGAGAAAAACAGCAAGTAACTTATAAAAGGCAAGCCTATCAGAATAAATGTGATTTCTAAGCACAAGCCTTAAACGTCAGGAGACCCTGGAGCAAAATTTTTCAAGCCCAGAAAGAAAACAGCTGTCAATTCTGACCTTTCTATCTTGCAATCTTAGCCTTGAAATTTGACAGGAAAGACTTTCCATAGCAAAGAAATCCTAAAGAAATACATGACCACTAAATCAGTTTTGCAGAAAATAGTTAAGGGAATCTTAGAAAAAGGAAGGCAACCAACACAGAAAAGCCCAAATTAAAGCAAACATCTAACCCGGAGAATACTTCAACAAAAGTTGGGAGAAGACCAGCACTGCAAAAATAATTTAGTGAAAGGATTCAATAAAGACTACAATAACAAGTCTCAACATAAATGGTCTCAATACTCCAGTCAAAAGACACAGACTGACAGATTGGATAAAAAAAAAATGAAGCAATATATTTCATAGGAAATATATTATATCCAAAAGGAAGTAAATAGAGTGAAGGTTGGAAACAAAACACCATTCCACCAGGGCTCAAAGACAAGCAAGAGTAGCTATATTTCCAGACACAGAATACTTCAAAACTGATCAGAAGAGAAAAAGATGATCACTTCATACTGGTAAAGAAAATAATTACACAGGAAGGGATAATGATTGTAAATACCTATGCTTTGAATATCAGCATACGCAACATCATAAAACAAAAATAACTGAAAAGAACAGTTAGATGCCAATATAATCATAGTGGAGAACTTTAATAGCTCACTCTCAGAATTTGATAGATAAACCATACAAAAAAAGACCAACAAAAACAGACTTAAACTATATCATTGAACAAATGCACTTAACTATTTTCTGAAGTGTTTTATCCAACAACAACAGAACATACATTTTTCTCCATAGCATATGGAAATTTCCAAAATAGACTATATTTTACGGCATAAAATATGCTTAAATAAATATAAAAATTCAAGCAATTCCTTTCAGAATATCCACTTATAACAGAATAAAGCCAGAAATCAAAACAAAGAAGCCACAGAAACTATGCAAACACATAGAGATTAGATAATATGAAATTGAATAAACAAAGGCTCACAGAAGAAATCAGGAAGAATTAAAAAAAATCTCCTATAATCCGATAAACATGGACGCACATTATACCAAAACATATTGGACACAATGAAAGCAGATCTATGAAGGATGATTATAGCTGTAGCTACACATACAAAAAGAATACAGTGGTCCCAAATAAATAACCTAATGATGTATCTCAAGGTCCTAGACATACAGTGACAATCCATATCTGAAACGAATAGAAGAAATCATAAAGACAGGGAAGAAATTAATGAAATAGACACGAAATTAATGCAATGGGTTAATGAATCAAAAGTCCTTTGAAAGAATGGTGGAGACAGGAAAGAGAGGAGGGAAAATTGAAAAGGATCAAGATGTGAAATACACATACACACACATATATGTGTGTGTTTCAGCATGATGAATGTATTTACTGTGTGTTGCAAGGATATACAATAAAAGTTCCCATTTTTAGTAGTATAAATATTTACTGAGCACCGAGCATGTAACACAAGAGGTAAATAGGATATATGCGATGTGATCACTGTTCTACCAATAGTCTGTCTAATCTTTTGAGGAAGAGAATAGCAACACATACAAAACAACAGCTAACAATAGAAAATGCCATCATTATAAATATATAGTCACAACTGTAAGTTCTGTAGTTTAATCAATAATGACTTTATGGACAAGAGAAGTTTGGATTGGGCCTTTCAGGGTTGGGAATAATGTAGATTAAATGGGAGGGATTTCCAACATAAAGAAGCATGTGTGGAGGGAAGAAAGAACTCAGTTTGCTTCTA
This sequence comes from Fukomys damarensis, assembly GCF_012274545.1. Taxonomy (NCBI): domain Eukaryota; kingdom Metazoa; phylum Chordata; class Mammalia; order Rodentia; family Bathyergidae; genus Fukomys; species Fukomys damarensis. Next base: position 81,092,695 of record NW_022900951.1, read on the forward strand.
GGACTGCAATGGCAAACCTTTTTGAGCTTTCAGTGATAACAAACAGCCCACTGTGGCAGGCGTTCCATAGGTTCACCACCATCATTCTTGGACAATGAGGAATCCAGTCTGACTACAGCAAATGGTGTTTCATGATAAGTAGCAATGAGCTTGGAGAGAAGAGGTCACAATATGGAGATTATGGATGCCAAGCTAAGAAGGTTTGACTTACAGCAGGGAGCATAACTCACTGAAGATACTGAGGATGAGAATTTGTCACAATAATAACAGTGTCTGAGAAAGATGCCAGTTATCAGCTATGCAAAGTTCTGTCCTGACCACCACATTCTCATTCCCTGACTGCTAATTCAGTCATGTTCAATTCCTTTGGTGGAATGGTCATTTCAGAAGTCAGAATATGTGAAATGTGTAAACAAAACTTGCTGGCTGTGGTATGTTCACTATATACCCAGCAGACAGAGAGCAAACAATGAATCGGTCAAGGATAATGAACCATAGCATGCTTAGCAATAAATGGAAGAGAAGAGCAATATTAAAGGGGAGAGTGGACACTATTTACATTTGACCTGGCAGGCAGGAGTAGTTGGTTATAGACTGAGATTATCTACCTAATTCCTTTTATGTGAACTTAGTATTATTTCACTTCAATTGTTAATAATTTCATTAATTCCAATTGTTAAAATACTAATTCCACAAAGGATAATTCATTTATTCCTCTATTAAAGAAGTAAAGTAGTAAAAGTTAATTTCAAGGAAATAAGTAAAATAGCTGCAATTCAATTCAGAGAGCCAATAAAATTTGGAGAGAAATTCGAATTTTAAAAATAGATTTTGTTCCTCATATTTTAAAAGCATCCTTTCATTTTGATAATAAGTGGACTACCAAAATAAAACAGAAGTAATCATCGATTATTCTATTTGTCTAATTGGCCTAGTACTGAAAATCCTACCCTGTTAAGCTGATATTAAAATGAAAAACAAAGGAATTCCATGCTATCATAACAATGTTTTTGAACAGTATACAGGAATCAAATTGTGAATATGAAGTGACCTCAACAAAATACTGTTAAACCATATTCAGCAATATATAAGAAGCATTATATCACATGCCACTGGATTTACCCCAGGGATTCAAGGCCATTTAATATTGAAAAGCCAATTGTTTCAATACATCATAGCAATAGAACAAAAATAATAATTGCATTATAAACATTTTAGAAGACATTTGATACAGTAACCTATCATGATACACAAATTCTTTAAAATCTAGCAACAGCAGGAACTTTTCTCAGTCTGATAAAGGACACCTACAAATCGGAGCTTTCAAAACAACTTTTAGTCATAGAAAAAAAATCTATCATTAAAAAGTTCTGCAAATGGAAAGTAGAATAAAGTGTGTCCCTAAAGCCTTCATATGAGAATTGCATTTAATCAAACTCTCTGTCTTCTTCCTGTCAAAGACAACCAGCATGTCACATTACTGAACTGAATCCTGTTTTTTAAAGAGAACCTACTCTTGGATTCATTTGACACTAATGACAGTCTTTTTTCCCATTAAAGCATTCGGTTACAGTAATAAATCCTAGCCTGTGTGGCTACTGTGTCTGTAATTTCTTTCTCTGAATTAGGGTAATAGTAGTTTTCTTTTTGAAGAGGGTAATTAGTCATGTAATTGCTGGGCAAGGACTTATTTATCAAATGCCATTCCTAAGTACCAGAGAATGGAGTAACTTGAGTAAGAATAGTCACAGGATAAGTGACATTAGTGCCGACCATTTTGCTTTTTAGCAACACAAGAGGATCACCAACCTTTCCAATCACCGTTTTTTCTCAGTTATATCTCACATAGACATAAACTACTAATCAAAGGCACCTTCTTTTCTTCCCACTGAGAGTGACCTTGTACTTCTTTTTGAAATTTTTATTTTTAAAATTGTCAAATTTGCTTCAACTGAAGCCACTATTCTTTTCTTCTCCCTCTCCAAAGGAAAGTGAATATACCATGCAGGTTCTGTCCTACTCTGTATGAATGGTAAGCGAAAGCAGTATCCTCTTTATTTTTCTTTGCATGCCTTACAGTGAAAATGAATGGTTTCCTATTTAAGGTGTGCATATAAATTTCAGTTCAAGCCAGACATTTTGAGACTAACACTATTAAATATTATACCAGGGCAAAAGCATAAAAAGGCTGTTCAAGGCAAGCTCAGATGCATAAGCATTCCTCTAGCATTACATATATCTTTCATTTTATAAAGTAATTTTTAAATTCCTAAATTAACTTACAGTGAAATTGAGTTTCCATTATATAGTTCTACAAATTTCAACACATCTATATATTTATATGCAAAACACCATAATCAGGATACAGAACAGTCCTATCACTCCAAAATGCTGCCTAATGCTTTCCTTTTGTAGTCACACTGTCTCTATTCCTAAGCCATAGCAATGACTTTGTCATTGTAACTTTACCTTTTGAGAATGTTATGTAAATGGTATCATAAAGTATATAATCTTTTGAGATGGGCTTCTTTCTTTCTGTACATTCCCTTTGCTATTTATCCAATTTGAAATATGAATCAAAAGTTTATTTTTTTCTTGTCCCTGGGTAGTATCCCATTATGTGGACATACCACGGTAAGCTTTATCCATTCATCTGTTAATAGAAATTTGGGTTGCTTCCAAGTTGGTGTCGTTAGAAATAAAGCTGTTACGCACATTTGTTTATAGTTTTGTGTGTACACGTAAGTCTTCATTTCTCTTGGATAAATGCCCAGAAGTAAAATTGCTGAGTTGTATGGGAATAACATATATAGTTTCATAAGAAACTGCCAAAATGTTTTCCAGAGTAGCTATATATTACCACTGACAATGCATTCAACTTTCAGTTGCTCTTTGTTGTAACTAGCATCGATATTCTATTTTTCTTTTTTCTTATTTAATTTGCATTTCACACTCATAAACTTAACTTAGCAGCCCAGCTAGATTTGGAGGGAAATAAGGGAAATACAGAACCCAAAGAACTCCAGCAAGTGTATAAAGATTATAGAATATTTCAAGTGGAAAGCATGGAGGAGCACTCCCTGAGCTACTAAAAGAATAATCTAGTGGTTAAGTCAAACTTATTATTCTTAGAAATGGTGATTGCCCTGCTAGTCTTGTTATTCCTGGACTCAAAACGCTTCATGACTTCTTACAATATTCATGTCCTCTCTTAAAGAACATAAACTGGCCATCTAACCACTCAATCTTGACAGTGCTTGGTCTAACATGTGTCATGGATAGGATGCCAGGATCTGCATGCCTCAAGGATGAAGCTCTTATCATGAAATTTTTCTCCATATATGAGCTTACAGCGATCACCATTTTGGTATCTGACATCACCATGGGGCTCATAAATGGTGGAATAATTTTGTAAAAACAGGAACCCATATAACCAAATCATTTCTTTCAAATGTTCAGAGCATGAATGTTTTCTGATGTCTTCGGAACATAATATGCAAACTGCTCCATGAAGATACAGCCTAAGGAATTCAACTTGACAACAATGTCAAAGAACATAGATTTACCATAGATGGTTGTGGGCAGCTCTAGATAAAAACAGTGTCCACAAAGTGCTGACATGATGGTTTTAATTAATGTTGTAGACATTTTGTTAGATACGTAGTGGTATTTCAACACAGCTTTAGTTCATATTTCCCTATTATCTAATTAAATTGATGTTTCATGTATTTATTTGCTGTCTACAAATCTACTTGGCAAAGTATTCAAATATTTTGCTTATTTTTACTTAGGTCTTTGGTTTTCTTATTGAGTTTTGAGAATTAATTATATATTCTGAATTCAAGTCCTATGTTAGATATATGACATGCAAATATTTGTCCTAGGCTGAGGCTTGCTTTTTAATTCATCTCATAGTATCCTTCCCTAAGTAAAATTAAGAATTTTTATGAACTCTTTCATTAATCCTAGATCACAGAAATAAATCACTGTGTTATTCTAAAAGATTTGTTTTTTTGAGATGGGGTCTCACTATATAGTTGAGACTGACCTGGAACTCACTATGTAGCCCAGGCTGGTCTCGAACTCACGGCAATCCTCCTGCCTCATCCTCCCAAGTGCTGGGATTATAGGCATGCGCCACCATGCCCAGCTTATTCTAAAAGATTTATGATACTGTGTTTTTTTACTTAATATCCAGAAACGTTGCTGAATTATATTTTGTGTTAATAGCATGGCTGAAAATTATTTGAAGATTTCTAAATTTTTTTCTCATTCTCTGTAATTCTGGGGTTGTTTTTGTTCCCATAATTATAACATATTGTTCTTTGCATAGAGGTAGTGATATTGGGCAACATTTCCTTGTTGCAAATGGCTTACCACAAATTACATTATCCTGAACTGAAAAGTTGTTTTGTATTCCTAGTTTACTAGTAGTTTTTAATTATAAAATAATATTGAAATATATTAAACGCCTTTTTAATCTGTTGTTATGACTATGATTTTTCTCTTGAAGGTGAGCAAAACCAATAATTTAAAAAAAGTTAAACCTTTCTTAAGTACTTCCAGTATCAATCCAAATTGATGCATTGGTATTTCGTTAATGAACTTCTTTAGTGCATTAATCATTTAATATTACAGTTATGATTCTTTGCTTCTGCATACATAAGTGAGATAATTCTATAATTTATCTTTTCAATATATGTATCTCTCATACAGACTGTAGATAGATAAATAGATAAGACTATGTAAAGCTAAAAATTGGCTGAGGGAAAGTTTGATGCCTTCTATTTTCTGAAAAAGTTTAAAATTTATTTTTTATTTAGTTTATTGGTGCTTTTTAAGTATATAGCACAGTTACATTTATCATTGGGATTTTGTACCTTTACACGACAGATCTTGGTTCTCAATTTTCCCCATATCTCTGCCCTCTGCTATTTACAAAGACTTTGTTTTTTTTTTCTCGTATTTTTTCTTTTCCCTTATTTCCTTTCCCCTACCCTTCTATCTCCCCTACACCTTTAGCCCTTTAAAGAAGATGTGGTTTTTCTATAATTTAAAATAGAGATTATCTGTTCTTTAAAAATTTGATAGGGTAATTTATAAAATCAGCTAGACCTGAGAATATTTTGTATATATATATATTTTTTTACTATCAATATAATTTCTTCAATGTTTATAACTGTATCCAGGTCATTTGTTTTTCCTTGAGACAGTGTTAAAAATGTTTTTGAGTGAAAATACCCACTTGTCTAATTCTAACAAATTTATGTAGTTATTTTGGTATTATTGTGCTTTTAAATCTGTGGTTAGGGTAATATCTCGTTTGTTTCTAATAAGAGGGATTTGTGAATTCTCTTTTTCAGATTAACATATCTAGCTTATTTTATTAGTATCATTTGTAATTTTCTCCAAAGATGGGATTTTGGTTTTGTTGATTCCTTTGCTATTTGTTTTCTGTCTCATTAATTTCTGCTTCTACCTTATTTCCTTCCTTTTTGGTGGGGGAGATCAACTCTGCTGTTCTTTTTCTAACTACTTAAAGTGGACACAATTCATTATGTTAGTATTCCATGTTTTATTTTATTAAATATTAGTACATGTTCGCAGATCATACAAGTTACAATAATCTTGGGAGTGGGTACTTATACATAATACAGCTTGATTCTTTTTTTAAGCCCCTTTCCTCCCGCTCCCTCCTTTCTCTTCTAAATTGCATTTCCCATTTTTATTCTTGTTGATATTACTAATCTTATCCAATGTTCACTGCGATTATTAGGTTTCTGAACATGGCATATCGATTATTCTGCTCATTTCCACTTCTTCTCCCTCTTTCCTATTACCCTCGGTCTTCAGGACTTCTTCCCATTTGGAAGAGATCTATCCTCTTGTCACTTTGTATCCATTCTTTATTGTTCTCTTCATTTGTTCTTTGTCTTATTCAAATGAGAGATACTATTCAATATTTAAGCTTGTGCTTTTGATTTATTTCAGTTGACATTATTCTTTTCAGGTACCTCCATTTTCCTACAAATGTTGTGAAGTTGTTTTTCTTTATAGCTGTGTAGTATTCTTTTATGTACAGACACAACATTTTGTTTACCCATCCATTTGCTTTTGGGTATGCAGGTTGCTTTGAGGATTAAGCTCTGATGCATGATGTTGTTATAAACATTAGTTGGCATGCTTTGCTATAGTATGATGTCTTTGGCTCTTTGGGAAAGATACCTAGAAGTGAGTAGCTGGGTAATATGGAACTTCTAATTCTAGTTCTTTGAGGAACTTCTATACAGATTTCCGTAATAGATGAATGAGTTTACATTACCACCAAAAATAGGGGAGGTTTTCTTTTTCATTGCAGCCATGCCAGAACTTGTTTTTTATTGACTTCTTGATGATTGCCATTCTTTCTGATGTAAAATGGAATCCTAGCATTGTTTTAATTTGCATTTTTCTAGTGGCCAGTAATGTGGAACACATTTTATATATTTGTTGGCCATTTGTACTTCCTCTGAGAAATGTCTGTTCATTTCATTTGCCCATTTCTTGATTGCATCTTTTATTTTATAATGAGGATTTAAAAAATAATTAATTGGTACATTTAAGGTATACAATGTAATGACATTCATCATTGGAAATTTACACCTTTACATAATTCATCTTGGTTCTTATTTTTTCCCCATTCCCCTGCCCTCCCTTGAACCCCTCCACCCCTCCCTATCTACAAAAGCTTTGTTCCCGTTTTTTCCTTTTCTCATGTTAATTCCATTCCCATCTTTTTCTTTCCCCCTCCCACATTCCCTTCCTCTTTGTACCTTTTCTTCCTATTTCATATTATCTATTTACCTTTTAATCCTTATTTACACTTACAGTTTCTCACACTAGAGAATCTATTCGATATTTACACATATGCATCCTACTTATTTCATGTAATAGTATCACCTCAATGTGCATCCATTTAGTTATAACTGTCTCTAGTTTCTCATTCTTTATGGCTAAGCAGTACTCCATTTTATATAAAAAAAATACTACATTTTCTTTATCCAGTCTCCTGTTGATGGGTAATTGGGCTGCTTTCCTAAACAATTAAAAGAATCATACCATAGTGATATATGTGCATCCATTTTTATAGAAGCACAATTCATGATAGCCATGCATAGATGCATCTTTTATTTTACACGATCTAAAAGTTTTGAGTTCTTTATATATGCTAGATATTACTCTTCTGTTTGAAGAATACCTGGAAATATTTTTTCCCACTCTATAAGTTGTCTGTTCACTCTAATCATTGATTTATTTGCTGTACAGGAGCTTTTAGACTTGATGTAATTCCATTTGTTGATTCTTGCTGTTATTTCTTGTGCAATTATAGTTCTGTTTAGTAAATCCTTTCCTACATCTGTGACTTCAAGTTGTTCTTATTTATTTTATCTTCCTGGAGGTTCAATGCTTCTGTTTTAATATTTAGATATTCATCAATTTTGACTTTTTTTTAGCATGTTGTGAAAGATATGGGTCCAATTTCAATCTTCTGCAAACAGATATCTGGTTTTCCTAGCATCATGTATTAAATTAGTTCTTTCCTCCAACAAATGCTTTTGGCATCTTTATCAAATAACAAATAGCTAAATGTGTTTAGTCATGTTTCTGTATCATGTATTCTGTTCCATTGATCAATGGGTTTGTTTTTGCTCTAGTACCATGCTGTTTTTATCACTGTTGCTTGATGTTAGGTAATGTGATACCTCCTGTTTTGCTGTTGTTTCCCAAGATTGCTTTTGCTATTCTGGTAAATATGAATTTTAGATATATTCTCTAGATGTGCAAAGTACACTATTGGTATTTTGATTGGAACTACAGTGAATCTATACAAAAGTGTTGGGACTATGGCCATTTTCACATTATCAGTTCTTTCTATCCATGAGCAGGGTACATCTTTCCATTTTATGATGTTTTTTTCAATCTCTTCAATCCCTTCTATCTCCTTTTTCAGAGTACTATAGTTTTCTTTGTAGCAGTCTTTCACTTCTTTGGTAAGGTTAATTTCTAGGTTATTTTTTTGATGCTATCATGAATGATGTTTATATAATTTATTTCTTATTCAGTTCATTAATGATATACACAAAGTCTGTTGATTTTTATGCATTGACTTTGTATCTTGCTACAATGCTAAATTTGGTTATTAATTCTAAGAGTCTTTTGGTGGAATTCTTTGAGTCTGCTGTATATAGTGTCATGTCATGGAAAATAATGATAGTTTGTTTTCTTCTTTTTATATATGTATCCCTTTTATTTCTTTTTCTTGCCTGACTACTTTGGATACTGTTTTGAGTATTATAGAAGTGGTGATAATGGGCATTCTTGTTTTCTTCCTGACTTTAGAGGAAACATTTTTAAATTTTTTCCCATTATATAATATTGACTGTCATAAATACCTTTTATCAAATTCAATTATTGTCCTTCTATAACTATTTTCTTCAGGCTTCTTATTATGAAGGGATATTAAACTTTGTTATAAGTCTTTTCTGCCTCTATAGACATTCCTCATTTAATGACTTAGTTCTGTTCCTGTGATTAGATCGCTGTTAGGATTTGTATATAGTATGTACAATACAACATTCAGAACAAAGGAATCATCAAAGGAAACACCAACTTGGTGTCTTTCCTTTTATTTGCATGACTCTTACATATGGTACTATAAAGTAAAATAGAATATAAAACTACATTACTGTGCTGTTCAGTACAAGCAGCATGAATTAGTTATACGGTACTGTAGAAGAACTACAATCAGGCCACACTGCTGCTCAAATTCCTGCATTGTGAGCTTGAATACAAGTTGTAAATTCAAGTGGCAGGTGATAGCCTGAAGAGTACACCTTGGTTATAAGTCCAACCAGTTGTTAAAGGAGTCATTAAATGAGAAATCTGTACTCATATAATCATGTGATTTTCAAACTTTCTTTTATTTATGTGATGTATTACTTTTGTTGATTTGGTTATGTTTAACCAGTTTTGCATGTCTGTGATGAAACCTACTTGGTCAAGATATATGATCTTGGGCCAGGGGTTTAGAGCAGTGGTTCGGTGGCCTATCAGTATGGAGATACCTCAAAGAGCTGGGACTAGAGGTTCCATTTGACCCAGCTATCCCTCTGCTGGGTATCTTTCCAAAATAATTAAAAGAAACATACCACAGTGATATATGCACACCCATGTTTATAGTGCACAGTTTATAATAGGAAACAGCTCAATTGCCCATCAGTTGGAGACTGGATAAAGGTGTGGTTTTTCTGGTAAACAGAGTACTACTCAGTCATAAAGAATGATAAATTAGAGTCATTTATAGGAAAATGGCTAAATATTGAGGTCATACTCTTTTTTTATCCTCATTGAGTTTATTGGTACATTTTAGGTGTAGAGTACAGTTACATTTATAGCTGGGTCAAATGGAACCTCTAAGAGTCAAGGACAAAAACCATATGATCATATCAGTAGATGCAAAAAAAAAGCATTTGACAAAATTCAACACCCACTCATGACAAAAACCCTGCAAAAAATTGGACTAGATGGCCTGTAACTCAACTTAATAAAGGCTATCTATGATAAACCAAAAAGCAATATTATATTAAATGACCAAATAGTGAAAACCTTCATGTTAAAATCAGGAACAAGATGGGGATGCCAACTATCACCACTCCTGTTAAATATAGTTCTGGAAACATTAGCCACAGAAATTAGGTAAGAGAAAGAAATCAAAGCAACAAAGATAGGAAGAAGGTAAACTGCCATTATTTGCTGATGATATGATACTCTACATTGAATACCCAAAAAATTCCATCAGAAGGATTCTAGACTTGACACTTTCAGCAGAATAGCTGGATATAAGGTCAACACTAAAAAATCAATAGATTTCTTGTACACACACAACAGACTCACTGAGAGAGAAATTAGGGAAACAATTCCTTTTACAATAGCATCCAAAAAATGAAGAATCTAGGAATCAATCTAATTAAATAAGTAAAAGACTTCTACACTGATAACTACAGCACTCTGAAATAAGAGATTGAAGATGATATAAGAAAATGGAAAAATATCCCCTGCTCCTGGGTAGGAAGAATCAACATAGTGAAAATGGCCATACTACCAAAACTACTGTACAGATTCAATGCAATACCGATTGAAATTCCAACGTATATTTCATAGAACTAGAAAAAATAATCCAAAAATTCATTTGGAACCAGGGAAGACCTAGAATAGCAAAAGCCATCCTAGGCAACAGAGACATGGCAGGGGGTATAACAATTCCCAAGTTGAAACTATATTACAAAGCCACTGTGATAAAAAACAGCATGGTACTAGCAAAGAAACAGACCTGAGGATCAGTGGTATAGATTGGAAGATACAGAAACAACTCCAGATGTACTCAGCTACCTCATCTTGGACAAAGGAGCCAACCATCCTCACTGGAGGAAAGAAAGCCTCTTTAATAAATGGTGTTGGAAAAACTGGATTACCACGTGCCAATGATTAAAACTAGACCCTTATCTTTCACCATGCAATAAACTAAAATCCAAGTCAATTAAAGATCTAAATATTAAAAAGAGACACTAAATTTGCTGGAGGATATGTTAGGCAGAACCCTTGAAGAAGTTGGCATGGGAAGAGACCTTATGAACAAATCCTCAGTAGCAGGGGAACTAGCACAAAGAATCAACAACTGGGATCTCATCTTATTAAAAAGCTTCTGCACTGCAAGAGAAACCACCAACAGAGTTAAGAGACAACCTACAATGTGGGAAAATTTTTTGCCAGCTGCTTCTCAGACAAAAGTCTACTTTCTGGAATGTATAAAAGACTCAGAAAAAATCAGCCCCCCCTCCAAATATAGAGATCCAATTCAAAAATGGGCATCTGAATTGAAAAGACATTTGTCAAAGAAGTAAAAACTGCAAATAAATATGAAAAAAATGTTCAACATCACTTGTCTTTCGAGAGATGCAGATGAAAATAATGATAGCCCACCTCATCCCATAAAGAAGGGCTGCTTTTAAGAAATCAACCAATAAGAAATACTGGCAGGGTTGAGGGGAGAAAGGAACCCTTCTCCATTGTTGGTGGGAGTGCAGATTGGTGCAACCACTATGGAAATCATTATGGAAATATCTTACACAGCTAGGATTGGAAGTCCCATTTGAACAAACAATCCCTTGCTGGGTATCTTCCCAAAAGAATTATAAGAATCATACCACAGTGATATATGCTATATATGTTTATAATGACAGTTTGTAATAGCTAAAACTTGGAAACAGCCCATTTGCCCATCAACTGGAGAATGGATAAAGAAGATGTGTTTTTTTTTTATAAAATGGAATACTACTCAGCCATAAAGGAGAAACTAGAGACATTTATACCTAAGTTTATGCACATTGAGGAAGTACTCGAGTGAAGTTAATAGGACACACATGTGTAAATACCATATAGTTTGGTGTAATAAATTATAAGTGTGAATAAGGTTCAAAATGTATAATTGATATTTTGTAATAGGAAGAAAATGTCTAAAGTTATTGGTCAAATGGGAGTGGTAGGGCAAAGGTAAAAATGGAAGAGAAAAATAAGAAAAAAATGGAAACAAAGTCTTTGTAAATAGGTAAGGGTGGACAGTGAAAAGGAGGCTAGAGGAATGGGGAAAAATAAAAACCAAGATATATCATGTAAAGGTACAAGATACCAAAGAAGAATGTAACTGTATTGTATATCTAAAATGTACCAATAAAGATTCAGTTTATAAAAAATGAAAAAGTCATGTCCTGCCTGGATATCTGCTCCTCAACATGAGCCTGAAGAAAGGAGTCAGATGTTCAAAATAATAGAAATTTTTCTTTTACTATTCTTTATTTGATTGTATTAATTTTTCATTTTGTATTTTTATTGTACTTTCAAATTTTTAAAATTTCTTTGTTTTCTCTTCTTTGCTGTTTTTCTTCTCATATGCATTAACCTCCCATACTTTCATCACATTATTTTATACTATTTTGTTTTATGAGCATGTCTGTGAATCTGTGCTTTACCTACTCTTACTTTTTTTTTCCTCCTAATATAGTTAATAGAGGGTAAGGGAACTCTCCCCTGTTCATTTCTATGCCCTCTTTCTTTTGCCCATATCTCTTCAATTGACCTCTTTCCCTTGTGTTTTATTTATTCTCAATTTTATTTTTCTCTCTTCTCTACATTTTTTATTTCTACCTTAAATTTTTTCTCTAAGTTTGTATACAGTTTTCCCTGTTATACCTCTCTAAATATATACAACAGTATACCTTTAACATCAATAGATCTGCCCCAATTTCCTCCTTTCCATCCCATAGAGCAGAGGTCTTAATACTTTTTTTTTGTATTTATCTTGTCTTTCCCCTCTGGCATTACCCAATCTCCCAACTCTTTGGGCTTTTAATTTCAGATTGTATAAAATTACTGTTGAATTTTTTGCCAGGAGGAGAGACACAGATATTGCATTTAGTGCATATTAACTGTGAGTCAATACTTGAGTTGTTACGATGCTTAACACTAGAGCTGTAGATTTCTTCTCTAGACTAATGGGAGGCCCAAAGCAGCATCTCATGGTGTGTTATTTCTAAACTAGCCCTCATAGACTCCACTGTAATGGATTATCCTGTTGCTGCTGTAATTGAATTGATTCCATAGGAAAAATCCTGACTCAGCGAACACCTGAGTTCCATTGAACTTGTCTGCCAAAGCCACCATCACATCCAGGGAGAGTGACAGGAAGAGATCCTAACCCAAGAATCCAGACTGAATCCAACTCTGCAACAATTCTTGAAACCTAGCAGAAACAGGTGTTGAGTCTAAGTTAACTTCAGGGTTGCAGTTGAGGGATTAGAGGAATTACTGGGGCATGAACACTCAGATTCTCTGGTAAAGAAGCTATTTGGGAATCACTTATACAATGTCTCGTTAGAATATATAATTTATATTCCCATTGGACATCTTACTGGTTTAAGTTTTTGCATGTTTCTTGATTTATTGAGAAATGTGGGGTTATATTCTTTTATGATTCCATGTGTTTATCATGTTATTACTCTTGTATAGTTGTTCTTCCATTGGATCTGATATAATAGGTATCTGCATTGTTCCCCTGGCCTCAGCTTTTTATCTAGTCTCCTCTCCTCAGCCCATTGAGACAATATTGTTAACTTATTTCTTTTTTATTTTATCAATTTCATAAACTGCTCCTTCCACTATTGTTCTTTTAAAAAATCCATTAATTTTATTGGTGCATTTTAGGTATACAATATGATGACATTCATCATTGGAAATTTGTACCTTTATGTAATCTATCTCGGTTCTTATCTTTTCCCAATTCCCCTACCCTCCTTGGCTCCCTTACCCAACTTATCCACCCTTTCCTATTTACAAATAATTTGTTTCTGTTTTTTCATTTTCTCATATTTTTTCATTCCTTTCTTTCCTTTCCCCTACCCCCACCATTTCCCCTACCCCTTTAGACTTTTTCTTCCTATTTCACATTATCTATTATACATTTTGATCTTCATTTACACTTTCAGTTTATCACAAGAGAGAAACTGTTTGTTATTTACACATTTGTGTCCTATTTATTTCACATAAATGTGTGGCCTCAATGTGCATCCATTTAGCTATAAATATCTCTAGTTTATCATTCTTTATGGCTGAGTATTATTCCATTAAACAAAAAAATCCATGTCTTCTTTATCCAGTCCCCAGTTGATGGGTATTTGGGCCATTTCCAAGATTTAGCTATTGTAAACTGTGCCACTATAAACATGAGTACACATATATCACTGTGGTATGATGCTTTTAATTATTTTAGGAAGATAACCAGCAGTGGAACAGTTGGTTCAAATGGGGTCTCTAATCCTAGCTTTTTGAAGTATCTGCATATTGATTTCCACAGTGTTTGTAAGAGACTATAAACTAATAGTGGAGAAAAGTTCCTTTTTCCCCACAACCCCATCAGCATTTGTTATTGCTTGATTTGTTTAAAGCAGCTATACTTTCTGGGGTGAGGTAGAACCTCAATGTTGATTTCATTTGCTTCTTTCGAATGACCAGTGATGTTGAACATATTTTCATATGTTTGTTTGCTGTTTCTACTTCGTTTAGAAGTTTCTATTCATTTCAGATGTCCCGTTTTGGATTGGGTCTTTAAATTTGGGAGGTCTAATTTTTTAAAGTTCTTTATATATTCTGTATATTAGACCTTTATCTGAAGAATAGCCAGTAAAATTTTTCCCATATTGTGTGTTGTCTCTTCACTCTAGTGGTTTGTCTTGCTGTGCAGAAGCTTTCTAATAAGAAGAGATCCCACTTTTTGTTGATTCTTTGTACTAGTTCATGTGTGACTGAGGTTTTGTTCATGAACTCTTACTACACTCATGTCTCCAAGAATTCTACCTAATTTCTCTTCCAGGTGTTTTAGTGTTTCTGTTTTAATGTTTAGATCTTTGATTCATTTAGATTTTAGTTTAGTTAGAGATATAGGTATAGTTTTAATCTTTGTGAAATTGAAACCCAATTTTTCTAGCACCATTTATTAAACATGCTATCTTTTCTCCAGAGAGGGTGTTTGGCTCCTCTGTCAAAGATGAGGTGGCTGAGTGTGTTTGCAGTTGTTTCTGCATCTTCTAATTGGTTCCACTGATCCTCTGGTCTGTTTCTTTGCCAGTACCATGCTGTTTTTATCATAGTATCTTTTCAGAATGGTTCCAAGTTGGGGATTGTGATGGCCCCTGCATTGACTTTGTTGTCTAGAATTGCTTTTTCCATTCTAGTTTTCTTCTAGTTCTAAATAAATTTTTGGATTGATTTTTCAAATTCTGTGAAATATGCTGTTGGAATTTCAATTGAGATTGCATTGAATCAATATAGCAGTTTTTGAAGTATGGCCATTTTCACTATGTTGATTCTTCCTACCCAGGAGCAAGGGGTTTCTTTTTTTTGATTTCCACTTAGATCTCTTTTTTCGTAGTGCTGTAGTTTTCAGAGTAGAGGTCTTTTATTTCTCTCACTAGATAGGTTCCTAGGTATTTCACTTTTTTTGATGATGTAATGAAAGGAGTTTTTCCTCCAGTTCTTCTCTCAGTCTGTTGTCCGTATACAGGAAGGCTATTCATTTTTGTGTTTTGATTTTATATCCAGCTATAGTACTGAATTTGGTTATTAAGTCTAGCAGACTTTGAGTTGAGTTCCTGAGGTCTTCTTTATAGAGGATCATGTCATCTGCAAATAATGACAATTTAATTTCCTATCTTTATTTAATTTTTTTCTCTTTTCTAGTTGCTGGGGCTAATATTTCCAGAACTGTATTGGACAGGAGTGGTGATAGTGGACATCCTTGCCTTGTTCCTTATTTTAGCATGAAGGGTATCTATTTTTGACCATTTAGTATAATATTGGTGGTTGTTTTTTCACAGATGGCTTTTTTTTCAGCTTGAGATAAACACCAACTTTTTTGTAAGGCTTTTATCATGAATGTGTGTTGGATTTTGTCATACACTTTTTGTGCATCTATTGAGATGATCATATGGTTTTTGTCCTTGGCTCTATTAATGTAATATAATACATTTATTGATATGTACATGATGTACCAGCCCTGCATCCCTGAGATGCATCCCACTTGGTCCGGGTGTATGATCTTGATGGTCTTCTGCATTTTGTTTGACAGTAACTTATTGAGGATTTTTGTGTCTATGTTCATTAGGGAGGTTGGTGTATGGTTCTCTTTTTCTGCTGGGTTTTTCTCTGCTTTTGGGATTAAAGTGATGCTTACTTCCAGGATTGAATTTGGAAGTATTGCTTCCCTTTAAATTTCGTTGAAGATTTTAAATAGTAGTGGCAATAGTTCTTCTCTAAATGTCTTGTGGAATTCAGCAGCGCAGCTGTCAGGACTCAAGCTCTCAATTTCTTAAATCCACCATTCTTAGCTCCCTCTCAGTTACTTCTATCTTCATTATTATAAATCCTCAATTCTCCCTGTCCTAATCCTTTGGGCCTTCCGTATCTTACCTATCTTACTGACCTCTTTATATGCAAGTTCTGATAACCTTGTAGCTTATCTTAACAACAAAGGCAATACAGAAGAGGGCATTATTGACTCATCTGACAGAGAAATTGTTGCTGAAGCAGAAAGCCTATATATAAAACCCTCGAGAGCCTTCTTCTGACAGCATGTCTTATCAATGAGATTAGAGAACAAGTTAAGAGCTACAAGCACTATTTTCTAAGATTCTGTCACAACAACAACAAAATCTCAGTAGTACCTTCTCCATCCTTTATAGTGTGAGGTGGCAATGCATTAAACTCAGCTGTTCTCCAAGGTCCCACATATCTTGAAGGAGATATATGATGCAGACCTTTTAGAAGAGGAGGTCATCATCAGCTGGTTTGAAAAGGCTTCTAAGAAGTACATTTTATTTATTTTTTTTCTTTTATTGAGTTTATTGGTACATTTTAGTTATACATTTAAGAGGTACATTTTAAAAGAACTTGCCAAAGAGCTTCGTTTCAGTGTGCAACCTCTTACAAAATAGTCGAAAGAGTCAGAGCAAGTATCTTCTGGTAGTAAAGAAGAAGATGAAGATGAGAACAATGAGGTTGTATACTTGAAGACTGCCAGTATACTGAAAGTTAAAACTGTGAAGTCTGACTATAAGAATGATGACACTGATATTAATGCCATTTTGAAAGGATGGACACAACCTGGCTTAACAGCATACAATAATTCTACAAAATTTTATCCATTATCAGCTACAAATGCAACATGTATTTACAAAAGCTAACATGGCTTAACATCATGCAACACTTTATACTAAAAATCCACATCTGTGAGTGGCCTCTAATTAAGCCCAGTGAGACATCTAGGGAGTCAATATACACATCGATGAACAGAAGTAGTTTGCTTATTCATAGTGTGTTTCTTTTGGTAAAGCTAGTGGTAGACATTTTTGTATCACATTTATGCAGTTATAAAGGCTTGATTTTGGTCATTCTTCAGATTTGTCCTTTGAATGACACTAAGTGATTGGTCCCATTTAAAATGTACCAGCACTTATCTAGATAGCGTACTTGGAGACTGGTAGTTGCTGCTAAGTGCTGAGACCACACAGAGGTGTTCAGCTGTAAACACAGACCAACTTGGAATTACTCTGCTCATCCATTCAGCAAGACAGTACTTCCATTGTTTTATCTCCAGTCCCTCCAATTGGTATATGGTGATTCTTATGCTGAGGTAGACTGATAATGGGATGACACTGCAATGTCTTTTTTTTTCAGCTTTAATTGAGTTTATTGGTACATTTTAGGGATACAGTACAGTTACATTCATTGTTGGGATCTTGTAACTCTACATCTGATAAGTAAAAATGATCTGTGTGTACTTTGAAAAATTATAAGTGCAAATTTTGACACTTGGAATTGTCATTGTTCAGCTCACATACATTTGCCCCAATTGTAGTCTTCAGAGTTGTGTATTGCATTTTGGGTGAGCCAGGGAAGTTATATATTACCAAACAAGTGTTTTATGTGTTCATAGTGGTTGTTTTGTACCAAGAGAAAAATTGAAACATTTGGGTGTGAGTAAATAAACTTATGGTTTTTGTTAGAGGGGAAAGAAAAGCGCGATAAAAATCTACATAAGTATAAAATAATGTCAATGGAATTGGGTAAAAATAATGGAAAATAAAAATAAGAAAAAAAGAATAAAAACAAAAGAGCAAAATATAGGGAAAAAGAAACCAAAAGATAACAATTTTTTAAAATGAATTAAAAAAATTTCCTCTGTTTATTTGGGTAAGTGATTTCTTTCCAGAACCTGTGTTATGGGAATCCAGCAGACATGCATAGGGAATAGTGAGTCATAACTGGGACCAATTTTGCTTCCATACATACTTTTTACTAGACAAATGCTGAGTCCTGCCCTGCCTTTCCTTCTGGTTGTGGTTCAGTCAATGGCATGATGTCTGCTTTAAAGTCACATTTACTTCAGTACAGCTCTTAATGTTTGTGCCCTTTTGTGCAACCCAGCTTGCTGTTATCCAATGAGCTCTGTGGTTTATAGACTTGTGATGTATCCCTCTTGTCCCAGAGGTCCCTCTTCCTATACTATACATCCCAGGATTTGGCAACCACTCAAGCCAAGGTATATCCCTGATCAAGTTGTCAGATGGAAAAAGTAAACAGACCACTGAGCTCTGGGCTGGAAGTAGGCAGAGAATAGGGCCAAGCAGTCCACCGGATTTAATAACAGTACTTTCAGACCCTGCTCCTTCAGCAAAACCACAGAGGACTAGCCTGGTCTGTCTCTGCAGAGGAAGTGATTTCTGTGTTCTTCACAACCTGAGCTAACTCTTGTTTAAGTTTTCCAGAGCATGTACAACTAGCTCTCCTCTTCTCCATGACTGTCTCTTGTGGCTGGCTTGCACCAGTCATGGTGGTAGAGTGACCCCAGAGACCCTAACATGTAGTTTGTACTGTGACACCTGATTCTCAAAATAGTGCAATCTTACAGAATAAACTCCTCCCTGAAATGGTTTTTGATTATATCCCTTCTAATTATGGCAGACTATAGTGAATTTCTTCTTCAAATCTGGCCTGCCATGAAAAGTCATATGTCACAGTAGAGCTGCATGCTGTGTGTGCAGCAATCATGGGCTTCTTTTGGGACAAGCACTGCTGGTCAATCATTTCTCCCTGGGAGCTGAGATTAGAATCATACACTGCTTCATTCTTTTCTCTGTATTGTCTTCTGTTTCTCTGCAGTTCTTTTTTCTTTTTTAAAAAAATTAATTAATTTTATTGGTACATTTAAGGTATGCAATATAATGACATTAATCATTGGAAATTTACACCTTTATATAATCCATCTTGATTCTTATTTTTCCCCATTCCCCTGCCCTCCCTTCAATCCATCCACCCCTCCCTATCTATAAATACTTTGTTTCAGTTTTTTCTTTTTATCATGTTAATTCCATTCCTATCTTTCTTTTTCTCTCCCCTCCCATTTCCTCTTCCCCTTTGCACCTTTTCTTCCTATTTCACATTATCTGTTGTACCTTTTAGTTTCTCTGTACTTTTAACTTTTCCCATCAGATTTTTTTTGTGGTACTAGAGATTGAACTCAGGGCCTTGCACTTGTGAGGCAGGTGCAGCAACATCCCCGGCTCTCAGATCTTTCTTGATTCCTAAAGTTCTATTTCTTTTTCTCATCATAAAGTTGTTGTTCTTCAGGTGCCTTGATTCTAGATCCGAGAGAGACGGTATTTTGGTCCTGTTTTTACTCTGCCATTTTTAATGTCCCTCAGTAAATATTTCTGATTGAAATGTCCATTCAAAATTTGATTTGTCTGTTTTAAACAACCAGAACTACTAAGAAACAGTTATTCTGTCAAATTGTTTTCTTGATTTTCACTCTTCAGTTAAAAGTCAAATGTGTTTTAAAGATATGAGACCAAGATACTGTATCCATCACAAAGGCATTACATGGTTTTAGGCCCCAATCTGAGTTTCCTGGGGCCTACTTGTCTCTGTCTCTGTGTATCTCTTTCTCTTTCTCTCTGTCTCTTTGTTTCTCTCTGTCTCTTCCTGTCTCTTTCTCTCTTTCTCATAAAAAACCACAGCACCAAAACCAATAGTAACTTTATGAAGCATTGAAAAATAATATTTTGTCCTTCAAGACAGTATACCCTCTGCTCAAGGACAAGTAAGTAACTTCAAATTTGGATCAAAGTTTTGCCAAGAACTTAGAGCTCCTTCAGGGTTCATGCCATAATCAGGCTAGTGGTTGTGGTGATTGTGATATTAGCAACCTTGACCTGAAAATATATTACTGTAGACATAGAAAGTAATCTGTGAAGCGTACCAAGATAGTGAATGGTTATAAGTGACAGAGGAAAATTAAGAGGTCAAAAGCCAACTTAAGATCTTGGCTGAACCAAGAGATCTTCTAAAGGTTTGAGTCATTACAACTCGACAGTCAAGATCCAAGCAGTGTTTCGGGTATAGCAGAAATCACAGAGGTCTTCAAAACAGCAAGCAGGAGACCTTTATATTGGAACAGAGTTCACTTCATTCAAAACCATTTCATTTACTTTCCATTTAGCTAAGAGCCCATCTAAGTTCAAACCAGTTCAAGTCCATATAAAATCAAGGTACGTGTTGTAATGTGTTTTGAGTGGTATTATGAAACCACAGAAAAAAAGACCTTTGCATTGTAGCAAAAGAACATTCTAACAAGATAATAAGAATAGATTGCTGCAAGCAATATGTATATGCAAGCACAATATATTGTAAATTGGAATGCAGAGTTTCTGTTTTGTAGCAGATCCAATGACTATTGATTTGATCCTGCTGAAATAAGAAGTTATTCATGCATATAAGTTTTGTTTGGTGCAATTCACGATCCAATTGATTAGCTTCTCATAAAACAGAAAAAAGGGGGAAGATAGACTCTGCTTTAAATAATCAAAAATCATTAAAGCTTATTAAGATGCATAATATTCTGGCTTGAGGATTGAATAGATCTTAGCATTTCTTTTAGCTTAGAAAAGCTGGCCATCTGAGAACAAAAATCGTGTTAGAAGGAGTGAATAGATGACAGTTACTGTACACATTGCCCTAATCATAACATTTGGCAAGATAGACATTCAAGACCTGTCAGGACTTGGCCTTTCAGCCAATAAGATGTCTATTGACCCTTTCAAGTAAGGGTGAGAAGCTTCTTGAATCTTCTCATTATTCTTTGGCACTAGGCAGAGTCTGTGTATTCATGAATCCTTTAGCTTATTCTTTTTTCTTGTTCTTTTTGGCAGCCTTGTTCTTGCTTTTCTATGGGGTATCATTGCTAATAAATTTTTCCTTCCCATCCTAGGTACTTTCTCACTTCTTGTCTCCAAATCCAAGACTTTCTCTTCCTTTAAGGATAAGTGCAAGTCTGACTGTCTCATAAAGCACTGTTAGATTATTTCTATGTACTCTGCATTGTTTTTGTTCTAATCTTCTAATTTGCTTTGACAGGAAAGGACTGGTCAGGATTCAGTCATTGTAATTTTCATGTCAAAACTTACCTCGCTCAGTTGAACTTTAAGATGAATATTGAAACTCACTCATATTTTTGTCTGATGTTTCCACAGTGCTAGGAACCACCATACTTACATAGCTCTTCACACACACACACACACAGATTTGTTTTGGGAATAGGATTATTTCTATTCCTAAGGCTTTGCAGTCTAAGCCAAGATACTAAAAGAGGGTGGCATTAGTAATCGTGATGGTCTTCCTTTGAAATTCTCCTAGAAATACAATGGGCTAATAGATGGGTAAAGAAAGAATAGCTCTCTGTACTTGTGTGTTGAAGCTAGTATAGTTGCATGATAATGGGAGATTTTAGGTGACAGTCACAGTAGAATCATTTCAACTTTCTGTATGCTTGAAATATTTCATGAAGGGCTGAGGATTTAGTCCCATGGCACCATGCCTGCCCTGCAAGTGCAAGGTCCTGAGTTCAATTCCTAGTACCAAAAAAAAAAAAAATTTATGAGACAGTATTTCAGAAATTTAATTATCCTGGGAAAACATGGATAAACTGAGATGCCTGGTCAAACCTGGCAAGAACTGCTGTAGCATTGATCTCAGAAAGCAAAACATGAGTTTCTTTTGTGGGGGATGAATAGAAGGAAATGTAGCTAGTTGGGTGGGCATGGTATAAATGGACAGATGAATTTAAGATCCGAGATTAGAAATCTGTATCTAACTTCAAGCGTGACACTCCATATTGAAACAGAGTTAGGAGGTTTTGGTCATTATACTTAAGTTGAGTTGTAAGAGGAAGCAATAATTTTACCAGGGAAGAGAACCTGGAAGAAAAAATCATTACACTAGTCACCAATCTTGCACTATTCATGCAGTGCCATACCTCTGAAACATCTGTCCTCAGAGAGAAAACTTGTTGGTATGTTGAGTTCAGTAGTGGCTTATCAGGTGGTGAGAGTAAAAATATTTCGTTGAAAATCTCCAGAAGTCCTAGCTAGCTTCTTTCTTACTTTGCTTTACCTGACAGGTATGTTTGTGAAAAAAATGTATATTTTATTTTTAAAAACCAGGGTGCATTTTCTTAAGAACTAATCCAGTGATTCTCAAATTGTTTTCATATTGTAAACATCTGAATAGTTTCATAAAATTCTGGTGCCTGGACTCACACCCACCCCCTTTGGATTCTGGTTTAATTGGAATTGGGTTATAGCCAGGGCAATAAAATTTTTAAGTCTCCTCAAGTGATTCTTAAGTATAAGAACCAACATTTGATGTTATTCAGAGATTCTGAAAGGTCTTCAGTTTGAAGGAGCTCTTGACCGTATGGATAGCTATCCAATGAGACTAGAACTTTTACAGGCAGGAGAAAGTGGGTCCATGGAGGTGTTCCTGTTTCTGCGGGGGAAAGGTATGAAGAAAGAGAATTGTGTGAATTTTTTTTCCATGGACCAAAATTTAAACTATAGAACTGCTTCTAACAGTTTGCACATGTCTTTTATCCTACCTCCTACAATCTGTTGTAAAAAATAATCATTTAATTATGATGTTACACCTCTAATTTGGATATTGATTGATTGTGTTTTCTCAAATTGGGACCCAGACATTATTTTAGAGCATTATTTATCTAATTAGGTAATGCAATGCAATACAACTGTTTCTTATCATGACTAGTGATGAAACATGGCTAGAGGAGTTGGTAAGGAACACTGTGTTTCCTGTTTCATCCTTTTGCTGGAGTTGTCTTAAGAAGTGAATAAAGGTATTATTTTTTTAAGAAACTATCAACAGGAAACAGATAGTAAACAGTCTGTTTTAGGCACTTATATTTTTCTCCTCCCTGGATAGGTACGACCAGTCACTACATTATCTATTGTTTATTTATTATTTCCTATAACAATGACATAAACATCCTCTTTGAGGAGTCTTGGTTGTGGCTGTAGGCCGTGAGGAACCCGTGCCTTGAGTGGTTTAATTACCTGTTGAGTAAGAATGTCATGGGGTAGACAATACATTTGATTTGCTGAACAGGATCTGGGAATTCTGGATTCAATATTTCATGTGAAATATCAGTTGAGTTATATTGTAATGATTTTCAGCTTTTGGGAGACTTCAGTCATTAGACCATGAAGTTGCTTTCTCTGTTAATGTGTATTGTAAATTATCTATAACATGCTTTAAAACGTGTTAGATTTATCTCTTTTAAGTACATTTTCAAAATAATAACCTGAGTTGTAACAGAATTGACATTATCATAAAGCCCATTCTTTCTGCCTTTCCTTTTATTTTCCTCTTTATCTTTTTTTGGGGGGGTTACCTGAGGCCCTTGTGATTGCAAGAAAGAGAGTAGAACTCCTGAGCTAAATCCCTGGCCCCTTCTTTATCCTTTTATAGCTTGGTTTAGAGTAACTAATCTAAGCTTAGTCCTTTATTTGTTATAGAATTTCAACATTTCTTTTAATTGGCCTTGGGTTTATTCAATATAACTGTAATAAGCTTATTTTATATAAAATATTCAATTATGCTTTATCATATGGTGAACATCATTTGTATGTAAAAGTTACTTGTTGTTCTACCTTTGGAAATCATTAGAGAATCTCAGTAAGCGTTTCCTAGCTATCTGCTTCTCTTTTCAAACCTTGTGTTACTATAGATATCTGCAGTCATGAGTCTAGGGTTATAAAATTCCAGTGGCCAGTTAAGTGCCCTCTGCACAACTCTCTAGAAAGGAGGCCTTCATGAAGATATCACTGGTATGCATTTGATATCACTGTGTCCCGAAGTGGATTTCCCAGGCTTACTGCAAGGGTCCTTATGCCTGTCTTACATGTTCCTGTCTTTTCAGTAGGGTATCACTTTTTGTGAAACCAAACGTAAGAGCAGGGCCCAGTAACATGAGCCTATAGTCTCAGCTATTTGGGAAGCTGAGGTAGGAGGATCATTTGAGCCCACAAATTTGAATTGAGCCTGGGAAACATAAAGAGACCCTGTCTCAAAAAACAAACCAAAAGCAATAAGACTCAAAGTTATCAGTCTGATTGGTTTGTATACTTAATCACACTATTGCCATCTTTCTACTTTGTTGGAAGTAATTTTCCGTGAATTTTTTTAAAAATTGGAATTACTCTAGAGCATTTAAATATGTTTATAAATCTGTAATAGACAGAAAACAGAGAGGCTAAGAGAAGTAGGCTACAGTTATATAAACTGGCAACCAATGTCTAAAGAGGAAATCAAATTATCTCTTATACTGTAATAAAAATCAATGTGAAAATGATTCATTTTGGAAAAAATTCAATTTTGACTCAAATTTTAAGAAAGTCATTTATAGCACAGGGTGATGGATATTTGCATTTGAATTAACGGTCTCTTTTTTTAAAAAAACAAATGTCTACCTCCTTTAGCTATAGAAGCAATTAAATTATTTTAATTAAAGGATAATGTATAATAAGATATGAAATGGGCCTATTATCTAGAATCTATATTCATTTGTACTTATATCTATGCATTTTATTTGTGCTATTCATAAACTTTTTGCATTTATAATTATATCTATACGTTTTCTTAGTAACATAATCCTATTCCATTTTGATTGCAATAAGTAAAGGTATCGGACAGCAAAGAAATAAAATAAAGAACTTTTCATTTCTGTTGTTTCAGTGTTGAGGTTTAGTAAAATGACTTAATATCAAGAAAATGATTACTAAATCATTCAGTTATGAGAGTAGCTTTCAAGTAATGTATCTAGGAGCATGAATCTTGAAATTCAATGTAGAAAAAATTCCCTTTCGTATAATGAAATAATATGGCAGATAAGTAATGAGATTCCTGTAAACTTGTAATTCATGGTACTTTACACAGCTATTTTGATTGACTAAATCAATTGTTGAGAGGCAATAAAAGGTAATTTTCTCATTTTTCAGTTTTTCTATTCTTTCTATCACTAGATACAGATTTCTGGATTATATTATAGGCACAGAGTAATACTCAGAGTGCATGGGGAGACAAAGCAATTTAGTGGCAGTTTTGTTTGATTAAATACTGAAGCAAAACTCCTGAACCTGATAACCACAGAATCTTTTTATTGCCAGCATAATCTTGGCAGTGATGAGTTATGTTCATATTATTTGATGAGACAAAAGAATGTTTATTTTTTTTAAAAAACTTTTTTTCCTGCTTTATAAGCACTTGGAAGTGCTTACTGTTACAGTATTTCCTTAGGTCTCTCATTGACCTTCTATGTAAGGTGTATCCTGAAGTAAATAACTGTGGGATATTTTATTGGCCTAAAGAAAAGAAAGTGCAAGGTCTCTTAGATAATCTTTACACTTCACTAAAGATTGAGTGTGTTGATAAACATACAGCTTTTTCGGTTTCCTTGCTTAATTGTAAATGTCAAGGGCCAAGGGTGAATATCTCAGTCTTTCATATACAGTATTTGGAATTATGCAGCAATGCTAGGTTCACTATAGTAGGCACTCAGTAAATGTGTATTTAATAATATTTGAAAATATGTCATGAAGTGTCTGTATCATGCCCCATCCACAGTCAGAAAATACAGTCAATTTCTTATAGCAAACTAAGTCATTCACTGCTTAGAGATTTTGAGTGGTAATAAATACTGCAAAGGCACCTACTCAGGCCGAGTTCTCAATATTTCAAAAAGTACAGCCAACATTTTAACCCCAAATTGTTTTTTTTGCGGGGGGACCAAATTGTTGATGCTTAACTGTTTCTAACCAAAGGAAGATCTTTAACCCATAGTAATAGGATCATACTAGTAAAATGGAAAACGTTTTCTGATATGGCTGCAGAATATAGCAGTAATTTTCACTTTTTTATTTCAGAGTCAAGTAGGGAATGTAGAAGTTAACAGTTGATGTAAAAAAAAATATGACTTCAGTATAACCCATTTCAATGACATTTCTAGTGTTTCTTTTGAATACAGCCAACCTGCTTTGAATTAGGTAGTTATTCTGCTTGTAACTTTTATAACAATATAGACAAATAAATTACTCTCTGCTTAAAATTATGCTTGAGACCAACTCAAAAAGCTGACCAGGAGCTGGTATGGTTCATTAGAGGATTTAATTGACTTTGAAATACAATGAGATATGTGTATTTACTCTCCTTCTGAAATGTTGTGTTTACTCTAGGTGACATTTTCAGTGTTCTTAAATATATAGTAATATATTTTTCAAAGTTATTGCTCTTATGATCCCTCTTAGAGGATATTCATTCTGCCTCTTCTGATTTTAGTTTCTTTTGTTAACATTTTTATTATTCTTTTACAAGCATAATTGAAATTGGTTTAGAGAGCCTTTTAAAGAATGCTTTTAAAGCTGTGTTTACCTCCCTCTGGTTGAAAATCACAGAGGAACAATGGAGGGAAAGTAAACACTTTGGCTTATATGATAATAATTACTATTTTAAAATGTAAAAATTATCATTAACTCAAGGAAACTTCAATTGCTCTCAGGTCACACAGCATAAAATTTTAGAACTGCAAGAGTTCCTATGGTCATTTGGGTTGTTCCCCGGAGCCTTTTGGAAATTTAATAGTCTCTGAGCTATCCTTTAGCTTGAAGGGCAAAAGGATCCTGCTGTTCACTTCATTGAGCTTAAAAATAGTGGGAAAAAGAAAATCTTGTGCAAAATGCAGTACGTGTGTAAAGTCTTTCATATACAGATAACTTTACAGACTCCCTTTCAGTGGGAAGGGTGGTGTTTTTCCCTGGTGGTCCGGCAAGTTGAGCCAAACCAATGACACTCTTTTTTGTGCTGTCCATTTATACCCAGGGCACACATTAATCAGAGGATGGTGAATATTTTTGAACTTTTAATGATACCAAACAGCCCACTTTGGTACAAGTGCTGCAGGTTGACTACCCCTGGCCTACAGGCTCAGAGCTAAAGGATTAAACTAGAAAACTGAGCAAAGGAATTCAAGCCTATGCAGGAAGCAAGCAAAGAGCTTTTGTTTCATAAAGCCCACCTGCAAGCAGATAATGAACAAATCTAAACACCGGGCAAGTGCAAGGTCTCTCGGATGGGGATGTGCTCTTTGCTGAGAACCAGAAGTCAGGATACTGAATGAGGCAAATACACAATAAGATTGGTGGCTGGGTGGAGATGGGAGTCAAGAAATGGAAGAAAACTGGTAAATATGGATGGGCAATGTAGACTGAATATATTTCAAACAGCTTTCATTTTTGGAAGAAAATAGTGAGGAAGTAGTATGAACTATGAATTTTGAATGTTTTTAAGTATTCATAAAATATTTTTCTAGGTTAATTATTAAAATATTCTGGAAAGCAAAGGAATGTAGTCAATTTATTTTTACAAACTTCTCTTGGAAGTTCTTGGCCATATAGGCAGCATGAACAAGCTGCTTAAAGCCTAGTAGATTAATTTTCCTGTACCTTCATAAAGTAATATATCTTTTGTGCATTTTAAAATGCAAATATGATAATTACTTCTTTTCAATTGCAAATATAGTTATTATTCAGATTAGCTATGCAACTAATAGTATATGCTGTTTGTTGACTAGTCTTTGATTCGTTCACTCAAAAGTGTTTATTGAAGACCTAATACATATGGCAGGCACTTTACTGTCTACTTTATTTGACCAGTTTTTTTTTGTTTGTTTGTTTGTTTTTTTTGTGGTGCCGGGGATTGAACACCGGTCCTTGCACTTGCAAGGCAGGCCACCGAACCACTGAGCTAAATTCCTGGCTATTTGACCAGTATTTGTTGAGTCCCTACAGTATACTCTTAAAAACAATAAATATTAATATAACACACTACGTAGATCTTTTTCTCTCTTTTTCGACTCTCTCATTCTTTCTGTGCCTTTTCAACCTTTACTTTGTACTTCTTTATTTAGATTTTATCGTCATAATTTCAAAATATCAGATATAAAAGTTATCAATTATACATAAATAAAACAATATATGGGAAATCAATTTAAATGTATACAGTGATGTGCATAGGTAATGTTGTGCTTATATTGTTTGTGATCACTCATCCCCCTTTGATGGAACAATGATAAACAGCTCATATGGAAACATATCATGACCACAGACCTACTATATCCTTTAGAAGGAAAAAGCATTTTCCTGCTACATAGTCTCTCATACCATTTTACTAAGTCTGAAATACCAGTGACATTGTGATTGTTAAGCCTCCCCATGCCTTTAACTGTGGCTATTAATACTGCTTCTGTAGACTCTCTGACTTTCTTTTTCATGTTTATTCTGTAAGTGATTTTTAAAAAAAGATCCATCTCCAGCTATCTCTCCATGAATTGGGTAGATCAAATTTGTTTTGCAAGGCTCAGATTTCACTCTTAATTTAGTTGTACTGAAGTCAAATGCTTGCAGAGAACCCCCAGTGAATTGTAAATACTCCAATCCCTAGAGGCAGTGCACTACTGCAAGCAGCCAGTCATTTTTCATTAAGCAGTGATTTGATTAGATAAAAATAAAAGTTGCTTGAGCATTTATTTTTAAATCAATTTGTAACAAATTTATGTAAATTACTATGCCACACATCTGCATGCAAAATATAAAAATATGATTACCAAGCCATGTGCACCTGTATTGAAGTTTAATCAGGTACAAATATTAATGGAAAGAATAGAGCTTTTAATGAAAGTCACAGCTGTTTGAGGCTGGTAATGTACTACAAAGAGAGCTTTAGTATATAAATGATAATTTTGGTGTTTTCAGACTAAGCAAAATCTTATTTTAAAAAAAGAAGTCCGAAACAAGACAAATCTTTAGAGACATTACAGAGGAACCAAAATTGAGTTAAATTAGTTAGTTGATTTGATAGTTAAGGTGTAACCAAACTGTTTGAAATATATAGACTAAAGAGGAGGTGAGAATTTTATTATATTCTGAAGAGCAGCTAAAATAGCTCTAAGCATAGACTAGATATTTAACAGCTAGCATCGTCTCTAGCACATAACACATGTTCAATAAGTTTATGAAATTATTTCTTCATGATTATTTCAGTCATTTAAAATATTATACAAATAAATAATATGGTAACTTGAAAGCCAAGGAAATTCTGTACTTTACTTTCAACAGTAAGGAAAATAATAACATTTATGGAATACTCAGAAATGTACTCAGCATATTACATACATTCTTTGGCTAGTTCTCCTGACAACTCATTGAACAATAGCATTCTTTTAGAGACAAAGAAACTGAGCCTGTAGCAAATTGATTACGTGGCCACATATTATGTAGCTAGTCTGAGTCCAGTGGTCTCTACTTTTCTGTGTATCACAGAATCCATATTATTTCATTGAGTAAAATAATTCCATTGGTCCTTCTTGAAGGTTAATGATATATATATCTTCTGGTAACTAGTACCAGTTTATCTAATAATCTAAATCAGAATTCCACAAATGTTTGGCACAAAAGTATAAATTTCTAAATGTAGAGAATACACTATCATAAAGACTGAACTCTGCCAATATATTTGTCTTAATAGTACATTATTGATTTATATTTTTAAGGAGTGATTTTCTAAGGGCCTGTATGCCACAATTCATGCAATGAATCAGAGCCTTTTTTTCTCAATCTTGTTCTTTTAACTTGAACACAATTCTGTCTTCATTTGTGACAGGTGTGAAATTTAAAAGACATAGTTAAACATTACAAATTTTCCATGCTAGTGAAAAGTAATAAGCAAGGACTCCTAGTCTCATCTCTGTTCATCTTTTAGAGACAGAGCAGAAACATAAACTCCCAAGTTACCACATTTATCTCTCATTCTGCTTGCCTGGATAGGAAATTCAGAATTAGACAAAAAGGACAAAACAGACAATCCTGTTACCCATACTTTCTCTCCACTACAATGCAGTGTTCATATCTTGTTTTTTGTAGGTCATAATGAGTTGGAGAATTTAGAAAACAAATTTTTTTCATCTGTGTAATTCTTTACCTCAAAACATATGTCCTTATTCCTAATTTCCTATGCATGCAAGTAGAATGAAAATTATCGGGTTTGTATTTTCCCCATCAGGTATATTTCTGTTTCATCATCAAAACAAACTAGTTTTGTCTAACCCAACTTGTGTACTTAAACTTTCCTCCTTTGCCTATACCTTTCTCACCTTTTCTGTATTAACCTCTGTTTCTTACCACATCCAGTTATGAATCTTTTCTTTCATAGTCCAACTCAAATCTCAACTTTTCCACAGATATTTCCTCTAAATATCAACCCAGAGCAGTCTTTTCTTTCTATTCCTGTAAGATTATGATTCATTGCCCATGTCACCTCCCTTGCTTCTTCTATTCCTTCAACAATTACTTCTTATGTGTCTGCTAATCAGCATGATGTATATTTGCTTCTAAGAATACAATCAGTTGTTTCATTCAGATATGTGTGTTATTCTTATGAAGGCCACACTTCAGTGGATCAAATAACCATAGGTAAAATAGACAACCAATAGCTGCTCTCAAGTAAAAATAAAAAAACATGATCGTAAGAAAGTAGGTTAAAAAAAAAAAAGAAAGACAGAAAGTAGTTAACAAATGGGCCTCATAGAATAAGAAGTCTGTCTTGCAGAGGGAATCAGTAAATGCCTCCCAAGGAGGTGACAATTCAGCTGAAGTTTAAACTTGGAGTAGTCATCAACGAGAATGTGGGGTAGAGGCTTTGTAGAGCATTGAAAGGGCTGCGGTTGTAGCTCAGTGATAGAGTAATTGTGTAGCATGCACAAAGCCCTGGGTGCTATCCATCACCAGGAAAACACATATGTACGCATGCACGCATGCGTGTACACAACATTGAAAGATAGAAATGGCATAGGAAAGATCATGTGATAATGTTGAAAGGGCAACTTCACTTATGGAACACGTGTTTTTTGTTGTTCATGCTCTCCTCAAACATAGTATGTGATGCAATGCTTTTGGACAGGAATGATTTATTGTATTTATTTTTACTTAATTCTTTTGAAAGAACTTTCTTTAATCATCATTGAGTTCAAACTCTGGCAGGCCCAGAGTCGCTCAGTGGTTACATCCATAGAGAAACACATCTCCTATACATCCCCTCCCCATGCCCTGTGTATTTCATTGAAATAACTCTTTATAACTCTGTAAATAGGACATCTTTTGAATAAGCTTCTGCATGTGGGAGATAATGGGGAAATGCTTTCATTTACACTGGGTGACTGTGTGATCATCTTTAGAAAAAAGAAGATCAGAAAGGTATAGTATCCAAAGGAATTTTCTTACATGGAAAATTTTTTAGGCCAAAGAAGTACATATTAGGAAGGAAATCCACATTTTTAATGTTCCATGGTAACTAGGCTTTCAGATGCATAGGATAAAAATTCAATCTTTTAGGAAAATTTTTGTAAAGTGAAAGATGAAGAGCAGTATATTGATTAGAATTTAGAATCGTGAATATAATATTATAAATAAATTTCTTAAAGCTGAAAGACATAATAATTTGATAGTGTCTTCATTGGTATGACTTTTTAAATCTCACCTTAAAATTATTTGATATCCTGACTAACAAGAGGTATAGGTTTATATCCCTTCCACCTGAATCTGTTTGACAAATAGAATACAGGAAAAGTGATACTGCCAGTCCCTGTGTCTGGCACTTAAGAAAATGGCAGCTTTGGGCCAGGTATTTAGCTCAGTAGTTCTGCTGCCTGCCTCGCAAGCACAAGGACCCGAGTTTGATCCCTGTTACCAAAAAAAAAAAAAAAAAAAAAAAAA
>NW_022900951.1:81124989-81155195 GCF_012274545.1 Fukomys damarensis
AAAAAAAAAAAAAAAAAAAAAAAAAAAAATGTCAGCTTCCACTTTGCATTGCCTGTGCTTGGGAAGCTCACTCTGACAACCTAGCTATCATATTGTGAGAAAACCAAACAATCTAGGGGGAAAAAAAACCCATATGCAGAAGAACCAAGGCCACTGGTCCTGAGCTCTGAGTGAGCTTACAAGTTCATATGAAAAAAACATCTTCAAAGTCAATCCTACAGTCCCCCAGTTGAGCCATTCTGGCTTACCCCTTGTAGAGCAGAGACAAGCTGTTCCCACCTAGATCTTCCAAAAGTTGTAGATTTATAAACAAAATAAATGATCATTTTTGTTTGAGGCACCTAAGTAATAGAGTATTTTTTCAGCAGTAAATGGTAATATATTTTGGGGGATTCTTCAGAGCTGATGAACACTGAAAAGTTAGAACGATCTTAATTCTTACATAGGATCCTTCCACTTTAGGAGTGGGAAGCTAATGGGGATAGTGAGATCAAACCAATAAATTAAAGATCACCAAAACAAACCCATCAATTAAAGAAAAACACAGCAGAAAGTATTTGATTTAGGGTGAATGGGTGAAAGAGATAAACTAAAAAGCAACATTATAATTCCAAGACAATAATGTTAGGAAATGCCTTACCACATATAATTTATTTAGGAGCATCCTAGGGTCCTTGGATATGTCATTATACCTGGTAGTGTCTCTTCCTCAGCCTGACTTGGGGAAGGCATCTCTGACTCTTCCCTGCATTCTGAGCTCATCTGCTTCCTTACAGTCTTGATACATGCTATACCAGGCACCTGGGGGGCCCCAAAGACTTCAGTTTACACATATTGATTAAGATTTCTATCAGTCCGTCTATCTGAGCTTGAGGATTAATAAGAATATGGAGAACAGAGTCAGCATATTTTAAAATTGCATATCAAGTATGAGATGATATTTTGATTGTGGGATTTACCTACACACACATAAAATTTTTCATTTGCATGCAGTGTCAATGTTTTCATTGAGCAGTATATGAGGTGAAGATGAATTGATGTAGTTTAAAGTTAGAGTTAAATGAAAAACAAATCCAGAGGAGGAAAAGTCATTCTTAATTTCAGAAATGTGAAACATATATCCCTTTAGCTTTTGTATGAAATTGTCTTGACTAAAATTATGAACTAAAGAAGAAATTGTATTATTCTAGTACTAAGTACTTTCTATCTTTGATGTTAATTGGTGAGTGCATATGTAGATGAATAGATAGATAATAGATTAAGACAACTGAGCAACGGATAGTGGATAAATGTATTACTGTGGACAAAATGGTTTCATGTTTGACTTAGTTGGGCCTTTGAGCAGATCACACAGTCACTTCATTTGTCAGTACTTTAGGAAAATTTAGTGTTAGCCTGATAGGCAGAGCTGTCTGGCTTGGAACAGGCAATGGAAGATACAATTTTTAGAGTATTATGGAGTAATTGATTCTTCTGGGAACAGGTTGATATTTATGCTATTTTGAGGTTCACTCCCCAGTGTCAGTGCTATTCTAAATGGAGTGCTTACAGATTCCAGACATATGCCACATTCATTTTATCCAGATAATAAATGACTTATTGATAGTCACGGCTTTGTACTATTGGAGACTCCAGTTCTTTTAATTGCTATGACATCATTGATATTACACTTACTCAGACAGATGTTATTAATGGTCACTATTCAGCTTTTTATTTTCAATGAAACCAAAGGGCAGTCGAAGCGGGGATGAGGTCAGCTTGAGTCACCGATTCCTTGAAGTTATTTGTGTGTTGCCATTTGGGGAAACTGAAGAAATAGAAGACAATTTGAACACTGTGGCACTTTAGATGAGTTTTCATTTGAAGAGCTCCTGAAATTTCCACAAGTCAGATTCAGAAGTGTTTTCAGGAGATCCTCAAAGACTGTTCAGTTTTGCTGGCAAGAATATAAACAATAAGCAGATGTTTTATCACAGTGGAGCCTATTCTTGGAGACCATCTCTGGGACAGTCAATAAGAAATTTTGGCCATTTTAGAAAAAAGGATGTTAGTTCAGGAAAAAGATGAAGAAAACTGACTTGGACCTGCACCTGCCTAAAAACAGACGTACACATTTTAGAATTCTGAGCCGTTAAAGTAACTTCAGACAGATATTGATGCTAATTAATTTCTTGAACTTTGCATGAAAACTCTGGAACTATAACTAATCTTGTGGTAACTTGTTGTTATTGTGGTAATGGGTTGGTTTTGTTTGTTTTCTTGTTTTTAAAAACATATTTCTCTCTCACATTTTTAAAAAACCCAAATAATTACAAATTCATAATTGTTTTCAACATCAACTGATTACATGACCTTTAATGAGCCCATCTCTCTAATTTCACTCACCTCAAATATAAGAGGAATAAGTAAATGAGGACATTTCAAATCTACTCCAACTTATTTGGACAAAAAGCTATCACATAATGAGCTGGAGAGACCGATATTTATAAATCCTCTATTCAACTCTGATTTTTAAAAAAGATGAGAAGACCATAAAACTCCTCAATTGGCAAAGTAGTTAACAGTAAGTCTTTTGGGGGTAAAATTTGCATATGGATCACTGTTCAGAGATATATTTACCCAGTAAATATTCATTGAGCAAAAATTATATGTTAGGCATTGTATTAGGTGCCAGAGTTATGACATTGAAGAAAACATGTGTGGCCTTTGTCCTCAGGGAGTTTAATGTTTTGTTAAAGATCTATAAATACTAAATACTGTATATAATATAAGTGAAATAATCAGAAAGGGAATGTGTGAGATTTTGAATGACATTGTGAACGATGTCATGAATGACTTCTCTTAAGAATATATTATCTCAAGCATTATAGGTCCCAGTACAAAAGAAGTTCATAATACAGGCTTAATTATTCATTAAACTGATTATTTTTGCTCTGTTCCATGACTCTAACTCCAGACCATAAATTCCAAATCCTCTCTAGATTTCCCACATGGATTTGAGTTAAAACAAGTAGATGACCCATGGAATTCATATCTGTGAATAGAACCAGAATTTACAAAGCCCAATTTATGATGTAGCATTGGGAGACATTTTGCATACAAGGGTTAATGGAAATGTGTACTGATTTTATTTACCACAAGGAGCACTTGTAAAGTATGTAAAAATTTTGTGCATGTCTGTGAACTGGGCCCTGGATTCTGTCATAGCATAGTGACTTAAAGAGTGGATTCTCGATTATGACTACATAAGTTTAAGTCTTGTTTTAATCTTTCTGAGAGTATGAGAATAAAATGAAATAATTCACAGGAAGGGTTTAGCATAGTACTTGATATTTAGTAAAAGGCAATAAATAGTAGCTATTGTTGCTGTTAGTATTTAACTGGAATAATTATTTTCTCTTTCTATGTCTTTCTGAGAGTAATACATAAGAAATTTACCAAATAATTCTTTTTTATACTTCCTTCATTGAATAATGAATGTCAACTTGCACACTTTTAAAAGAGCAATGGAAGTGGGAAAATGACAGTGCAATAGAGACATTCTTGCTACTATTTTATATGGGAAGAGGCTGAAGTTAATTCAGAGTGATATTTCAGACCTGTTGTTGCAATCTAATTTTAAATGCACTAGGACTTCTTACTAGTTATAATAACATTTTTGTTTTTTGTATATGTGAGGTTGGGGCAAATTAATTTTACAAATTAGAATAGTATATTTGATTAATATCTGTAGAATTTGTTTAAAATAGGATTCATTTGTTATGATGAAATCCTGATATTCTTTCTTGAAATCTTGGCTATAATTTATCTATCTGGCACAAGTTATATACATAACCCATTCTTACATATAATCACTTATGATAAGAATAATGATCTGTTTGAGTTATGTAATATGGTTTAATGTTTATTGCATTATTTGAGAAGGTATGTAGCATTTACCTTGATATAGTTCTTGGTAGATTTACTGTAGGCCTCTGATTGTTATACTATGAAGTAAATAAATACAACCTATTATATTTTCTTCCTCAGAACAAGTGTTGGTACTTTTTCTTGAAATTGTAGATTTATGGTGACTTTGTCATTTGCAACTTTGTTTACAAAATGTTCTTTTTAAATGCTTGATTGAACATGAGTTTATATTTCTCTTGGTAACCCAAAGGTATCTCATCTTTGGTAGTAGTGTCCCAGCCCTTCAGATATAATTTCTCCTATGCCAACACAGACCTTTTACTGAGGTCATAAACTTTCCGTATGGATCATGTTCATCATCATCATCATCACCCATAACTTTGCTTACGTGCTCTATATACACAGAATTATTTCCTGAGCTCATAGCTACTTTTATTCAACCATGTAAGTCCCCTTTCAGTTCAAAGTCCTTACAAAAAAGGAAGAACAGTGACTTTCTTCTGGTCATCAAGCTAAGTGTGGGACCTTAAACAGAGCTGGGTTTGAGATATTCTTAGGTTATGAGGTCAGTGTAAACACTATTTCGGACATCAGAAAGTCTGTGTTTGTCCATCACATCTCTAGATTCTAGTATAGCTTATGCACTGAAGAATCAGAAGGCCAGAAAAATTGATTTGACTTTATTATTCAATGAATTTGATTTTAAGGATATCAGTTTGCAGAGTAAGTTTTCCTGAAGACTACATACTTTCTCCTATAATTTTAGGAGTATAAACAACAGGATATATTGTGTTTGTTTGGTGATCATGAAAAAAGGGGCTCTTATTAGTAAATACAGCATATCATTTAATTTCCTCTTCATAGATGAGGGGAACTAGAAAATAAAGAGCACATTTATCTGTGGGATATTGAGATACTTCATATTCATGTATTTGCAGCATATTATCTAGAGATTTTACTTGTTAGCAAATCTAGCTAAACTTTTTCAATTTCTGTGACTTTACTTTTTCAGATTGTTATTGTTTAGGTTTATAAGACTATTTCTTAAATTTTATTTTATTTAATCTTAAGGAATAAAGAAATTGAGTTACTTCCAAGTACTTTTTTATACTGTTTTCTAACACTGGATAAATAGAAAGTTAAATGACTTGCTCGGGATTCAGAAAAATGTTAGCAATGGAACAAAGACAAGATTTCTCTCACTTTTGCCAGTTGCCTTCACTAATGAACCTTTTGGCAATAGAGCAATTTTCCAGTGCTTGAAAGGAAGCATTTAACTAAGCAAGTTCAGGGAATGCTTTTGGCAATTTCAAAAAATGTTTATCTTGTCACATTTTCTCCCAAAATGCATTTTGAGTGTGTGGATCAAGGAGATGGCTTTTATAATTTAAATCTGATAGGCACCACTGCTGTAAAATGAAAATATTGCCACTGGGTATGAAAATATAATTTTAAAATTTGGTAACAAAAAATCTTGTAAGCATTAGTGCCCGTTTCATGAGTTTATAGTGCTTTAAAATTAACATTGATTAAATGATGAACTGGCTGGAGAGAGGCCACTTACAAATTGGAGATGCAGAGTTGGTCAGTTGTGGCAATATCTCTGCCAGGGTATAAAGGCTCATTAATGGACCAAATGGAGTGGGAAATTCATGAAGGGCATTATCACAGATGATTACTTCTATTACAATGAAATTGGTAGGCCAGTAGGTATTATAATATGGTATTTATGACTGTATTTTGTTATGTTATTGGGGAGGTGAGATCTTTTCTTACAGGGAAATAGTTTAGCATTTACAATGGGTTATTTTGATAAGGTCCCTGTGTATGATGACATTTGGCATTTTATGTGAATTGTAAATGTTAACCAATAACTAAGTTGCATAAGAAATGCAAAGGAAGATTATAATAAAAGATGGTAGTATGTCGAACATGAGTTTCTTAGCTAATTGATAGTATGATAAACTTGTTTCTTTGAGTGCCTAAGAGCCAGCCTAAGGTACAGAAATGCTTATAAACTAGCAACTAGTCTATTATCTTGTACAATCTGAGTGATTACAAAAATAGGAAACCAAGATACAATCTACAGCCTGTATTTAAAATACCATTACTGAAAACACAACTAAAAATATTTCTTCCCACAGTTTATGTTGTTACCCTAAAACTAACCAAATTTGTGAAATTACCAATAACATCATACAGTATCTTGCAAGAGACACAGTAGTTTGAAAGGGGAGTATGACAACATTCTTCTATCTGGAATATCAAGGAAAAGTTATAGATAAATATCCCAAACTTTACCTTGTTTCATCAATCTTGTGGCAGCCCTAGGATGAAGGAAAGGAGAATTCTCTCCATTTTTTGGGTTAGGATACTGAGGCTCCAA
Source organism: Fukomys damarensis (assembly GCF_012274545.1). Lineage (NCBI taxonomy): Eukaryota > Metazoa > Chordata > Mammalia > Rodentia > Bathyergidae > Fukomys > Fukomys damarensis. The sequence continues at coordinate 81,131,285 of NW_022900951.1, forward strand.
GAGGTTGTGGCAAAATCGAAATATGAACCTGGATGCTCTGCTCCCAGGTTCAGTGTTTTTTCTGTAATATGTGAATGATATGAATCACAGAATTATAATTAAAATTCTCAAGTCACATTTATGTCAGGGCTGCAATTTAGAGTCTTTTTAGATTGCTATTAACAAATTTCTGAAAAATTCATAATTTGAAAATGGTTTCTAATTATTCCCTGCAGCTGCTCAGCCTACTATAAGGTCAAGCTACTAGACTATATATTTTAATTTGTATTTTTACTAGTACATGTTTAATGTAGTGATTATATTCATTGTGGGGGGTTGGTACATGTACAAAACACATCTTAAATAGTTTTACATCCCCTTCTCCTCCCCTTAAGATGAAATACTGCATAGTTTCTCTTCTATGAGTAGTCCTAAGTATAAATAAATTAAAGAGCAAAATGAAAGTAGATAATAGGAAACAGAGAGATAGATCTTTTGCAAATGGAAAGAGGACCAAGAGCTACTAGATTATATTTTGCTGGAGTTGCTTTGCATTACGTCCAGAGTAGGGAAACATTGATTTAAATAAACAAAAGAACAAAGCCTAAAACTATATCCTAGATAATATGTCAAAGAGTTGTACAAATAGGAAATTTCACTTGTATTTTTTAAATAAATTAACAATAATGGATTATCTATCTCTGGGGCATTTGAAGGAAACACATCGATTATATAAAATCGAATTCACCTTTACTACCTGTCATGGAAAAGTGATAAATAAGATGGTTTTTCAAACTAAATCTTAACTCCTGTGTGTGATTTTTTTGTGGCATATAAATAGTAATTAGAACATTCTTCCCTGACATTCACCCCCTGACATATGGCATCTAGATGATTACAAATGATTGTAAGTTTTGATAGAAAAATTACATCAAACAGATTTACTTGCGTTTTTTGTAGTTGGATATGCAGGGAAAAGTATTGTATTGTTTAGAAGAAATTTAATGTCAGGTACTAGGTGACAAAAAGGGATGCTTCCTGATGCATTTCATCCAACGTATTCCTTGATCAAGACAACTTTTATTTAACTTGCCTCCAAATAAAGCTCTGAATATTATGCATCACATATAGCTGTTGGCTTTTAGGCTGATCTTGATGGTTATGACATCATGGGGAATCGGGTGTTTTCCAAGCAAATGCCCAACTAATGATTTTTTTTCGTTGTATAGTGTAAAAATGCTAAAAAGAAAAAAAATAAGGAAGGTAATCTAAAGTGCCTGAGTGAACTCTGAGATAAAGAAGCAGGGGAAGAACTTACTGTGCTCTCACCTGAAGGAAGTGAGGAGTCAAGCCATAAGAATATTGGGATTAAGAATATTCTAAGCATGGCTGTGGTATTTGAGGAACAGTAGTGAGGTCAGTGTGTTCAGAGGATGCCAAATGTATATAAAAAGAAAAGATGAAGTCTGCCAGGTAACTAGATACCTCTTGGCAGAAAATCTTGGATTTCTGAGAGAAAAATAGAGGTGTATGGAGATATAATTTATGTTTTAATATGGGTATTCAGATTGCAATGCTTGTAATAGGCTAAACAGGGTAAAAGAGGAGAAGCAACAACATTGGTTAGGAGGCAATTTTCATCATCCAGGTGAGAGATGAAGGTAGATTCAGGTGGCAGTAGAGTAGAGTACTCAAGATTTTCTTATGCATTGAATGTGGGATATCAGTGAAAAAAGGAATGAAGATGTTGGGGTCTGAGTGACTGGAAGGATGGTACTTAACACATTAGTGAAATGAGGAAGAATGTAGAGGAGCTTTGGGGATAAAAAATGTCAGAGCTTGATTTTGAGGATATTTGATTTGAGTTGGCTATTAAACATCTAAATTATAAATTTATGACTCAAAAGCAATAAATGATATTTAAGGCCACAGGATTGGGTAAGTTTACCTAAGGAATTAGGATCAAAAAATAAAAAAGGAAAAGGTATAACGACACAAGAAACAGATTGCAAAATAGCATGCATACAGTGGACTCTTGGGAAAAAGAATGGAAGAATACTAAAGTAATTCCTGGGTATCAGGAATATTGGTGATTCTTATCTTATTCTTTTATGCTTTTCCATATTTTCCACATTTTCTTTAAGGAAAATGCATTACTTTTATAATCAGAAAGTAGAATTAAGCAATAAATTCTGTTGAGAAAAGAAGACTTTTATTTAGTACTAATTTCTAATGTTTAAAGTAAAACATTTGTTTGTGTACATATATGCACATACTTACATACACAAAAACCCACAGAGAAAATGTTGCGTGAGGTTATTTGAATCAAATTTGAATCAAATTATGCATGACATGAATAGGACTTGCCATGATTACATGATTACAAATGTTTCTGTCCTTATACAGAGTTGAGTTAATACAACTGAGTAAAGGATAAACTCAAGCCCTTTGCAGGAAAATGGATGAACCTTGAGATCAGAATGCTAAGTAAAATAAGTCAGACACCCCAGCTTAGGTATCATAGAGTTTGTTATATTAGAAATTCAAAATATAAAGAACAAAATAAAGGATATATAATAGGAAATAGGGAGATAGATCTTTTGCAAAGGGAAGAGGACCAAGGGATGGAAAAAGTGGGAGGGAAGGGGAGAGAAAGAAGAGATGAGAAAAGAATTAAGATGTGTTATATGCCAACTCTCCACGAGGAATGTAATCATCATATACTGTAAACATGCACAGTGGATCCTTGAGTTACATCCAGCCTCACATATGAACAACTTGGGTTATGACAAGGATTTTAGTTTTAACTTAGGACCAAAGTCTTGTATTATGACAAGAATGCTGGTCTTTCCTGTGTGACATTAATTGAGAATCTCTAAGTATCTCTAAGGACACATCTGTTTGGAAAAAAGTATATCCTAAATTATACAGAAGAGAGACCTTGAAAGCTGTGTGTAGAAGCCATATCATTCAATTGACCCTGTGTGGTTGATGACACTGTCGCTACAGCAGAGTCCATAGGCTTGCAGGTAGACAGTGGTGATGTTGAGGAACTGGTAGAGGAACACATAGAGAATTGTCTACAGAGCAACATCAGCAACTTCTGGCTGAGAAACTCAGAATGACAGCTGAGGAGTTTTCTGAAGGGGAAGGGGAGTACCAACAATTAGTACAGCAAAGTTCTTCTTCTGAAATAAAGGAAATCCTGAAAAAATGGACAGAGCTACAAACATTTGTAGAGAAGATACACCTGGACAAAGAAAAAGCCAATCATTGCATTCACTTGCTTAATGATGATGTCATGTCATATTACAGAAGAGTGTTAAAGAAACGATAGAAACAGACAACCTTAAGCCAGTTTTTAGTTCTGAAAAGACTGAGACCTAGTGAGCCAGAAGCAGTTCCTAATGGGCGATAGACTCTCCTAAGGATAGAAAGGACACCAGAGAGCCAGATTCCTGATGTTCTTATGGAAGAGGACTCTCTTTACAAACCATAGCCACCTTCCATTTCATCCTCCCTTCCTGAAAGCCAAACATATCAACTTGAATGGTGAGTACTGTATAAAATTGTTGTTTCTTGTAAACTAGGTACATTTTATAACTTTTTGGTGAATAGGAAAATCATTGGTGTTTCTGGTAAATTATGCACATTATACAACACTTTTTATTATGAAAAGGTTGCGTAAGGGTTCAGAATTCATTCTGGGTATTTCCATTATTTCTTAAGGGAAAAATAGTCTTGACTTAAAACCAACTTGAGTTACAACCATCCATCATAAATGAATTGAGCTCATAAGTCAACTGTACTAATAAAAAATGTGTCTGGACAGTTAAATATGAGGACTTCAGAACAATTAAACCTAATGAAACTACATCCAATCAAATGAGATTGGAACCCTTGGCACTGAGCCAAAAGCTCATTCTGTGGGAAAAGATAATTAGTTGAACTCTGTTACTACTCTCTTGTGACATTCTTTTCCTGAAAGGCCTTTTGACTTTTTTGTCAAACAGCTCCTATTCAGGGCACAGAGTATCTGCTAACTCAACAAGCTATTCTTAAATGTTAATAACTTTCTCTTGGCTAATTTTGCACTTATAAGAAAGTATTTCATTTTACATTGAATTTTGAGTTTTATAGTTCAGATAATTCCTATTTGTTTTCCTTTTGGACACAGAATCTCTAATGGTTCTTTCTTGCATTCTCTCCCTTTCCCCATTTAATTATAATAAGGATTTCCCTCTTCCCTTCCTGGTGGTTGTTCATACATATCTTAAGGGGAACTTTTCTCAAACTTCTAATAGAAAAGAGAAAAAAGTCAGCGTTTGGCCTGGGGTCAAACAGAATATTTTAACTAAGATGCAGGATGGTTGATGCAGTTATGAGTGACTGAAAATGGAATTGTAATGGAAAAGACATTTTCATTTTGAGCTGTAACATATGCTACTGTGTTAGCACTTTGTTAAAAGTGTAGACATGTGTGGTGAGTTTTTAAACCTGAAAGTTAGAAAGTTGGTATAGGAATTGATTTTTGCATATGCTTGCCTTTCCATAAAGTAATAAGTATAATCCTCTACAGATGATATGATGACCTACTTTACTTCTTTCTTTTTGCCCTGAGTGCTCTCACCCAATCTCCAAATTTCATTGTATAAAAATAAGAAATGTTATTCCCTCTTGTAGATTCCAAAGATCAGAGCAGGCTTCTTGCAATATTCTATTAATTTTGTTGCTTTCACTAAAGCCGAAATAATAGTAGAATTTACATTCACCCCTGCCTCTGGCTTATATTAAATAACACACACACACACACACCACATTAATAGAAAGGAACTTATACCTTTACCTTCTACTATTAATTACAGAGATTGAGCCCAAAAGGGTCCCACACTTATATATGAATTTGTATCAACAACATAATCGAGGCATAAAGTTGTGAGCATTCTGCCTAAACTAGACCTGAGATCTTAGGGAATAAACATGGGTCTGAAGTTTTATGATCTAATTATAAAACTTGTATCTGCTACTTACTCGAAGAGCAGTCACGTGAGCCACTTACACATTTATTTAACTCCCAAAGCTTTATATATCTGTTCTAATGGTAACCAGTGTGATAGATAATGAATTCAGGCAGATCTACTTGGAAATCTTGAATTAAGTCATTTATTGCTTTAAAGTCTGTTTTCTTGCTTATGGTATAAGAATAGTACTTTCTTTTTCAGGGCTATTTTGAAGATTGAAGAAGAAAATGCATGTAATTTATCTAGGGCCAGTGTATGAGACATATGCTATATTAAACATATTGTCTCTTATGATTATTACTGTTTTTACCCTACTTATTTTTGTTTTTTCCACTCCACATTTTTTACTGCTAAATAATGGTTATAGTAATTCTGAGGTTTAATTTACATAGGCTTATCCTTACACATAACATACATATTACTAGCTGGGTGGGTGTGGTGATACACACAGGAGGATAAGGCAGGAGGATTGTCAGAAATTAGAGGCTATCTGGAGCTACATAGTGAGTTAGGTCCAGCCTGAACTACGTGGTAAGACCCTGTCTTAAACAAAGAAACCCATGCAGATTACTAGGTTGAATTTAGTCAGATTTATACGTGTGCCCCATCACCCCTACTTTTTTGCAGCATGTATTTGTTTGCCTGTGACAGCCAGAAGCTTGCATCAAGTCAAACCAAACCTCTTGCCAGAGAAAGACTATAGAATCCCTAAGTGAAGTTATCAGTTGAACAGCAGTTGTTACTTAAATGAACCAGAGGAAGACATCGAGAGGAAGCTGGAAAAATGCACCATTTTTGATTAATTACAAAACGACCACAAACAAAAAACCCTTTGGCGGCTTGCAGGAGAGGTAACAGACATAAAAGTTATACTTTGCAACTAAGAGTTTAGGAGTAAATCCACAGCTAAAATTTGTCTTTGGACAAAAGGCAACATATCCCACATCATACAATAATGGTAACTTGATTCAATTTCTACAAGGAGCCTGAATATCCATTTCCTCATTTTGTCTTCTTTTAATTACTCTGACTAGGAGGAAGGGTAGAGTGATTAAGAGGCTGGACTCTAGACACAAGACCTTGATTTGAAATCAAACTTTGCTACTTACTAACTGTATGACTTTCAGAAATCTATTTTCTGTCTTCATTTGTGAAAAAAAGATAAATATAATACCCTTTCTCACCTAGAGTTGTAACGATTGAGTTGACTTTGGTAAAAAGCTTTGAAAAGTATCTATGATGTCAATTATACCATTAGGATCTTAGTTACAATTATAGTTTTTCACATCAGAGAAACTATTTGGTATTTACGATGCAGTTAAATCCTACGTGAGTATTTATCAAAAAGAACTATGGAAAGGAACTTTGAAACAGCTGATCTGTAGACTTCTCTGAACTAATATCTAAGGATATAGGAGTTTATTCTTTAAGCTCTCCCAGCTTTGTTAGCTTAGCAAAAATCTTACCTTTAAACTATTTTTTTTCCCATTGAGTTTGTTGGTACATTTTAGGTATACAGTACAGTTACATTCATCATTGGGATCTTGCACCTTTACATGATATGTCTTGGTTCCCACTTTTTCCCCTTGTCCCTGCCCTCCCTTCACCCCCTCCTCCCTTCCCTATTTACAAAGACTTTATTTCCATTTTTTCATTTTCTCATATTATTTTTCTTCTCCCTTATTTCCTTTCCCGTACCATTCCCACTTCCCCTACACTTTTAGCCTTTTGCTTACCTTTAAACATAATCATTAAATTTTAGGGAATTTCTATATACATTGGATTGTGATTTGTATATATGTGTGTGCATGTAGGTGTAAATCTAGATTCCTGTCTTCCAATTTCAATAAAAATGTACACAGAAAAATAGCTAAGGTCTTTGAGCATACTGGAGAAAAAAAATTCATTTTGTTTTTATTTTTTGAACTGGTTTGGATTCTAAAAAGGAAAATCACGCTGAGCTTTTGCTTGAGGAATTATTAATACAGTGGCATCTCTAAAATGTTCTACTTTGTACTTTCCTGACAGAGTCGAAGCTATGGTAGTAAACACATGGAAATAAAGGTCACTAATAGAAATAGGTACATATTTTTATGACATGCATTTTAGATTTCTTCTCGCTTTGGTGTGGGAGAACCTCCTGAATCTCCTATGAAAAACATTTTTGAGATCACCACTCACTTGAAATAGAACAATCTTTATAGCTTCTGTCAAAGGTTCTGCATTTTCTTTATTAGACCTGAAAACTGAAAGTAGTGGCATTGGTGATATTGACCTTGGACAACTCTACTTCTCATACTTCACTGAAAATATTTGCCCGCCGTTTCTCAATGATAGAGATATTTCCTTAAAAGTACTATGCATTCATGGCTCATCATCTTGGCAAATTATTTCAAGTCTTCATCAGTCTGTTTTCCAAGTGCTTAGTGACCTACTAAGGCCATTCAGATTCTGATTTTAGCCACGCCTTATTCTTTTGATACTAGGTTGGAGGGGTATAGTATAAGAACTGATCCCCTGCACTGGCGCGGTAAGAGGAACCTTGGTGGCTCGGCACTCATTGGTCAATTACCTGGAAATCCATCCAGTAGAGATAGTACTTCATTAAATATTTGTAATAGTACTTAAAAATATGAGACATGATGAAAATATATTGAGCGTTTAAATTTTAAAAAGAAACGCTTTGACAGGAAAACACGTTTTCAAAAACGGTGCCACAAATATGCTCAAAGAAAGGGAGATTATTTTGAGGGGATTAATGGCAATATGTTTTTTATTGTAATAAATCGTTTTAATTAAACATTCACCATGTTTTGAACACCCCCCGTGGATCAAACATTTGTGACAATTTCTGTCATTATGGTGTGTCCCGATTCACATTATTTGCCAGATCTGGCGCCATGCAACTTCTGGCTCTTTCCTGAAATCAAAAGGACCCTGAAAAGCCAATGTCGGGAATTCATTCAGAACATGGAGGCAGCCGCCACAGCTCGAGTAAAGTGGAACAAATGATGGGATATGTGTGTTCGAAGTGAGACAAAGTATTCAGAGGGGGTTAATGACAGTGTATCTTTTACTGTAATGATAATTATTTTTAAAATTTAAACATTCAAAATGTGTTCCGGGCATTCCTCATAAATCAACATTTTATTTTATTTTTTTAAGATAGGGGAAAAGTTGGCTCTTTGCTCTACTGAGTTGGGAAAGGTGAATACCCAAAAATCAATAGCCTTTCTATACACAAATAACAGACAGACAGAAAGAGAAATAAGGGAAAAAATTCCTTTTACAATAGCATCCAAAAAAATGAAGTATCTAGGAATCAATCTAACAAAAGAAACAAAAGATCTCTACACTGAAAACTACAGCACTCTGAAAAAAGAAATCGAAGAGGATATAAAAAAATGGAAAGATATCCCCTGCTCCTGGGTAGGAAGAATCAACATAGTGAAAATGGCCATACTACCGAAACTGCTATATACATTCAATGCAATGCCAATTGAAATTCCAACACTATATTTCACAGAACTAGAAAAAAGAATCCAAAAATTCATTTGTGTATCAAATTTTTTAAGGCTCCATTTTGAAGTTTAAAAAATTTAAAGGAAAGGGTAGAAATCCTATTACTTTTGATTGGAATAACTTGTGGCTGGTCTCCCTTCCTTTCTCTTCTAACCTTCCCTCTCGTATCAGATATAGATCTTTCACTTCAAGGATCTGTTTTCATTGATTTGGGGATATTTTTACCATACTGTGACATCATCACCTTGGCTAACATTGTGGGATACTTATTACATACTACATATTGTTCTAAATGTTTTATATGTATTGTCTGATCCTCACAACTCTGAGATTTGTACAGTTATTATTCTTATTAAGGCACAGAGATAAAATGTGCTAGAGGGGCCTTTCATCTAGTAAATAGTATAATGGATACTCAAACTTAGGAGATCTCACTCCAGAGTCCACGATTATAAGGACTGTGCTATCAACTATCAGCCTCAAACAATACATATGAAAATATAATATAAATAAACCATTATTGTCAGGCTAAGATCAATTTTCTTTCTTTTTCTTTTGTATAGAACTGCACAGTTAGTCTGTCAGATAGCATTAGAGTTATTCAGTTACACATTTGCCAGTTCCTGTGGGTGTAGCATTGACTTAGAACTAGTGTGGCTGCATGTCAAATCAGTGACATTGGCAGGTAATATTTGGGTGGAGGATTTTACTTGCCAGGCATGTCCTGAATTTTTGTTTTCTCCCCAGAATTTATCTGCAATTTTTTTAGTATTAAATGCACATTTTATTTTTTCTGAAAACACAATACATTTCAGGAAATTACAATTAGTGAGTTTCTGGGGGTCATTCATAGGTGCAACGTCAGATGCTGATTTGTCACAGGCTCTTTGTTTTATTTTGTCAAAGCATGAGAAAAATAAAAATCTCTTTTGTGGTTGCAGTGTCCCTGGAAGTTGATTCATGTTTTCATTATGATTTCTTTTACATTACATCTTGGTTTAATACCTTTGACTAAAAGGGATATTTTTCTACTGTATCTGCTTTAAGTTAGAAAACAACAAAACTGATGTTTTCCAATCTATCTCCAACCCAGAATGTATGCGTGCTTAGGAAGAGAGAGGTTCCTAACAAAAATACTGACACAATCTTAGTACTTAGGTTTTGAACAGCCTGCCACTCTAAAGTAGTTTTTTTGGGTCCTGTAATATACCAAACATCTGCTTGCAAGGTGTGTACTTAACACCCTTTTGGGTTTCAATTCAACTGAGCTGAATGCACCTGGGAATGAGTGAAATTTCAGATACCATGGGCTAAATGTTTTAAACGAGGATTTATTTGAAAATCAGTTTGTAAGCATAATGGAACCCAGAGTGCAAACTACAAACACTGTTCAAAACAACATGGCGGCAAGATGTTTTTGAATGATTTAAAGCCACCCACAGGTCTGAGAGCCAGCACTGGGGCTAAAATTAAAACAAGTTAATAAGAATAAAGTAAGTGGTAAAGAGTTACACTCTAATTGGAGTTAAGAGGCATTCTTTTTAAAAAGGAAAACTTGAAAGAAGGAAAAAATAGGGGAATTTTGCAAATGAGGAGGGGAACAAGGGTTGGAGAGAGGGAAGGAGAAGAGGACAAAAACATCAATTAATATATATTGTGTACATGTACAAATTCTCCATGATGGATGTGATCATTATATACTGCAAACATGTACTAATAAAAAATTTATATACCAGGGTTCATGAGAAGCCAACATAGCTATTAAAGCTCAGGTCCACACAGTGGTGGGACTACCAAAAAGAAAGAAATTAAAAGCATGTTTTATTTTAAATTATTTTATATATTTTTTTATTTTTAAATTTACAACTTAGGATGTATATATTCATCATGTGCACCATGATGTGTTGAAATATGTAAAGATTGTAGAATACATTCATTGACTAATTAACATGTCTCATGTACATATTTGTTTTGCAGGGATAAAAAAGTTCACTCAGTGATTTTCATAATACTTTAAATTATTAAGTACAGTTAACTTATTCTACAATAGATCTCTTGAAACTATCCCTCTTAAATGAACAAAACATGTGTCATAAAAATACCATCCTATTAGTCTCCATGCCTGGAACTCTTTTCTTGCCTACCGTAATTATTTTCTACATTACTACCAGACTCCTTCTTGAACATCACCTGACGCCTCTCCCTTATCCAAAACCATTCAGTGATTCCCTATGGTCTACTAGAAAAAGTTTGAACTTCTTTAATGATATTTATGACCTGTGTCCAAACTACTCTTAGCCTTCTTTAATACAGTATTATTTCTCTCCCTAAACACGCCATATGTGTGCTCAGTGGGTCTAAAGTGGGATTGTTGGCATTTGGAATTCTGTTGAGGCTTTTTTGATTGCTGAAATAAGTGAAGGATGATACGGATATATGGTAATCTGGAGAAGGAGATATCACACATCTTACATTGAGTGAAGTAGACCTTCACTATTTCAGGATTATCTGACCAGACATGCCAATAGCACCCTCATTGAGAAACTACAAGTTTCTAGGTAAATTAGATTCTTTTGCATCTCCAGAAAAGGTACATGTTTTCTCAGTAAGGCCTTTTTTCTTCTGTTTTTCCTTCTCCTTGCTATGCTTTGCATTTTTATTCAGAGTCACCTGTCTTATTCCCATCAATCTTCATACTGCAACTTTTTATTGAAGCATTTCTAGATCTCCACTGAAAAAAGTTGTTCTTCCTTTCCTACCGGAGTATATTGAACCCACTGTGGTACGGTAGAGAAAGTACTAATGTGTGAATCAAGAGGTACAAAGTTTTGCCCTGATATTTCCACTAACCAAGCATAGACATGGGACAAATTGTTTAGCTTCTCTGAGCCTTAGTTTTATCATCCATGAAATGAGGAAATTGAACTAGACATCCCCCAAGGTTCCATCAACTGCTAATTTTCTGTGAACTTCTTATCACACATTTCGTTTTATTTTCATCTCAGTTTAGGAAATTGTTTGATCTCCCAACATAGCATTTTGTACATTATGTGCTTCAAATAGGATCTGCCAAAAAAATGTGTACACACAGGAAAATAAAAACTTGTATAAATATTTTAATACTAAATTTATTGAGACTTCGTGAGATTAATACAATTTATCTTTGGCCTCTTAAATTATAAGAAGTGCTCAAAGTGGTGGCCATCTGTTTAAAATATCATACTATTGTTCTTTTTCTGAAGTGTGCATACATTTTTTGTGAACTCTATGGTTGTTGACCTGTTCAATCCAGAAGACTTTATACTTCTTGTTTTTTTCAAAGATGACTCTGCTCATTGACTGTATATCTTTGTTGTATTTAATCTGGTAAACATCTATAATTGGGCTAAGGAAAGAGCATGGACCAGTTTGCTAAAGTTATTTAATAAGACAAGAACAGCCAATGATGGATAATCATTTTGAGGATGTTTATTAACATAACCTAACATTTATAGAAAAGATCTTACACATTTAGTGAATGCAAAAGAATGTAGTAGATTGTGGTTTTTGCAATACATAGAAAAGTATTCGCTGACAAAGTAGCAATAATTATAGAAGCTTTATCATGCATATTTATAATCCTATGATCTAAAACAGTCTGTTTGTCCCAAAATTAGAATATTTGTAAGCTTCAAATGTGTTCCAATAGCGCTTTTCTTGATTTAATAGTTCCCTTACAGATTGGTTGGAATCACATCTATGCTATCCATATGTGCATTCACAGCTGTGATTCTGCATTATGATGTACAGGCACAAAGCAAAGTACCTAGTTTGCATAATCTTTCCCAGATGCAGGGTTTTTCTTAAGCAGTCCTAAAGGATTGTCACTAAACCTGAGCATCATGGCTTGACTGCTGTTTAAAAAAAAAAAAAAAAATCTCAGCACTGCCTCAGCTGTTAACTTGGTGAAACTAATAATACTATCAGCTGATATTTATCTAGTGTTGCCACTTTCACTGAAAGATTTAGATGCATGCTGCATCATTGCTGCCTAGTTATTTTTCTTTCCTTTTAAGGAATCATATCAGAATTCACATAAATGTATTATTTAATTTTTAGGACACCAGTGATTTTTGTTGTTTTTGTTGTTCAGGGTAGTTTACCTTGAGGCAAAGAAGTGAATTAGGCTTTGATCATTTCCAGTTATCCTAATTGGTGAACTCCTTTTTTCTCCCTTTCTACTTGCTACCAAAATAATCTTGAGTCACTTTCACAAGTTGAGACCTATGCTTTTTAAAATAATGGCACTATATGCATTTTATTGTTTAGTTATAGCATACACACACACAATAGCACTTTCACAGGTGGAGAAACTTTTGTCAGAGTCTGTGCATTTAACCCACTTACAAAGGAATAATTGGAGTTCAGAAGTAGGAGGATGCAAAACAGGATGGCAAGACTTTGGGCGCCTCAATCTATTTTATTCATAGCTACTTCACTTTTCTGCCTTTTATATATTGGATTTTAAGTAAGTTGTTGATTAAGGAAATGATTCCTTTGCTAAAAGTGTGAAATAGTGCAAGTGTAGTCTTTAAGGAGGCCAAAAGAACTAGGCGTAGTGTGAGCGGGGTGTGTTGAAATCTTGGCTCTTGGAAAAAGACCTTTTACTTATTTATCTACATAGGAATCTTGCAAATGTATATTGAATTGTTTACAGTTGTTTGCAACCTTAAGTGTGAGAACAGAGGTACATAGAATTATTGGCTCTGGTCTCTAGAATTACTAGTGAGGGGCGTGATGCTATTGAATGTGGCAAAGGATGCCTTGCATGAAGGGAAGAATGGATTCCTTACATAGAACAGTTAATATCATTGACAGTAAAGTACTTTAAGAGAAATAGAAAATCCCAGAAACTTATCCTTCCAACTGGGAGTAGGACTGAATCTTTAGCTCTGTCATCTCTGCTGTAATAAGTTGTATTTATCACCTGCGTTATGGAATTTATATCCTCTCCTTATTTATGTTTGGTATCTGTTAGCCCTGCCACCACATCATTTCAAGATGACAAATACAACAGCTTAGAAATTATATCATGGGAAGACACATTCAAAATATTGACTCCAGTGTCAAGGATAGGTAGAAAAGAAGACTTTCCGTAGAGTCAAAAGGCCAGGCAGCTCCATTGCAGCTGGAATTCTTCTCTAAGTCGGGGAATTATCATGAAAATCCTTGACCTTGGACTCAGCAGAATTATCATATTTTATCCCAGAATATACAGTTCTCTTCAGTTGTGTAAAAGTAAGAAAAATCTGGTATTTTCTGTGTTGTGTTGTGTTTCAGAATTTCCCCTTGTGTGTGTATCAGAATTCAACACAGTTATCCTTCTTAAAAAATTTGAAGCATAAGGTACATTATATTGTGTCAACTGTAGTATGTGAAATTTAGCCAGTGCTAAAGTATTGAAGTAAAATTTCTGTATTTCTCAGGCATAGGTAGTAACTAAGAAACCTAAAGGAAGTAATTTATTTGAAGGTAAAAGTCTAGTTTGATATGATTCTATGTACAGGTTTCTACATGTTGCATTTAGTAAGTATTAAGGAAATGTTAAGGGAACATAATTAGTGAGAATGATAGATTAGAGCCATTCAATATTTTAGAGACCAATTTAAGTCCCCAAATAACTTGGCGGAGCATTCATCATCTTTCCCACCATTACCACCACCATAATTATAGTAACTACAATTTATTAAATATTTACTCTTTTTAAGTGCCATTTATAATATGATTTAATGATCAGAGCAAACCTGTTAGACTCTATTATGATCTCCATTTTATGAATGGGGAAACAGGTTGAGAGAATTTAAGAATTTGCCTAGGGCTGCACAATAAGTAGTTAGGGCCATGATTAAAGCCAGAACATCTGACAGTAGAACTGGCAACAGAACTATTGTACTCTCTTACATTCTGATGCAGAGAGGACTTCATTGAGAATATTCACCTATTTTGATGACCATGCAACAGAAATGAGACTCTGAAAGGCCCAGAAAAACTCATTCTCTGTCATTTCCAAGGAAAGCATTCTAAAGATGACTATATATATTTGAACTTCTTTTTAAAACCTGAGGCAAGATGGGCTGGGGATTTAGCTCCGTGGTTCTGGCACCTGCCTTGCAAGCACAAGGACCCGAGTTAGATCCCCTGTCCCTAAATAAATAAATAAAACCCGAGGAGAGGACAGTGCCCTAGGATCCCTGCTCCTTTCTGCTTTTAGGTATTTTTTATTGAATATCAGCATCCTGAGCTGTGGGATCTCTTATTTTAACTCTTAAACTCGTTATAATGAGTGTAACTTTACTCCCACACAACTTCTATTTTACCAAGTATGTCTCTTCTTCAAAAGAATATTAGTGCTAAGCATGTGAGGCAGAAGCCCAGCAGGGAATGGCTCCAGTGTTATTTATCAGTTTATAGGCTGCAGAATAAAGTACTTGTGATAATTGATTTACTCTCCATCAGCCTTTTGAGGCTGATAACTCAATTAGCATGTCAGATACTGATTATATATCTCTTTCAAAAAGTCCTCAGAGGTGACTTTGCATTTTGAATTAGATAAGATGTGAGAAATATTATTGTTGTTGCTTGCATTTTATTAAAGGTTCTTATTTCCTTTGACTATTTTCAGCAGAAGTAGTTTTATCTTAATAGTTGATTTATGTCTCCTTTTTATCTGCATGCTTCAAGGAAGATTGATGCTGTGCTGAAGCAGGAAGATAGAGAAATAAGAATTTAAAAAAACTGTAGTGAAATAATTTTGACTCCTTATAACCAGATGTGCGAGTATAAATTGGTCTAATTGGTGTGGCTTCTTGTTCTCAGCAGCACAAATTTCCGGATTGGGCAAAGGAAAAAGGATTTACAAGAGAAAGTCTAGTCTAGCCCTGAGTTGTGATTTTTGAGCCAGTTAATTTGATTGGACATAAAAATGATAAAAAAATTGAGTATACAAGTTTATGCAAACATACATGCATAAAAATACAAAAATAGTACGTGTGTATAATATTTTCTTACTGTGACCTGTGGATATCTTATCATTTCATGGTACATGCTTCCAATTTAAAGACCACTGACCTAGGATTTACACTTTGAGTGATTCTGGGCAAATTTCTTAGATAACTGGACCTCAGTCTTCCCTAAGAAATATGAGAGAGATGGACTAAAGTGAAGCTTTGAGTTTCAATTAATGCTTATTATTTGTGTCTTTTTCTTAAGAGCATTTCCTTGGACTTTAGTGATTCTTTCAAGATAAGGTTTCAGCTACTGTTTGCTGGCATTTTGAGTCAGATAATTGCTAAAGAGTGATCACAACACGACAACATTGTTTGTTCCAATTAGATACTCTCCAAAAGTAAATATATGGGCAGAATACAGTTTAGTAAGATAGTGTCTCAAATTTCCTATAAGTCTTTTCTTTTCCTTTCAGTCATTTTCCTCTGTTCTATGTTCAATCGCTTAGAGGTATTCATTGAATTAGTTGATTTAACAAAGAAATTTATTTTGTTAAAATAAAAAGCTTTTATACAAAAGATAGTATCAAAATTTAATAAATTAAGTTATTTAGTTAAGTGGTTAGTAGATAAAGATCAGTTCTGCCTTGTGAAACTTAATCTGGGCTTCGACAGGCATATTTCTAAAATCCATCTTTGATAAAATTTCTACTCCTAAAGTGCAGAGACCTATAATTCTTAGCTTGCCTACAATGTGTGATATCTTGTGTATGCGTTAAATTTTCTTTTCTAAAATCATATGAAAACCATACTTTCTCATCTGTAGGCAAAAGAGAAATCTTGTGCGTATTTCAATATTCCAAGAAAATAAATTCTATTTGGAATTGAGAAAAATTAATTGGTTTCTTCATAGTAGTATTTTGACTTGATAAGACTAATCCCTGAAATTCACATGTCCATTGTGAAAACATTATAAAAACACTACAGGATGCCACAGAAAATAGAAATTTCCAGTCTTTATAGAGTAAACAATATTTGAGTTTATGGAATCAAGAAAACAACTTAATACATGTGCTTCTCCCCCGCTTTATCCACATATTGTTATAGTGTAACTCCATTCCACTGTTATAATTTTCAATCATATGTTGCCTTGATGGCTACCTAAGTAACTTTCATTTGTATATATTAATTGAGCATTGACTATTTTGCTATGCAAAACACATTTACTTTTTTTTTGAAACCATACCTTTATTTCTTCTTTGTAGATCATCCATCCCTATTCTCAGCTCCTGTGATTTCAGTAGGTACACAACTTAGTCGTTAGTCGATTAGAGCCTTCAGCCAGACTTCAATGAGTAGTTCAAGATGACCCAAACAGCAAGAAAGATACAATGAGACATCAGTAGACACTTTTGGTTTGTACTCTTGTGAGTGGCCTTAAAGTTGTGTAAACCTAGGCTTTGGAGTTGCTACAGCTTGACAGACTTGAAATGGATTAAAAACTGAGGTTAAAGCTAGAGAATAAAGAATGGATTCTTAGATACACTGCTTGTGTCATCAATGCAGATCTATTACCTGAAATAATATGATGCTACAGACTGCCTTTTTAAAAAAATCACTTTAGGATTATATTTTTTTAATTGAGTTTATTGGTACATTTTAGGTATACAGTACAGTTACATTCATCATTGGGATCTTGTACCTTTACATGACAGGTCTTGGTTCTCATTTTTTCCCCTGTCCCTGCCCTTTCTTCACCCCCTTCTCCCCTTCCCATTTACAAACACTTTATTTCCATTTTTTCATTTTCTCATATTTTTTTTCTTTTCCCTTATTACCTTTCTCCTACCCTTCCAACATTCCCTACACCTTTAGCCCTTTTCTTCCTATTTCACATTGTCAGTTACCTCATTAGGATCTTATGTACTATCATAGTTGCTCAAATTTAGCATTTTATTTTCTTTTCCTTGAAATGAGAAGAATCTATTTAATTATTCCTGCTCAATCTCAGGGCAAGACCCAGCCATTATATAGCCACTCACAGTGCCAAATCTTTCAGTATGGTAGGGAGTGGTTAGGGGAGGAAGGAAAGAAAGAGGGAGGGAGGAAAGAACAAAAGAATATTGTTAAGCATCTTGGCCTGGATTTAGAAGAATACAGTAGTTTGAAATGGGAAACTTTTTTTTCTTTTTGGTAATTTATTTCACACTTTTATAGTGATGCATTATGCCAGATATTGTTCTAGACACTGAATATTCAGATAGAAATATAATTCAATTCTGTAGTTTATAATGTAGTGGAGGACAATTTGAGCACACAGGTCATTTGCCAGGGTAATGGGAGCAAGTCCAAGAAACATCTAAGGCATCTTATCTCTGTCAACATACCTGAAATCTGAAACTTGCTTTTTGCTGTATAGTGTGATTATTAGATAGACAACGAGAGGAGACCGTTGCAGGCGAAGGATATAGCATGTGGCATGTACTTTAAGAGTTTCTGGCCTTTGGGTGACTTACATAGCTACTAACAGCCATAATAGGGATTTACAGTAGCAGAAAGTTTTGTGCATGACCAACTAGCAGTTCTTTGGTCGCCGAGTTAGCAATTAAGAACTGATATTCCTATTTAGAAGTGATGCCAGTGCCTAGATCTGGACAAGAATGACAGAATGTGGATTGATTTCTGCCTAGAATCCAAACCACATTATTTAAATGTTTGTGACTCCAGAAGGCTGCCTGTGCAGCCCAAAGAATATATTGGAGATGTGCTCTTTGCCTGCACCTGCTCAAGGGGAAAATGTGAAATCGGCCATGTAGGAGGCAGAGGGATGAAGCCAAAATGGCAAAATTGACATATTTCATTGATACATGACCAGGTATTTACCTCACTTGCAATTCATAGTAACTGTGTTGTACAGAACAGAAAACAAATAAAGTATGTAATTTGAAGAAAGAATGGGACACATTTGTAAATTATTCACATATACTGGTGCTGTAGCTAGCAATTCCTCTTCTAAGAAATTAAGATACATCAATCCTCTCTCTCTCCCTATTATGCCGCATTGTGTTATTTCACTAGCTATGCCAGAAATCTTACACACCCTCACCACCTAACTGCGTTTTCCTGTTCCCTCAGTGCCTTGCTTGTGGCTTTCAGAGTACATTGAGCATCATCAGACTTCTAGGTGCCTTGGAGAAAGAACAGTGATGCCGAGCATTCACTCTAAATTAAGAACAAAGGTTGGTGCTCAATTGTGAAGACTTGTAAATTATATTTTCAAATTACTTTACCATGATGGTGGCTAAATATTAAACAATACCCAGATTCTTACTTACTTCAGTATTAAGTTTTCTAGTTAAGGTCAATGATACTTTTGAATAGAAAAACAGCTTATAGCTTCAGTTGATCAAATGATCAGTGACCATGTTTTAGAATTTTATAATACTTCAATCGAGAAAATAAAAATAGTAATAGGGAAGTATTGCCTGTTGAGGCTCAAAGAATGTAGGTATGTTTACATTTTGGAAATTTTCCAATTTAGAAAATCCAAATTCAATGGAACAAATAGAATGATTGCTGGCATTTCTGATTATTTAGTGGAGGAATGATTGCTAAAATATGTGATGTGTCCATCACTTTTGAAGATTGGATTTAATAGATTATGAGCTCTCTGGTGAAACAGACAGCAAAGAAACAAAGGTCAGCTTTTCAATATCAGTTGAAAAAAGAAGATGACCCATCCCTGCAATTATAATGTATTACTGGAGAAAACAATTTGATTTACAATTACTAAAGCATCTGCATGTGGGGACATTGGCCAGAGGTGTGTATGAGATCGATATACAGAGATAAAGAACTTTTGGGGGCACAAACCCTAAACCTCCCAGAATGCATGGTTAGATTAAAATGTAGCCTACAGGACCACAAGTCCAAGTAGGATCAAAACACATTGCCCTAAGGAATGAATCATCTGGCCCTCGTCCTCCTCATACTCTCATTTATTACTTAGAATGGCCCTAAGGTCAGTCATGCGACAGAACACCCTGACCTTCCCCTGTCCTCTGTATGAATTCTTGCATGGATGATCCTCTCTTTTCCTTTATTCTTGCTTCCTGGTTCTATCAATAAAAAGCCACAGAAGCTTCAGTTCAGGGCTTTCTTTAAAAGACTCTCTCATGCTGAGGGGGTCTTGTTTAAGGGATGGCCCTTAGGGACTTCTTGGAGTTTGAATTGGACATTGATTCTGACTAGGCTCTCGTCATCTGCACCATGCCAACATCATGAATTGAGACACCTGCATTTGAAACATCACTTGCATTTTGAAGACTGCAGAAGGGAATCATGGTATATGAAATAGAAAAAAATAGTTTAATAAGTAGTCCATATGATTAGTTAAACCATGTTTTTAAACTGTGTCATAAGTAAAACAGTTTATGAAGAGAGATCGATAGAGGTATGGATATTTCTTAGTAAATAATTTGGTAGATCATGTTAATAGGTACAGGGGAGAGGGTTGGGATGCTTAAAGAGGTGATCATTTGACTTGGAAGCAGGAGTCATTCCACTGGAATTCACCGGTGTCTCGTTTCCTTGATAACTCTCTTTATTAATTCTTATATGTTTTCCTTTATTCATTCAGTGAACACATATTTTCTGAGCAATTATCAGATATAGGCATATGACTGTAGACAAAAGGAGAATATTGGAAGCAGCTAAAATATCAGGATACAAAGTTTGAGGGGTCCCTGCTATAATACACGAGAAACAACGAACTTGCACTGTTTCAGGGAGGTTGCTAAATTTTGGCCACATTTTTTACCTTTCCAATTGTACATGCACATCCTGAAGGACTCATTAAGGAACAGTGCCTTTGTATGCTAAACTGAGAAATAGGGACAATGGGATCACTCTCTTGACTTTAAGATCAAGTTAGATGATTGACCATGAGTCAACCCTTAAGTTTTCTATGCCTCAGTCTCCTTGTCTAAAAAGATAATATTTCTGTAATGCTGCTGGCCTTAGTATTACATGGGATTAAATTGAGATTAACTAAAGAAATTATCAGTGAAGTACATTAAAGCTTCTGGGGGCACTAAGAGAGCAGAACAAATAATTCACTGACAGCTAGAGAGTTGTAAAAAGGTTCACTTTAAATAGGCCACTTTGTGAAAAATGTGGCAAATTGTATTTTTTTAAAAAACTGCATATTTCACAATAGTTTGAGATTTTTCAGACCAATTAAAATAGTACAGAGAGTTCACATTTATCCCATACTCAGTTTCCCCTGTTCGTAATAATATCATTAATATATTCGAACAATATATTGATTTATCAATATTGTGCATTATCATTAAGTGAATCTTGTATGTTATTTAGATTTCATTGGTTTTTACTAATATTCTTTTTTTTGGTTCCAAGACTGTAGCTGTAGTTTAACATTTAATTTGGTCATCATGGGTACTTTGGCTTCTTTTGCTTAGCTGGCTTCTCATACTTTCATTATTTTTGACGACTTCCGCATTTTAAAAATTGTGTTAAAATACACAGCATAAATTTTACCATCTTAGCTATTTTCAACTGTACAATTCAATGGCATAAAGTACATTAAGATTGTTATACAGCCATAACTACCATCCATCTCCAGAACACTATTCATACTGCAAAACTAAAATCTTCTACCCATTATAAAGTAATTACTTATACCCTTGGTAATGCCCAATTCTGCTATCTGCCGCTATGAATTTGACTAACCTATGTACCTCACATAAGTGGAATCATACAATATTTGTCCTTTTATGACTGGCTTATTTTACTTTATATAATTTCCAGCAGATCCCTCCATGTTTTAAGATGCATGCAGATTTCCTTCCCTTTAAACTTTGCGTATCTGCTTTTCTGTTGATGGACCCTTGGATTGCTCCACCTTTTGGTTACTGTGAACAATAAAGCTATGGACATGAATGTGCAATAACCTTTTTCAGTTGATGCTTTCAATTCTTTTAAGACAATACCCAAAAGTAGAATTGCTGGATCATGTGTAATTATATTTTTAATTTTTTGAGGAACAACTATATTGTTTTCTTAACAGCTGTAACAATTAACATTTCTACTAACAGTTCACAAATGTTCCAGCTTCTCCATATTCTTTAAAACAAACTTCCTCCCTCCCTCCTTTCCTCTCTCGCTCTTCCTTCCTTCCTTTTTCTTTCCTTATTGTCTTCCTTCTTTCTTATTGACAGTAGCTATCCTCTTTAAATTAGAAATTTACTGTTTATTCCACAAACTTCATATGGCTTCAGTTTACAAACAAGAACAATACAACCAAGACATCATTTCAAATTCTGGGCCCTTGCTTCCTTCCAAATACAAAAGCTCTGAAAGTTATATATTCCGATTGGAAGAATAAGACACAAATATGAATGAAGCCATGAAATTTCATGAGACAAAATTTTTTATAATGAAGTATCCTTCCCGGGACTCGTTAACTGCCTTGACATGTGTGTGGGGGGAGCAAGGGGAAAGAAAGGGAAAGGGAAAAAGAAACCCAAAAGAACAGAAGAAAATCATTAGCATTCCTGTACAGCAGTAACAAACTCACCGAGCAAGTAAGTAGGGAAGCAACACCTTTCACAATAGCATGAAGAAGAATGAAATACTTAAAATTCACCTAAAGAAGGAAGTGAAAGACATACACAATGAAAGGTACGATACTCTAAAAAAGGAGATTAAGAAGGACATCAGAAAATGGAAAGATATCCTCTATTTTTGGATAAGCATAACTAATATGGTGAAAATGGCCTACTTCCAAAACTGTTATATACATTTAATGCAGTCCCAATCAAATTACCAATAGCATTACTCACAGAACTAGAGAAAAAAAAATCTAAAAGTTCATATAGAACCAGAAGAGACCTAGTATAGCATAAACAATTCTGGGTAACAAGTGCAAGGCAGCAGGCATCATAATCCCAGACTTCAATTTATCCTACAAAGCTACAGTGAATAAAACAATAATTAATAATAATAATAACAACGGTAGACAATAATAGATTGTGGATCAGTGGAATAAAATAGGGGATGCAGAAACACCTTCAGGCACATTCAGCTAAGTTATCATTGACAAAGGGGCCAAACACCTTCACTGAAGGAAAGATAATGTCTTTAACAAATGGTGCTGGGAAATCTGGCTTTCCACATGCCAAAGATTGAAACTGGTCCCATATTTTTCACCATGCACTAAACTAAAATTGAAGTTTCTGAAACTATTAATACGGAAGCAAAGATTCAAATACAACAGATGTTTTTAAACTATTGAATATTAGTGTACATACTAAGGTGTGCCAGCATAGAGACCCCAAAATATGGTAGTTTAAGTAGTATGGAAGTCTCAATCTTTTTGATTTCATAGTCTGAATCGGGCAGCCCATCTCCCTGACATCACTTAAGAACCAAAATATCTTCCATCTAGGTCTACTACGACCCAGGAATGTTCCTCATCTGCACAATCAAAACTGGATTGTTGTTGCATCTCTCTTTCAGCCCATGGGAAGGAGGAAAGAGGAAAAGGGAAATATGGAGATCAAGTATTTTTAATTCTAAAGCTGTGAAGCAGAAGATGCAAATATTATTTCTCTTCATATCATTTTGGCCAGTCTCATAGTCATACCTAGCTGGAAAGGAAGCTTGGAAATGCAGCCTCTAAATGGACAGGCATGGCTCTTACCAGAATGCTAAAGTGTGAATGTTGACATCCCCTAAAATTCACATATTGGAACTTAATACACAATGTGACAGTATTAGGAGGTGGCCAGTCACTTTGAAAAGTGATTAAATCTTGAGAGCTCCCCCACATGAATAGGATTAGTGCCCTTATAAAAGAGGTTCAAGGAAGCACCCTTGTCCCTTCTGCCATGGGAGATTTCAGCCAGAAGGTGCCATCTATAAAATAGAGAATAAGTATTCACTATACAATAAATCTGCTGGCACCTTCATCTTGGATTTCTCAGACTCTAGAATTGCAAGGAATAAATTTCCATTGTGTATAAATGACCTAGTTGGTATCACTTTGTTGTAATGGCCTCAATGGAATAATATACAGAAAATGGGAGAGGTATTATTAGAAAAATTTCAAGAAACAACCACTGGTATGCCACATCACCACAATTCTTGATGGTATTCATCATCATCTTCTTTCATAATATAAGAAGTCCAGTAGAGGGCATCCGTACGAGATTATCTTTCATCAAAAAGAGAGCAATGTGTTGTCAGATACTTTGGTTGTTAGGGATATAACTGTGTTGACTTAAATAATCATGGGACTTAGTTTCATAGCTCTGCATGGGAAGTTGAGTTTAGGTGTATCGATTATATATATATATATATATATATATATACACACACACACAT
>NW_022900951.1:81155435-81166572 GCF_012274545.1 Fukomys damarensis
ATATGTATATATATATATGTATATGTGTGTGTGTGTGTGTGTGTGTGTGTGTGTGTTAAACTTTTGCTCTGTCTGTGGTTATTTTTCAACTGCTCCTCTCATAATGCAGTGGACCTTCACGTTATGACTGGCCTGACATACAAACAGCTTGGGTTATAAAGGTTAATGGATGATTCATCTGCCTCTTGTTACCTATAGCATGTACCCCGATAAACATCCAGATCTCAACTGTTTTGACTTACAACCAACTTGAATTACAACCAGCCCCAGGGAACCAATGGAGACCCCAAGTCAAGGTCCACTGTATTCACAACCTAAACTATTAGAGTGATGTTTTCATTTAGTCTTTTATTATTGTAAATGCACATTAACTTAACCTTTTCCTCACCAAGCAACATACCTGGTTGGAAAGGACAACTGCATTCTTGAAATATTTTTAAAGAATATTTATTCTTTATTTTTTTAAATTTTTATTTTAATATAATAAAAGTATAAATAAAGAAAATATAGAGGCTGTTCTACGAAAAAATAATTTTGCATAACAAAAATGATTAGAGAATAACAATGGTAGGAAATGAACTGACACATTCTTGGAGTATCGATAATGCTGTAGATAGGCTCATGGTGAGACTTCCTCTTTGTCTCTGTGTGTGCAAGTGTACAGGCTGGCTACTGCTGAGGGAAAAGTCAGGAATAGGTTCTGTGCTTTATGGCAACCCTATTTGAATCCCAAACACAAATGATACATAAATATTCTCCAACAGCAGTTATCAGGCTGTGGGTTCATGAAAGGGAATTCTTTACCTTATAGGAGAATGTGTAGTAAAGTAGATTCTACTGGTAGTAATGTGACAGGGAAAATAACTCCCAACCTGTTACATGTCAGATGTGCAAAGTTCCTATCTTCTTAATATGGAATAATGAATTTTGAGGACAAAGTAGGTTAAGAGTAGAAGAGTAGGAAAGGCTTATTCAGAGAAAGCTCCTGAGAGACAAGAGGTGTCCCAGAATTGTATTGTCACAGAGGCTCTTCTAAACAGCAAAACTACAACATAGAATAACACGGGTCAATCTATAATCAATAGGATTACAAGTATAGTTGCTTAGCTAATATTGACCCTACAGAGAAGAGAGGCACCTAACAAGGGTATATGGCAGGATCGTCAACTTTAGCTTTTTCTATAACTTCATGACGAACCAGCCTACAAGTTCGAACCTGACCAAGGAGTGATGAGGATGAAAAGTGAAGAATCACAGAATTGGGTTAAAATGCAGAGACCCAGTGGGCTCTTGTCTCCCTTTGACAGAGAACTCTGAATGCCTGGCACTCCTAGGATTTATTCACTCAGACATGAGTATAAGCAATTAAAGTGACACAGGATCCATCTGTCTCCCTCCCTCCGTGGTACTTGTCTAGGCGAATAACAAGATCTCAGCTGTTTTTACATTTTCCTATAAGCATGTTGACACCTTTCTTCTTAGTGGTCATCAAGGCGGCCAATTAACCTTCAGTATCCCTTTCTGGTCTCTCACAACTTCTAATATAGAAAGAACCAAGGCATATTGGGAAAGAGACAAGAAAGGATGGGAGGATGAATTCAGATGTTCTGGTCACCCACTGATGCTTTATTGGATTTACAGGACGAGGTGTTGTTAATTACAATATAGTCTCAGTTGCTCTGAGGGAGGCTCACAGGCCTGGCTATTGCATCTCCATCTTGAGGCCTGGCCTTCTTCAGATGCACCTTCATCCACAATTTTAATATGTTTTAATCTTGTGCATTGACTCCCTTGAGGACCCAATCCTTGTCTGACTGCCTATTAATTTCTGTCTAACGTAGCTTTATAATGGTACTATTGTAGCTCTATAATAGTATAACTTTTCTGGGCTTTGTTCAGGAAAAATTCATTTTGTGGATGAAAAATTCTGCATTTTGGATCAAGTGCAAAAAAAGTCAACCAGGAAAGTAGATTAACTGGACCAGGGAAAAATAGCATAGATGTATTAGCCAATGTTTACCTAGATGGGACCTTGTTTGACTATAGATATAAAGCTGTGGGAAGGAAGATGAGTTATTTAATTTGAGATGAGAAGGACTATGGAGCTGGTAGATTTAGCAGGTATTCCTCTTGTCATTCTGTGAACTCTGGCAGGGTATATTATTCTTTTAAAAATATTCAACAGAAGAGGGTTTTCCCCCCTAGACATAGACTGCTAAAAGTGACTCTTTAGATAAAGAAGCCAAGCCAGTTTTCCAAGTTTATCTGTATGAACCAGGATCAACTGACTCTTTTCATAGCCCAATGGGACAAGAAGATATTCTGCTTATATGTTTTTCTGTCACAAGCTCAATTTCACAGTTCCTTTTATTTATTGACCTTAAGGTTAAATGTCAAGGTTACCTTTTTAATTGGCAATGATCCCTATTGCATTTTTGACTTATATTGAAAAGGTGGCTGCTGGTAGCTGTTTTTATGAGATGTTTTGTGTTTTATGTTGGCTTAAATCTGGTTTTATTGCTCAAATATTGTCAGAAGATGCATTATCTCTACAGGAAACTCTACTATTCAATGTACAGGTTATCTGCACTATGACAGCTCTGTATCTTTGGTGTCAGATACACTGCTCCCAAGTCATACTAGATTTACACATTCTATTATAGCTCTATCGAACAACTCTTAATCTTCACAGAAGAAAACCTGCTACAACCAGCAAATTTTATCCACTTGCATTTAATGGGAACCTTTCTTGGCAAGGATGGACAATTGTATCAGGAACATTCTGACTACATCTGGTTGACTTTTAAAAGATTTTGAAAAGCCAACCTTATGAAAGCCTAACTCTGGTTGCTACTTTTATATTACAATAAGATACAGGTTTTACCCTGTTTTAGTTATTGAATTAACCCCCCCCACACACAACCAACAATAATCCCTAGGGATCTTGCTGAGTATAATCCCTGTCTTGGTCATTGGAAGGCAGATTTTATTTACAATGCAAATTAATACTGAAATTGGGTGGCACGATACACATATATGTCCCGGGATAACTTTACTATGTACTCTTATATTGATTATAATTCAAAGGATGTGTTTCCAGTTGTGGCACTCTCAGATTAATGTAATAGGATGTTGTATAATAAGGTTCTTCAGAATTTACTGAATGATTTTATCTTTAAGAGATGTATTGAAATTAAAAGACGAGGAAAACATTTTTTTTTTCTCTACAGCTTGCATTTTGACATTCTGAGGTAGGTAATGTCTGCCACTCAGGCTAGCTCATTTGTCTTATTCTATTTTCCTTCCTAAGGCAGAATGAATGTGACATAACAAGAGATGAAGACAGAGGCTATTGGCAGTCTCCTCATTTGTGCAGTGGGGATAATAATGCTTACCTTGCAGAGTTGTGATGATGATAAAATAAATATATAGGTTGTAGAAATTATACAGTATGTAGTTAATGATGTTGGGAACTTCTAAATAGAACTTAGACTCTAGAATTATACACAAATCTCTGATTGTGTAGTTTTTGAACTCTTCTTCTTTCTATTTTTCTCTTCATCTCTTTCTTGTTCTCCCTTTTTTATCTATGCTTTGTCCTTTACTTTCCTTTATGTACATATGCAAGGGTGTTAAGTGTTTTCTTCTCTCTTTACTCTGGAATTATTTAGTACCTCTTTTCATATCTTCTTTGACATCTTTATTGGACATCTCTTACCATCTGTAATTATGCTCAGAAAATTTTTATCCTGGAAAGCCCCCAGAAAGGCTAAGTAGTAAAAAGAACAGAAGCAGAAAAGAAAGTGTGAGAAAGAGGAAGAGGACATAAAAAGGAAACTCACCGTTTATGTTGACAAGACAGCCTATTTACTGAGCATCTCTTTTGTATTCAGTGCTACGCTACAAGCAGAAGATGTGCTCTAAACTTTAGACATTATCACTCTTTATTAAAATGTTAAGTCTTTTAGACTTGAAAAAATTGAATAGCTATGAGGCAATATAAAAAGAAATCCTAAGAATGAATACTTCCATTATAATTATAGTTGCCATTTATGATATCCTTACATTAATTTAAGCAATGTTGGTACTCACTCTGTCATGGGAAAATTATTTCAATTGCTATCAGATAGTTGGGCTTTCAACAATAGTGCTATTTTTACCATTTTTATTCATATTCTTCATTCTGCCCTTAGTGTTCTGCCCTTACTTTCACAGTCCAACCTACTTTTTCTTCTCCCTACCCAATCCTCACTGTTAGCATTTTAAATGCCATTCACTTTACAACGTACCTAATCCTATAGCTCAGCACTTCTACCTTATTCGAGCTGCTATAGCACTTACCTCTTATCTCTTTCAAAAGGAAAGATGCACCTAAGGACTGTCAGAGGCAAAGCAAACTTCTCAAAGCTGGTTTGATGTTATCTCTGAGACAGCTTTGCTTAGTTTGCAGAAACTAATGTTATGCATGCCTCAATGTTGCCTAGCATGATTTATCACTTGGGATTCTCAAGCATTTGATATGAGGCCCTGCCTGGCTCATCTCGCCTTCAGAATTTGCTACAATTTGTCCACTTCAAACCCACAAGGAATGTTTTGACGTCTGTTCTTCAGAAACAGCCCATTAATATGGCACTTGATGTATCAGGTTCTTAACAAAATACTTTCTCTTAAAATCAGCCTGGATCAAGGTCAGTGCCAATCTTAGGCTATTTTTCTTGTACTTTTACCTTTTGACAGCCACCATATGTCCTACCAATTCATGCAGAGCCTTTCTGCATGGGCAGCAATATGCGTGGTAGAGACATTAGGGTGGCATCAACACTGTTGGTATTCCAGGACTTCAGCCACTCTCAGAGGTACCTGAATAAAGCTCCCCAGTAATATAATGCCCATTGTACTTCCCCCAATTAAAGCCTGTTACAAAATGCTTCACTTCCACTGATATAAATGGCTTCCGATATAGAAATTTTCATGGTTAAATACTATCATAACCCAGATGCTAATCCACATACTGTGTATATATCACATGTACGTTTATTATCTTACTTAATCCCTATATAAGTGCTGGGAAAAAAATGAAAACTGAGACTCAGAGCTGAGATGCCTGCTCAGGATTACATAGCAGGGTAATAGAGAATTAGAGCTATCGATAACTTAAAATGTAACCCCCATAAACTACCACTGCTTTAAAATAATTATAAGTTTATTATTTTCAGGTAACAAATATTTTCTGAGCCTTATTTTATGGCTGCTTCTATGCTATAAGTTGAGATAGAGATAAAAACATAGCACAGTAGCTGCCCCATTTAAAGGGGATATGTTCTAGGATCCTCAATGTGTACCTGAAATCACAAATACTAACAAACCCAAGACAGGCTATATTTTTGTCATTAACATTCAAACCTATCAAAATATAATTAATAAATTTGTAAGAATAAGAGATTAATAATTATAGCTGATAATTAAGCAATTACAGCAATATACTATAATGAAATGTTATGTAAATGTGATCTCTTCCTCAAAATATTGTACTGTATTGTATTCTCTTTTCACTTAAGGGAAATACTTTATGGTTTTCTTTGGTGCATCTAAATCATCAGCATCAGGCTGGGGATTTAGCTCAGGGGGCATCACTGCCTGCCTCACAAGCCCAAGGATCTGAGTTCAATCCCCAGTACCCAAAACAAAACAAAGCAAACAATCAAAATCATCCGCATCACTATTTTTGTGCTTCCCAGCTATTATTAAATCAAATAAAGGTTATTTAAGCACAAGTTCTGCAATACCTCAACAGTTGATCAGAGAACCAGGATGGATACTAAGTAACTAATGAATGGATATGTTGTACAGTATGGATATACTGGACAAAGTGTTAATTTATGTCTCAATTTGGATGGAATGGGATAACATGAGACTTCATCACATTTTTCAGAAAGGTACACACTTTATAAATATACATCTGCCAAATATTTGACATCCAGAATGTATAAGGAGATTAGAACAGTGAAATCCAAAAATCAAACAATCCAAATAAACAAATGAGCTAATGAACTGAACAGACACTTCTGGAAAGAAGATTTAAAAATGAGCCAACAAACTCATGAAGTAATGTTCAGTTTCAGTAATCATCAGAGGAATTCAAACCAAACCTACATTGGCATATCACCCCAGTTAGAATGACCATTATCAGTAAGACAAGAAATCAACTATGTAC
The DNA here is from genome assembly GCF_012274545.1 of Fukomys damarensis. Classification (NCBI taxonomy): domain Eukaryota; kingdom Metazoa; phylum Chordata; class Mammalia; order Rodentia; family Bathyergidae; genus Fukomys; species Fukomys damarensis. The sequence goes on from NW_022900951.1 coordinate 81,161,650, forward strand.
AGGATGTGAAGAAAAGGAAACATATATTTCATTGGAATGTAAATTAGTGCAGGTATTATGGAAAACAGCATGGAGGTTCCTAAAAAAATAAAATAGAGCTACTATATGACCTAGAAATTCCATTACTGTGTATATGCACAAAGGAGATGAAATCTTTCCACCAAAATATGCTTGCACCTCCATGTTTATTGCAGCTCTGTTGACAATAGCCAAAATATGGAATCAAGCCAGATACTTTCTAGCAGGTGAATGGACATAGAAAATGTGATTATATTTACACAATGGAATATTGCTTACCCTTAAAAAATAATGAAAACTTGTTATTTGCTGCAACATGGATGTAACTGGAGAACATTATTTTGTGTGAAACAATCCAGACACAGACAAAAATAGCACATATTCTCACACATTTTAGAAAATCATTGTTTCCAGAGGAGTCACTTGACCCAATCTAGGAGAAGGAGGAAGTTGCTTTCTTAAGTTCCTTACAAGTATTTATTCAATGAATAAAGAAACAAACAAATGAATAAATATCTCTACTTTACAATTGGAACATTTGATATCAAAATAAAGGTTTTAATCATAGAAGTAAAGTATAATTTAATTAAGTTAAGCTAAGCCTGGTAGCATGAATCTATCATTCTAACTATTTGGGAGGCTGGGGAGAGAGGATCACATAAGTTCTTGAGTATGAGGTCAGCCTGACCACAATAGTGAGATTAGTTAAGATTCCTAAAAACCATCTCTTTAAATGTTTAACTCAAATATTTTTTTCTCTTTAAATAAACTCATTAGAGCTATAATAGTTTACATTTACTCTTTGAAAGAAAAATCCAAGCACAATGCTTTAGGCCAAAAAATTCAGGTAAATATTACAGGAAAAAAGTAAGGAGAGAAATTCTTTCACCTAAATATCATCTACTTTTTTAAATATCTTGATGATTAAGAGTCTAAGAACCGTTTAAATATTATGCAGTTACATTTTGCATTTTACCTAGTTGCTTCATAGAATTAAAGAAACCTTCCTTTCCCTGGCCCCCACCTCTGTCTCCTTCCCTTCTTCTCCCTCTCCCTCTCTCCCTCTCTCCCTCGCTCCCTCTGTCTCTCCACTCTCCCTCCTTCTCTGTCTCCTTTTCTTTCTCCTTCCCTCTTCCTTTCTCCCTCCCTCTTCCATCTCTAGGTTAAGATGGGCTTTGCACCTTTCTTGTACTTCCTTTGTATGTCTTAGTCATAACACTTACAGAGTACTCGATCTATTCTAGGCACTGGAAAAAGATGAGTGAAAAAACATTCCACTTTCTTGGATTTTATTTCCTAATAAATAGATAGATAAGAAATCAACAAATGGCTGAGTGCAGAATTAACTGAGAGATTGTGAAATGTGATGTGAAAGAAAATAAAGCAAAATGAGGAGCTGTTTCGTAATGAGGGGGTATCTTATAGGAAGAGCACTCCTCATAGAATACTTTATAATGATGCTGTGTTTACATTCCAAGCTCTTCCTTGATGCTCTGTATTTCTGGAGGTACCATAACAGACCGACCATGTCATCCTTTGTTTTGTGTTCCCAGACTAGAGAACTTAAGTGATTGGCAATAATGGCAAAAGCATTGTTGAAGTGATGACTCAGTGAGTCCAGATGTTAAGAATGAAGGAGGGGTAAGGGAAAGGTAAAAAGGGAAAAGAAAAAATATGAGAAAAGGAAAAATTGGAAGCAAAGTCTATAAATAGGGAAGGGTGGAGGGGGTGAAGTGGGGGCAGGGGAATGGGGAAAAAGAAGAACCAAGATGCATCATGTAACTGTATTGTAAGCCTAAAATGTACCAATAAAAAAAAAAGAATGAAGGTCAGGTGATGAGGTATGTTAGGGTGTGCGGGAACTAGAGCACTAGGAGATTTCTAGCAGAGCAGAGATTGCTAGCAAAGTGGAGACTGCCACTGAGTTGAGTAACTCAAGAACTTATGAGGTTAGGGCGGATGTTCTCCAATTTGGTTGTATATCATAGTCAATTAGAGAGCCTTTCACAATGAGGCATGGGATCTTACCCTAGGAGATTCATATTTAGTAGTTCTGAGTAGCTTTCCACAAAGTGATGTTTTTAATAAGCTCCACAGGTGATTAAGATTCACAGAGCCAAAGTTTAGAAGCAGTGAACTAGTTCCCTATGAATTTTGAAACATACATAATTGTCAGGATTAAGGGTATTGGAATCCCATGAATCACATGTAATGCTCCTCAATGAATCTTGGAAGGAAATATAAGTCAAGATATGGCTGTGACAAAGAGAAGACTATGGTAGAACAGAGAGGGTCATTTGGGAAAATGAAGAGTTTTATATAGAAACAAAGTGATCAAATTCTTCCACCAATTAGGGCCTGTGAAGAAGTTGTAAGAGTCATCTTACAGTTTGGAGTACTTTGATTAAAAGGAACCCCCAGAAATCATAGCTTGCTTAGAAGACTTTAAATCACAACAGGCATACTTTGAACCACCAAAATGTGCAATCAAACTTTGGAGGCAAAATCTCCAGCTCCACTTCTGATTTGCCAAGAGAGACCTTGGGCAAGTAGCTTGAGGAATCTTTTCTAGATTGGACCTACCTTTGGGGAATAAGTAGGTAAAACCTAGAGTATTTTTTCTGAGGGGTTTTTGAAACTCACGGTTCATGAAACAACAAATTAGAGCCATTGGTTCAAGAATTATATGATAAGTGTTCTTGTCCTACCTACTGAGAAGGAATTCACTTTTTCCTACAAGCAGGTTGTAGGGAAAATCACAGTTTTGGTAATACTGTTTCATTGGGTTTGGAATATTTGAGGTGTGCAACATATTGAGTTATCATGGCTTTGAGGTAAAGATTACCAAGGGCTTCTACTTTGGCTTTTATTTACTTTTCCCTTGACAGTTGAAATACCTATGCTTAACTATCCTTACTTAAATGATGAAAAACATACTTGTGTATAAGCCAGTATTTTTTTTATTAATCTCATCATAATCATTTACAGTTTTGGAAAGAGCTTTTAATGTTACACTGGCCTGTGTTTGATTTCTGGCCCTTAATCCTTAGTGTTGAATCTCTTTCGGAAAAGTAGGTGACTCATCTGATTTCAATTCCTCCTCTGAAAAATGAGGATGATAAAAATTTATTCACACTATTGCTGGGATTAGAGTATGTGCATAGATACACATAGTCTACAATAGGTGGCTCAGTACAGATCGACTCCCTTACATTTGTTTAGATATCTTTCCCAATCTCACTATAGCAAGTGAAAATTCTTCAAATTAGAGCTACAAATCTGACTTCTATTTAATGTTTGCCTTGTGCATTTCACTTTGACTTTAATATATGACTCTGGTAATCTAATTTTCAAAACCTGCTTATCAATTTAGAGTTGGAAAGGTACCATTTCTACTTTTAATTAACTAAAGTAGGTACCATTTCTATTTTTAATTAAATAAACAGAGCTAAGATACCTAAAATGCTTTGACTGTAAGTTTAGCTCACTAATTTAGATGGCCAAGGGGGCTTATGGTTGCAAAGCTATCCCCTTAAGAGCTGAGCAAAAACAAGTGAGTGGTGTGAGCTGTAAAGAAATTGAAAATTGCCTTCTGTTCTAGCCCGCTGCAATGTTTCGCATTTTGTAATGAGCCTTAGTTGGCAGGGTAAGTCTTGTCACCAGGAGAAGCTCTCCCTCCACAGACTGCTCCATTTGTCACTGCTGTCTGAAGGACACAAGAGGCTGGGGAAGCTGGCACTCTGAAGAATTTTATGGTCTGTATGCATGTGGTAGTCTCACTTATCAAACTGCAATTCAATAATAAATACCAAAAAATACGAAGTTTAATTAATTCTAGGGTTGTGACACAACCTGACCAAAGACAGGGGAGTTAATGCTGACATTTGGATATTAACTTACCCAGGGAGCAGGTTGGGTGTAGGGAAGAAAAGGATGGATGCTAGGAAAGAGTCTTTATTCATGATGGAGAGTTTATTTGTGTGGCCATTTGTCTGGAATGCTTTGATCTGTGCTGTGTGGCTCAGAGTAGTGATTTTTCAAATTGGTGTATTTTTATTTTCCATGTCCTCTGCCTCATTTTTAAAGAGAGACCAAGAAGCATAAAGGGTGACCAGACTCATTTTAAGAACTTTGTTGCAGTAAGCAGGAGCCAATCTTATGGAGTGAGTTCAGCTATTTCAACTGAGAATGGAGAATGGTTACAAGAAAAATCACTGGGATAGAGACGAGTTGGGAAATGGGTTGATAAACATTTTTTTCCCAAGGGAAACTGCTTTATTATTTTGTTATTGTAAAAGTAACAAACTCATTTTAAAAACTACAAACAGTACAAAAATGTATAAATTAACTGTAAAAAAAAATTATGTTTTATATTTTTGACCCATTCACATAAAAGATAGGATTTGGTAGCATTTTAGTATATTTTCTTCCGTCTCTCTATGACCTTTACATGTTGATTTATTTTCAGCAGGACAAATTTCTAGAAATGTAATTTACATTTTATAGAACTCATGATTCCTATGTTAAAATAGCCTTTCACAATGCAGTGCTAATTTACACTGTAGCACCAGTACGTCCATGTGCAGAAGGAAGCCAATGACCATATTTATTGCATGATGACTGTGTATCAGGCATGGCTCTAAGTACTTCGTATGCATTAACTCATATAATCCTCACAGCAACCCTATGAAGTGGATGCCACTAGTGTTCCTGTTTTATAGTTAAGGACGCTGAAATTTTGAAAGGTTACAAGATTAGTCATGAGGTTGAACCAGAATGTTGATCAGGCTTTCATATAGGAGAAAGCAATAGCCTGCTTGCTCCTTTTTCTCTGTATACCCCTCTGTCAGTCACCATCTTTCTTTGTCTTTCCCTGGCTCTGTGTTTCCTCCTTTCTCCCTAGGC
>NW_022900951.1:81166650-81186852 GCF_012274545.1 Fukomys damarensis
AGGCCCCCCCCCCGCCCACTTTTTATAACAGGGCCCAGGAAGAAACAACCAATATAGGAAGAAACAGGAGCTATTGGATAAACAAAGAACCAGAGGAGCCCTAAGCAACTGTGAGACTTCACATTTAAGAGTTCTAGGCAACAGTTCCCTTCCTTTTTTTTTTTTTGCATTTTGTTTATTGCTAAATAAGCACAATAGAATTTCTGCTACAGTGCTGGGTTTTTGTGAGCTGAAATTGAACCAATAAAGGAGAAAGTGAGATAGATGTAGATATCCGTATGTATGGTACACATATACACATAGCAAAGATTGCTTCATCTCTGGCTCTGATTCCTGGTTTTTCTCATTTGGAAATGCAGACCCAAGTATCAGAAAGAATAATGATCTTCATCAAATGAGATGTTTCCACAACTTTTCAGTGTTAAACTGTTCAAAATGCAATGCTGGACCGAGTATTTAAGATTTCTCACTACACTCTGCCAACACTTTTATGAATAACTTTCTGTGTGAACTTAGGCTAGTCCTTTTTAGCAGCCTCAGTTTGCTCTCCTCTATAGGAACTAAATCAAATATAAAGGTCTTTTGATTTCTAAAATCCATCGCTCTACTTTAAAAAAAATCTCACCATTCCTGCCACTTTTAAAAATTACTACATGTTTGAAATACACAATGAATACATTTATATTGGGGAATTTGTATATGTACATATCACATCTTAATTCTGTTTTCATTCCCTACCCCTCCCATCTCTCCCTGTTTTAAGCAGTTCCTAACTCTTCAGACATTGAATTTTTCTTATTTTTAATTTTCCATGCCATCTCAGGATTGATTAATCTATCACTGGTCTAGATTTTCTAAAAAATTGTTCCATGGATGATAAAAAACAGTGAGTCGCTTCACAGAGTCTATTAAATGGGAACAATTACCATGCAGGCTAATATGGTCCTAGAATCCAGCATACCTTTTTATTTTCAGCATAACATAGGATCTTCAGTAAGATTGTTCAAATCTTATATTAACAGGAATGATTACAGAGTAGAAATATTAAATGATCTTTTCCCTGAATTTACCCATCTTATTAGTTGCAAGGGTAGGTTAGAACTCACTTTTCTTGACACTTTGTAGTAGGGTTTCTCAAAGTCTCTTCTACTTAAGACAGGTCTCTTAATATCTTACAGGTAGGGGTAGAGAGGAGGTTTCTGTGATCAAATAAGTTTTGGAAATGCAGTTCTATCTAGGGAAGCCATGACGCACACTGAAGGCAAAGAATTTCTGCAGTGGAGAATCTCTAAATTTAGGGGATTTTTCCTAAATTTCTCAAATACATTGAATAATGTTAGATATGATAATAGTGATAGTAGTTGATTTCACTTTCTGAATTCTTTCTTTGTATGTCAGGCACTGCTTCTAGTCCTCACTTACACTGACCCAAATTAGTCCTCACAACATCCTTATGAGAATGATCATCATTCCCCTTATTTTCTTTTTTAAAAAATTCCCATTATTTTCAAAGAAGAAAACCAGAGGACTGAAAGGTAAAACAGTTTTCTCAAGATCACACAGCTAATATGGGATAGTATTGATATTTGAGCTAAGGCAGTTTAGTTTCAGAGACAAGGCTTTTATGCCAGGATTCTCAGTTTACTATAGAACTTTTCCCTCATGTAATGACTATTAATATCCAATTGGATTAAGGTTCTAAAATATGTTCCAGAATACTGTCCTCGTTTCCAGTATACATAATAAAATTAGATAAAATATCATGAAGTTCTAGAATAGCAGAACTAGAATAGACATTGGAGATCAATTCACCTGGCAGAGTAGGAGTGTGAGACCAGTGGCAAGACAATAAACTAACTGTAATTAAATAAATCTTGTATTGGTTCTCTTGATCAAAAGTTATTCAAAGTTTGGAAGGTCGTTGCCCTACAAAATGTTTGGGTTGTTAAAACCTCGATTGTTTTTGATCAAGGTGATTACAGGTCATGTTTTACACCTCATATTTTTCAGCTAGCAAACTGAGGCCACAATATGCCACCGAGGAGTCCTGTTGGTCCAGCTATTAAGGCCACATGTGGGGGCCAGGGATTTAGCTCAGTGGTTCCATTGCCTGCCTTGCAAGTGCAAGATCTCAAGTTTAATCCCTGGTTCAAAAAAAACAACATAAACAAAACAAAACAAAACAAAAAACACATGTGGGCTTCTTAAATGGCTCAGATGGTGGACTGCCATTGTTTGATGTTTAGATTTGCTTTATGGTCATAATTCAGCTGTGGAGTGAACTAGTGTGTTTTGTCCATAAGCCTATTGAGAAATGGAGAATCTGCCTTTCTCCCTCTAGACTCTTAAGTTCAGTGCACAGGGGGCAGGGTATATGTCAGTCTTCATCATCATGATATCACCTGTCTGTAGCACAGGATTAAGAACACAATATGTGCTTAGGAAATAATCTTTGAATATGTAAGTATTCTGTAGAAAAAGGAAAATAAATTATAGTCAGAAATTGTCTGTTTTTTTTTTCTTTCGTAACAGGGATAGAATTCAGGACCTTGCACTTGTGAGGTAGGCATGGTGCCATTGAGCTAAATCCCATCTGCCCCCCACCCTTTTTTGGTACTGGGGATTGAACTCGGGTCCTTGCACATGTGCGGCAGGCAGCTGAACCACTGAGCTAAATCCCTAGCCCCCATCTGCCTTTTTGTACACTACTAAAAGTAGATAATCAATGTTTGGTAGGAATTATATTTTTTGTCGTAATAATTGGTTCAAATTTATAATATATAACTTATAGAAACTAACTAGGTGCTTTTTAAGTTCTATAACTGCTATGAGGGCATGTGTCATGGATGGAGGGTAGAAATTATAAGTTTTCCAAATAGAGTCACTTTATAACAGCACACTGCAGAATTGGAGAACTGGGAGGGTATTATCTTTTGTATGGATTGTCAAAACAGTAGGTATTGTCTTCTACCACCACCATTATACAGGTGAGGAAACACAGGGTCAGTGATTTACCTTGAGCACTTGATTGGTTAAGGGTATTTCTGTAATACTGAGATAAATGTGCTTTTTCCTAGTTCCATGTTTCTTAGTCACCCTCTTTACCTTGGAGCTGTAACTCAATCTCAGTGCTAGGATCTAACTCATATACTTTATGAGTATCTCATATACCCTGTAATTTTGGATGGGTGATCAGCTATTGATTGAATTATACGCATTCTGAGGCCAACTGTGACTGGGATTGTCCTACCAAGAATGCAGACATGTACTTCTTTCCAAGCTCAAAAGTACTGGATAAGAAAGACGATATCATGAGTTGTTGGAAGACAGTGTTTCATGTGTGTGGCATAGATGGTGCTTTTTTTTCTTTTTAATTGAGTTTATTGGTACATTTTAGGGATACAGTACAGTTACATTCATCATTGGGATCTTGTACCTTTACATGACAGGTCTTGGTTCTCATTTTTTCCCCTTGTCCCTGCCCTCCCTTCACCCCCTCCTCCTCTCCCCATTTACAAAAACTATTTTCATCTTTTCATTTTCTCACATTTTTTCTTTTCCCTTATTACCCTTCCCCTACCCATCCCACCTTCCCTACACATTTAGATCTTTTCTTCCCATTTCACAATGTCAGTCATCTCATTAGGACCTTATGTACTATTACAGTTTATTCACAACAGAGAAACTATTCAGTATTTACATATGTGTGACTTATTTATTTCACTTAGGAGTATATCCTCAATATGTATGCATTTTCCTATGAATGAATCTACTTTCTCATTCTTTAGGGCTGAGTAGTATTGCATTTTATAGAAAAACCACATATTCTTTATCCAGTTTCCAACTGATGGGCAAATGGGCTGTTTCCAAGTTTTAGCTATTACACACTGTGCTGCTGTAAACATGGGTGCGCATACATCACTGTGATATGATTCTTTTAGTTTTTTTGGAAAGATACCCAGCAGATGGATGGCTGGGTCAAATAGAACCTCTAGTCCCAGCTCTTTGAGGTATCTCCATATTGATTTCCATAGTGGTTGCACCAGTCTGCACTCCCACCAACAATGGAAAAGGGTTCCTTTCTCCCCACAACCCCACCAACATTTGTTATTGGTTGATTTCTTTTTTTTTTTCCAGCTGTAATTGAGTTTATTGGTACATTTCAGGGATACAGTACAGTTACATTCATTGTTGGGATCTTTTACCTCTACATGACAAGTCTTGATTCTCATTTTTTCCCCTTACCTCTGCCCTCCCTTCACTCCCTCCTCCCCTCCCCATCTACAAACACTTTATTTTCATCTTTTCATTCTCTCACATTTTTTTCTTTTCCCTTTTTACTCTTCCCCTACCCATCCCACCTTCCCTACATGTTACTGGTTGATTTCTTGATAGCAGCCATTCTTTGTGGGGTGAGGTGGAATCTCAGTGTTGTTTTCATCTGCATCTCTTGAATGACCAGTGATGTGGAACATTTTTTGTATATTTTCTTGCTGCTTTTACTTCTTTGTCTGAGAAGTGTCTGTTCATTTCAGATGCCCATTTTTGAATCGGGTCTTTATATTTGGGGGGGCTGATTGTTTTGAGTTCTTTATATATTCTAGATAATATTCCTTTGTCTGAAGAGCAGCTGGGAAAATTTTTTTCCCACATTGTAGATTGTCTCTTAGTTGTGTTGATGGTTTCTTTTGCAGTGCAGAAGCTTTTTAATAAGATGAGATCCCAGTTGTTGATTCTGCTAGTTCCTGTGCTACTGAGGATTTGTTCATAAAATCTTTTCCTATGCCAGTTTCTCCCAGAGTTCTGTCTAACTTATCTTCCAGCAAGTTTAGTGTTTCTATTTTAATATTTAGATCTTTAATCCACTTGGATTTTAATTTAGTGCATGGTGAAAGATAAGGGCCCAATTTTAATCTTCAGCAGGTTGAAATCCAGTTTTTCCAACACCATTTATTGAAGAGATGATAGATGATGCTTTTTAAGAGTTTGCAATTTTATACAGCAGAGATCAAGAAAGTGCCTTCCATCTTTAGAGAATAGGACATGCTTATGCCGAAATGCTGAGACTGTAGCACAGGACTCACACATGTGGAAGTGGTGCTGGAGTTTAAAGGAGGGCAGAATCATTAAGTAGATATCTTGTGATGACAAAACAGTGGTTACTGAAAATAAATTTCAGCATTCTCTTTGCTGCACATCTCTACCTCTCATTCACAAAGCTGAATAAGTTTGGTGGTTAATTAGATAAAACGTTCTCTTTTCTCTCCTATGAACTCACTTGGTTGATTTCCTCCCATGCAATGACTCCTCAGCGAGAACAACAGGTGATGAGGTTCATAATATAAATATTTGGATGCATATAGTGTGGGGATAGAGACTTTGTTACATGTTATTATAGAGGCGTGGTTACTTGGAGAATTTTTTTTAAACAAGCTACATTTTGATGTGTGTAGAAAGATTTATGCTGTCCTTGATATCAAAATCTCATGGTTTTATAAGTATATGTCTATTTGTCAGTAATATTTACATAAGAGAATAGGTTGGTGAAAGTGTCATGTAGTGTTAAAGATTTCCCTAGTCATAGGAATTAAGGTATATTTTTCTTATAGCTCAAAACAGGCAAAGGAGTACAGTTCCTTTTACTTGAGTTAAAGACTAGTTCCTTTGATAATTGTTCCTTTTCTGTTTTCTCTATTTGGGTTTTTTAGTATCTAGAGTATCTCTTTTGTATTTTTATTTTTATTGACACCATTTATAGTTTATAATTACTCATCATGGGGAGTAGTACATAGCACAACTTAATTCATTTTACATGTACCTCTCTTTCCTCCCTGCCCCCTCCCTCCAGCTCTTGGTCCTCTTCCCATTTGTAAAAGATCTATTTCCCTGTTTCCTGTTGCTACTAGGTTTTAGGGTGCTGGAGTCTCCCTCTGGAGTTGGTTTCTAGGTACTACATGTCCGGACCAAAGTATTGGTCAAGGTAAGCACAAATGGTAGTAAATTTTTATTAAAGAAAAGAAGAACAGGCTCTGCAAAGCTAGTTTGGGCCAACTAAAAGTAGGAAAAGAACTACCTCCTATAGCTTAAGGATGGGCCACAATGGAAGTGAGTACACAGGGGCCACAAAACTCAGTGTAGATTATCCTTTTTGTATCATCCACTCCTCAGGCTGAGATGAAGTATAGGCCATCCTGTGGAAAACTTTCTCTAATTTTGTCAAGAAGTCCACTTACAGGACTTTGAGAATCATTATGTGCATGTATCCTGGGATTTTAAAAGGTCACATCTAATTCTCCAGTTAGCTTTACCACACCTCAATCTCCTGTCTAACCATCATCTACCTTTTGTTTTGCTTTTTAAATTATTTAAACTTTGGGTTTCTCATATAAGAGAAATCATGTGGTATTTAAACTTGTGTGCCTCACTTATTCCACTTAAAATTATTGTCTCAAGTAGTATCTATGGTACAATAATTGTAACCCTTTCTGGCTTAGTTGTGAGGCCATTTCTTTATGGACTACCAGATATAAAATAGTTCAGGAACTTGATTAAAAATTATGGCCTTTTTGTTTCCAGTAGCCCTTCGCAAATAACCTACTTCATGGAATAGTGTAAGGAAGTTTGTAAGAGGAGGTTTGGTATTGAGGTCCACAGGTTTGGAGTCAATTGTTTCAGTGTCCTGACCTAAAGCATGCCAAATAGAAGGGAATATACGCTCTTTTTGCCTTCTCCAAATGGCATATACAAGGGCTGCATAAAAGACATTCTGAATTGATATTGGTTTGTTTTGATCCCAGAACTAGATTTAGGAACAAGTCAACTTTGAAGAAAGAGCCAGTTTAAGCAACCTTAGCGTAACCATCTGATAAACTCAGCAAATATGATCAGGCTTTTTTACACCATGTGCCATGAATTGCAAAGCATATACCTCGTGGCAAGTGGCAAACAACTACATTTTTTGAAGATCACAGGAAGTTATTCTCAGACCAAGTGTCAATAAAAGATATGGCACAAGCATATAAGTAGTGCTGTGGTGACAGGAAAGCGAAAACACGGCCCTGAGATCATTACACACGGCATACAACACTAGACCCCCACCGACAAATCAGGCTATCAGAGTTTAAAGGATATGCACCTCAGTCCAAGTGCCTCCCCCGAATTTCTCCACGTTACTGACAGGAATAATTGACTGGGCCCTGAGTCATCTAAAGGGCTGTCAACGTGCATATTTATTCAAGAATTCACTGTGATCTTAATTTCATGCATGTATGTAGTGTTTATTCATGGACCTTAATAAAGCTGGAGTAGGATAAAAGTGACTGAAGATCAGGCTAGAACATTACCAATACACATGTGCTTGACCTAGAGTATCAGAGATTTACTTTCTTTTTCTTATGTGATTTTCTACCTCTCATAGGATAACGGAAGGAGGAATGGCCCTAAAATGCTGTTCAAAATTAAATGAGTGGAAGGGAGTAACATTCTTGGATTCATTGTTTATAACTGTATTCTTCATGCTGAGCAGATCTGGAAAAAAAAATCACTAGTTTCACTAAGGGAAAAAAGTAAGGCAAGATGTCTTCCCTCCTTGCCTTTTTAAAGTTTTACTTCACAGCTGCCCTTTCCTAACCTATAAATCTCAATTTCTTATAACCTGAAGCTGTTATTGTGTGTGTCTTTATTCCTTTCACAATGTACAAATCTTAGCAATAAAAAATGATGGATTGGGTTATTACAAAAGAAAGCAACTGTGGTTTTGTAGGGGCCACTTTGAGGAACTTTTCTGTTATTTGGATCTAAGAGTGTAAATTCCCTCCTTGTGAACCATTAGGTGATAGGGTACATAGGAAATTGTCTGCTGTAAAATTACTCTAGTTACATTGGGAATTCAGGCATATTTGTAGTCCTGCTGCTGGAACTTAGTCTGTATAAATAATTTGTGTAAACACACTGTTCCTGTTATTATAGGTGGCTAAGTTAGATAGAAATAAATATATAGTAATAGAGAGACTGGGCTCTCATGGAAGTCAGGAGAGAAAATAAAAAGAACAAAATTGTGGTTGGAGGCACATTTGAAGATTGGGCCTTAAGATAAAGATGCAAAGATCAGGCCTAATCACATCCCTAATATTAACTGGCCTAAACCTTGAGAAACTTATGTAATTTTTTTTGTGGTACTGGGGATTGAATTTAGAGCATTTCCATTAAACTGCGTGCCAGATCTTTTTAATTTTTTAAAATTTTGAGACAGCATTACAAGCCACTAAAATTTATATGCTTAGGTATATTTACTTGCCACTGACCAAAACAAAGGAGTCCATATATTAGGTAAAAAGGCAAGAAAGGATTTATTCAAAAATCTCTCTGATGTGGTAGAGGGACCCATTTGCCTCAAATCATTATCTCACTGGTAGAAGTAGGTAAGACTCCTTTATAGTAAGGAACAGAGGGGAGAGGAAGTTCAGAGAGACAGTGCATATCTCATCTCCACACAAGCTATCTTCAGTTGATTGTCCTCTTTCTTTTGTTTCCCCCATTTAGTTTGGTGGTACATTTAAAGGAACACAGTAACATTTATCAATGGGATCTTGTACCTTTACATGACACGTGTTGGTTCTTCATTTTTCCCCATACCCCTGCCCTCCTTTCACCCCCTTCACCCTTCCTATTTACAAAGAATTTGTTTCCATTTTTGCTTTTTTTCACATTTTTTTCCTTATTTACTTTCTCCTCCACTTCTCACTTCTCCTTTAGCCATTTTCTTTCTATATCACACTCTCAATTACACCAGTTGAACCTTCTATACACTTTTAGTTTTTCACACCAGAGAAACTATTCAGTATTTACTCAAGTGTGTCCCATTTATTTCATTCAATGTGCTATATCCTTTGTGAAGAAGGGGAAATGCAAAGGGAGAGGCTCTCTGGGTTGTGTTTTTCTCATGTTGGAATCCTATATTTGAGTAACTTGCCAGTGGGACAAGCGGAAGGGATTGATCACAAAGCAGTTAACTGAGGAGGGTCAATGGAGCATGGAGACATGCAGTTGGAATGATTTCTGAGACCAAAGAGTAATTGAACATAAGCCACATAACTCTACTTTTCTTACTTTTTGTAAAACAGGTTTATTTGGCAGATGGTATTATAATTTATACTCTCTTCACTTGGTCACCTTTCTTATTTTCCTGGGAGATATCCTGGCCAAGGTCTAGTACAGTAAAAGATAAGGTCCTTTTCCTTTAAACTTTGGAGATCTAACTCTCTCTAGTGCTTAAGAGGACATTCTAGGGGTGAACCTGGTAGGGTAGCTGATGGCCCCATCCCCATCTAAAGGAAGAAAAAGACTGAGTGTGTGGGTATTTCTACATTTTGGAGGTTCTCTAGTGTAAAATTGCCCTTGGTTCCAAAGTTAAGGTGTAGAATAAAGTCTGTGTAGAACTCAACCTTTTTTGCTACAAGTTTCTACCTAGACGTATGTCTTCTACCTTGTAAAGCAGAGAAAGGACATCTCCTACCTCACCAGGAAGCCTGAGAGTCATCTCACCCTTACTCCCTAGCCCCCTACCATCTTTGGAATTCATTTGCACTATACCTGTGTCTGGACTTGAGGCCAGCTCTCTCCATTTGCCTTTCTTTCCCTCCTGGGAATTGGATAAGGGCACTGGTGCTTGAGTTCTCATGACAAATCCATGTTTAAGACTTCAGGAATGATTCCATGAATGTGCCCTTTGATTTTATAATTAACACGTCATACCTACTTCCCCAGCCAGTTTTGCCATGCCCTAATCTCCTGTCTCATTATGATCTCTTCAACCTTCAAAGTAATGTTGGCTGCAATAGAATCACAGCATGTCTGGAGAAGTTTATATTTCTCTCTGATTTGGTACAAGGCAATTTATATAATGAAAGGGTGCTACCTGACTTTTAAGAGCTCTGTCTCCTTTGATTTTTTCCTGTGCTAGTGAAAGAAGTATTGGAATGATAAGAACAGTATTTTCCGAAGTATGTTCTGTACTATATTAGTCTACAGGGTTTTTGTTCATTTCATTTTGAAAGTGTGTGCCATGCTCAAATAAATTGGAACTTGCCTCATGTTAAGTTTTTCTCTTACAAATTTTCACTGCAGGTTAGGATGAAGGCTTTATACAATTTAATAGTAAAAGAACCTGTTTAATTTTGTTAATCCAGCATTTTATAAACATTTTTTTGGAAGCCCCGTTTAAAAATAATCTTTACATCTTTTGCTGAATGAAAGGCCTTCAGGAGGTAGGTTAATTTTTCTAATAATACTGTAATTCAAGTTGCTTTACCAAATAGCAAAGCTTTAGTATATAGAATTTAGTGTTGCTGATTAGCCTTCTTCAAAGTGAAAGTCTTAGCAGTAAGAGAAAGATATAATCAGGCCAGTGATATTTTCTGTCCAGATAAACTATTACAATGCTCAGATAGTTTCACAAGTTCTCCGTTTTGAGATAACCAAACAATTAAAACATGTGGCACTTGTTGAGTGCTTACTATTGAGCCTGCCACTTAGCTAAGAGTTTTTGGTACTTCTAAGCCTATAGATGTGTTAAATGACTCCCAAGTTTAGAGCCCAGAGAACTAAGGGCTAGAGTTTAAATCCCCTGAAATCAGAGAACTAGTGAAAGGCAGATCTAGGATATAAATTCGGGTCTTTTTTCAGTTCCATAGTCAAAAATTTAGTTTTAAAATATTTAAAATTTGATCCATTTTTCTAAATAATTTCAAAATATTTAACATTGTCTTCAAAATCAGCTCAAAGTGTTATACAACTTTCCTAGGATAGTCATTGCAAGTATCTATGCTGGTAAGTAAATAAATGAGAAGACAAAAAGAAAGTGAAGTACTTTTTTATGTTTGCATCAGCTTTAGAGGTTGATGGATTCAGAGTGGGGGGTAGGAACGAGGTAATCTCATACACTAAATAATTCAAGTCAGCATACTTTACAGATACCAGCATATACATATTTTTGTGGCACAATTCATAATGGTTAAAATATGTGAAAAGCCTAGGTGTCCAACAAAAGACAAATGGGCAAAGAAAATGTGGTATATATACACAATGAGGTTATTTAGTCACAAATAAGAAAATCATGTCATTTTGAAGAAAATGTGATAATCTCCACTCCCATCCTTTAAGAGAAAAAGTCAGACTTGGGAAGTAAAATATTGAATTTTTTTCTGTTATGTAGAATGAAGCGAGGGAGTCTGGGCAGTGTGTGGCTTAAAGAACAAGAGGACACTATCTGAGAGAGGAGAGGAATGAGGGGAAGAGGGGAGAAAAAGAAAAGGGGGTAGTGGGGGAATGGAAAAGAAATAAGTAAGATATACATGTATTAATATGCTAAGATGAAACTCCTTCTGTTTTTACTAATATGCACTAATAAAAATGTTATGATGAGGCTACTTTGGGATAAACTCATCTTTACAGTAATTCCTTGAATGTTTATAAGGATAATGTTCTTCAAATACGTAAGTAAACATCTGTGCCCCTCTGTATTCCTTTATCATCACTCTGGAGGGGTACTAAGCATCCAGCTCTCTCCCCCTCTGGGTTCTTGTTCTTAAGGTGTTGAAGAAGTATAGGGGAAAACAGAAAGTTGTGAGAAATAGACAGGAGTGTGGCTTATTAGAAAGAACACAGAAAATCCTAGGTGAAGGACTTGAGAACCCACGAAGGAAGCACCTGGATCTAAAAACCTATCTACAGGTCTTTGGGGCAGAGAATGTGTAAAAGTTCAGGTTTGCCTTGGGTTGCTTTAGCTTTGTTACTATTTTTCAAGACTTTCTATCGTTAGTGGATTTTTTCACTTTTTTGTCTTTTGCAACTCCAACTTTTCAAGGCCTATCTCGCTTTGCTTTTAGTTTACTCAGATTATTTAGTTCTGGTCAGGCCTTTGCCTTTTATTGCTTTAATTTCTGATCTCAGTAGCATAAAGTTTCCTCTTGTGAACATAATGAATATGCTTCACTGTGCCTTTAGATCAAGCTAGCTCCAGCGAAAGAAAGATAACCTCCATCCAACTATAATTTATCTTTACTACTCATTAAATATATGTCAGGTCTAAGTGCGTCACATGGGTTAATGGACTTAATTCTCACAACAATCCTATGAAGGAAGTTACTATTTTTAGTCTCACTTGACAGATATAAGAACTGAAGTTTATGAGAGGTTGTTAGTGCCCAAAATTTCACAACTAGTAAGGTAAATCTCCGGCCCGGGTTGGTGTAACTCTAGCTCATGTATATTGTTGTCATATAACACATAATATTACTAAATTATAATTACTGTGTTATTCCAGTGTTGCTATACTTAGATTAGTTTTCCCAGACCAAAATCTTGCCTTTGTTAGTGTGCTTACATCTCTGCCGTTCTGCCCAATAACTACCTAGTTTAATAGTGCTACAACTTGCCTCAATGTACATAAGAATTACCCAGAGACTTTGTGAAGCCATGAAGTGCTGCATCCCATCCCTAGAGCTTCTGATCTAGGAGCTCTGGGACTGGCAGGTGAATGAACTGAGAATTTTTATTTCTGACAAATGCCCATGTCCAAATGTTACTGGGAAGTAACCCCCAACCCCTTACACATGCCAAGTCATGTCTCATTAGGTCAAAAAATGAACTAAAAAGCAAAGGAAATGAAGAGTAGGAATGCTTTATTAAGAGAAAGCTCCTAAGAGGCAAGAGAGATTCTGAAAGTGGGTTGCCACTAAGGATCTTTGTCTTGGAGATGGGGAATTATACATTAAAATCACATTGTAGGTTATCCTGGGTCAAATTATAACCAACCTATAGAATTATAAATGCAGTCACTTAGATGATGTTGATTGAATAAAAAAAACAAGGTATGCAGCAAGGGTACAGAGCACAGAGAAGAACAAGGCGTAGAAGTGAGGGTCAGAATGTTCAGGCCTTCTATGTGTTCATCACATTGTTCAGGCTTACTGGACCAGGTGGTGCTAGTTACAGTACAGCATTGAGCTGTTGTTTATCTCTTGTGAGGGTTGCAGGCCTAACCATTTAGTCTCCATACTGGAGACTAGTTCTTATCAACTCAGTCCTTCACCAAAGACCTGATTTGCCTCATCTCTATTCTGTCTCTATCTTGGGCTCAATCTCTTTCTTAATCGCCTATAAATATCTACCGAACTCAGTTATCTCTATTACAGACTAAACTTTGAGAACTCACGACTTACTGTAATCACATATTTACCCAAATCTTCTTTAAAAGCTCCTTTTCTCTTGAGAGACATTATTTTTCACTGTTTATTAAAACAGAACTAAATATTTCCATTTTGATCCATCCAGTACATCACCAAACATGCATTTCTCCAAGTGATTTTTAAAAAGTTGTTTCACTGTGCTGTGTTTTGATCATACTCTATCACATTAGTAGATTAGCACACAAGTGTGATTTCAAGAATTTATCACTAATTAATTCCACCAGTAGATTACAACGCTTTCCATTAGCATCATTCCTGAAAGGCTTTTGTGCTAAGTAACAGTAAGTTGAAGCATAGTTAGCTCAAGAATACATAATGAGAAGGTAATATGGCTTAGAAATTAAGTGCATGGACTTTGTAACAAGACAGATCTGGGTCTGAATCTCCACTTTGCCAGTTAATAGGTGTAATTATGTTCCAATGAGGTAATATTTGTGTGCCCTATTTATTACCTGTACCATAGAGCATCGTGTCAACCTCATGCAATTCTCATAAAATTATGTTTATTATAACAAATCCTAACATGCCAATTATACAAGAAACCTAAGTAAATTGTAGCTAATTTATATTAATGGTTGCACCTTCTAATCTTCACATAGTATTCCAAAAGTTGATGCAAGGGATTCATATCACTGTATGCCAACTAGTTTCTTCAAATAGAATCAATAAGAAGTAGCATGTATATATGTAGCATTTACTTCCAACATATGTCGATGTTAACTGAATTAGTAAAATACAAAATTACTAACAAATATTACTGAATTTGTAATAACATTTTTGTCATTAAGTATTATTTATATTTTCATAAACCAATAGTAAATGATTAACTTTTTGTCATTTAAGAAAATATTCACAGAGTAACAAGTTGTGAAGCACTGATTTATCTGAATAATCTATTAATCCTCCATTCCTTATCAGAGAGCAGATAGACTCCAGGTCAGTTGAGATGAATAAACAATCGAAATTCTAGAGCACAGAGTATTGCCTAGGCAATGCATGATTTGGAGAGCTGCTCAATCTCCCATGGCACCAGTACTTTGGTGCCTGTGCTCTCATCTAGGGCATCAGTGATCTTCTAGGGTTTTATTATTTTATTTTCTATCCTTCTGCAGATAACAGAAGCAGGAATAACCTTGGGTGCTGTTTAGATTTAAATGGAGAGGGTGGAGTGACTCAGCTCCTTTGTTTATAACTATACTACTACCATCCATCCACATCAGCCTTGCAGAAGTATCCAGCCTTCTAGACAGATTATGGAAATTCATTTGAATAGTAGAGTATGTCTCCCTGTAGGACTAGGGTACCTAATGCAGGGAAATGCACTGTTGCTTTAGTCTCATTATATTATCCAGTCAAGTCACTTTATAATGACCAGTTAATGTCCCCTGAAATAGGTAAAAAACTGGTGGCAGAAGAATAAAATGTAGTTACTTTGATAGAACAATTATCTTCAGGGATTTAGGCGGGGATCACTACTTAGACTGTGTAAAAATATTGCTGAGTAAGGTGCTGAACAAATTGAAATTGTTGTTAAGAGGACAGTGGTTAATATCATTAAATTACATCTATTAATCAAATGAATACCCAATGACCCCTTACTAGTCTGCTTTCTTATTGACTTGAACATTTCGTTGATATATGATGTTGTTTCTTCTTACCCAGGAGCATGGGATGTCTTGCCATCTTCTTAAATCCTCTTTTATCTCTGTTTTCAGAATGCTGTAACTTTCAGGGTAGAGGTCTTTTGTGTCCTTCATTAGATTGATTCCTAGATAATTCATTTTTTTGGATGGTATTGTGAAAGGGATTGTTTCCCTAATTTCTCTCTCACCGTGTCTGTTATTCGTGTACAGGAAGGTTATTGATTTTTGAGTGTTGACTTAATATCGAGCTACTCTGCTGAATCTGTCAATTAAGTCTAGCAGTCTTTTGGCAGAGTTTTTTCGGTCTTCTATGTAGTATCATATAATCAGCTAATAGTGAGAGTTTAGCTTCTTACTTTCCTACCTTTATTCCTTTTGTTTTTCTTGTCTCATTGCTGTGGCTATGGTTTCTAGAACTATATCAAACAGGAGTGGTGATATTGGAAATCCTTGTCTTGTTGCCGATTTTACCATGAAGGTTTTCAGTATTTGGTCATTTAGAGTGATATTAGCTGTTGGTTTTTCATAAATAGCGTTTATCAGGTTGAGATAAAGAATACTCCAATTTTCTATAGGGTTTTTATCACAAATGAGTGTTGAATTTTGTCGAATGCTTTTTCTGCATCTATTGAGATGATCATATGGTTTTTGTACTTCACTCTGTTAATATAGTGTATTACATTTATTGATTTATGTATGTTGAACCATCTCTGCATCCCTGGGATATATTCCACTTGTTCAGGGTGTATGATCTTCTTGATGATCTGTATTTTGTTTGCCAGTATCTTATTGAGGATTTTTGCATCTATGTTCATTAGGGAGATTGGCCTGTAGTTCTCTTTTTGGTTGGGACTTTCCCTAGTTTTGGGATCTAAGTAATAATTGATTCCAGGAATAAATTTGGAAATATTACTTCCCTTTCAATTTCATTGAAGAGTTTAAAGAATAGTGGCGATAGTTGTCTAAATGTCTTGTAAAATTTAGCAGTGAAGCCATCAGGACATGGTCTTTTATTTGTTGGTAATAATTTAATTATATTTTCAGTTTCACTGAATGTAATTGGGGTTTTAAGACTTTTTATATCTTCTTGTTCAACTTTGGACGTTTATATATGTCTAGGAATCTGTCCATTTCTTTTGTGTTTTCCATTTTAATAGAGTAGAGGATTTCGAAGTAAGTAGTGATGATCTTGATTTCTGCTGTATCTGTTGTGACTTCACTTTTTTCATTCCTAATTGCATGGATTTGAGCTTTTTCTTTCCTTTTTTGTTAACGTGCACTAAGGATTCATCGATTTTATGTATTCTTTTGAAAGACCAACTCTTCAATTCATTGATTTTTTTTCTACAGTTCTTTTAATCTCCATTGTATTAATTTCTACTCTGATCTTTATAATTTCCTCCCTGTACGAGCTTTTGGTTTGTCTTGCTCTTCTATTTCTAGAAGCTTAAGGTTAAGCATTAGGTTGTTTATTTAAGCTTGCTCTGTTTTCCTAGTATGGGCATTTACTGCTATGAATTTCCCTCATAAAACTACTTTCATTGTGTCTCATAGATTTCTGTATGTCGTATTGCCATCACATTTGTCTTGTATTGGCATTACTATCTAATTTCATCTTTAATTTCCTCTGTGACCCAGAGGAAATTTGTTTGTTTAGGGTGTTAATTTCCATGTATTTGTGAAGTTCTGTAGTTTCTTAGGCTATTCATCCCCAGTATAATTGTGCTGTTGTCTGATAATATACAGGGGATAACTTCAGTTCCTTTGCATTTATTTAAGCATGTTCTATCAGCTAGCATGTGGTTTATTTTAGAAAATGACTCATGTGCAGCTGAAAAGAATATGTATTCTGATTTTTGTTGGGTGGAACAATCTGTAGAAATCTACTAACTCTGTTTGTTGTAAGACTTGGTTCATTTCTAGTATTGCATTGTTTATTTTTTGTCTATACATGATCTGTCTTTTTGTATCAGTGGAGTATTGAGGTTCCCCACTACAATTGTATTAGTATTTATTCCATTTTTCACATCCATTAATATTTTTTTTGTATAGGTGGGGGCATTAGTGTTCAGTGCATATATATTTATGATAGTAATTTCTTCCTCTTATATTGGTCGCTTTACAAGGATGTAGTGGCCTTCTTTGTCTCTCTTAATTAGTTCTGGTTTGAGTCTGTCTGTAAATAAGATAGCTACCACTGCTTTTTTGCGGGCTCCTGTTGCATGGAGAACTGTTTTCCATCCTTTCACTCCCAGTCTATGAATTTCTTTGTGGGTTTCTTGTATAGAGCATATTGCTGGACTTTGTTTCTTTATCCATTCTGCTAGCCTGTTTCTTTTGATTGGTGAATTGAGGCCATTAACATTGATCTTTATAACTGTTATGTATTAAATTTTCTTTGTCATGTCATTGGTTCCTATTGTTGGTTCTTTTGTTTTTTTATTTTTCCCTCTCTCCCTTTAATTTCTTGCCTTGCCTGGTATATTTGCTCTGTTGGCCCTTATGGATTTGTGACCTTCATTTTCTTTTTCCAGGGTTTTCTTTAGATGTGTTTGGAGTGCTGTTTTGGTGTTCATGAAATTTCTCATGTATTCTTTGTCGTGGAAGTGTCTTATTTCCCCATCAATTTTGTAAGATAGTATTTTGCAGGATACATCAGTGTAGGTTGTAAAGTCGTTTTCTTTTAGGACTTAAAATACATCACTCCAGGCTCTCCTTGACTTGATGATTTGTGGTGAAAAGTCTGCCATGATATAGATGGGCTTTCCTTTTCATGTGATTTGTTTCTTTTCTCTAAGTGCTTATAGTATTTTGTTCTTTTGTTGCATTTCTGGGATCTTGATTATTATGTGTGTAGGTGCAGATTTTTTTTTAAATCATGGCTAGCTGGAGTCCTATGTGCCTCACTTACCTGAATGTCAAAATCTTTGTCTCTGTTTGAGAGGTTTACTGTCATTAATTCTATGAACAGTTTTTTTTTTTATGTCATTTCGTACTTTCTCCAGCTACTTCATGGATTCCTATCAGTCTTATATTCTTATTCTTTGCACCACCTAGGAGTTGTTGGATTGAATTCTCATTATCCCTTACTGTTTTTATGATATTTCTCTTCCTGGTCCCTGAATGCAATTCTATCTTCTATATCTGAAGTTCTGTCTACACATTTGTTCATCCTGCTGCAAATGCTTTCTATAGAGTTTTTAATCTCTTGGATATCTGTTTGAATCTGTTTCATGGATTCCATTTCTTTCCTATGTTGGACATTCAAGATTTTCATTTCTTTCCTATGCTGGGCATTCATGGTTTCCATCATGGTCCTAAGCTCAGCCATTTTTTTTTATTTGTTTCTGTTCTAGAGTCTCTAATTATGTCTCTCATTCTTCTTACCAGCTCTGTGGTTACCTAGGAAATTATTTCTGTTTTGAATTTTTCTAGAGCCTCATTTATCTGTTTTGTTATGTCCTGTGCTATCAGTTCAGGGTGTCCAGATAGTTGATTGTCAGACTTTTCCACGTCATTTCCCCCAGAGTTTACCTTTGGTGCTATGGAAATCTGTGTTTGTATCTTGTTTAAATGTCTTCTCATTTCTATTTTTTTTTTTGGTACTTTCCTGGTTTAATTCCTAGGTTCATACTTCTATCTTCCAGATATAGCTGGTCTTTAGGTTTTGAGTCTCTAATGACTCTGAGGCAATCTCATTTTCATTATACCAGGTAGAACTGACTAGATTAATCATAACACCTTAGTCCAAGTGATACAATCAGCAACACAATAGAATCAAACACAGCTCAGATAATGACAATTTATGGTAGTTGTTAATCTGTTACCTATAACTATGTGAATTAAATGAAAATCAAGCACCAGCCCAAAATATTTTTATAGTGAATAAACTCTTCAATACAGCAACTTTACCTTTCACGAACGAGATTTAGAAGGAGTTCAAGAGGGAGGGGCAGGTAGATAGGATAGAGCAAGTTTAGAAGTGAGGTCAGAGGACACAGAAAGATCACACAAATTCTAGGGAGCTGTTAGAGAAGAGAAGGCAGAATAAAATATACACAAGAACAAAACAGACTAACAGCAATAGGGAGGCTAGAGAGTATAATTGTTTTGTTTTAAAACTAATGGCAAAAGAGAGATGGAAAAATAGAAGAAAAGGAAAAGAAAGAAGATAAATTTGAATTAGGATAGGAATAGGAACAAAAAAGAGTAATGGAGATCAAGGTGGGAGAGAGTGTGTGAGGGACATATAAGAAGATATGACAAAGAAGATTGCCGGGGGTGGTGGCACATGCTTATAATCCCAGAATTTAGGAGGCTGAGACAGGAGGATTGCTGTGAGTTCATGACCAGCCTGGGCTACATAGTGAGTTCCCGGTCAGTCTCAACTATGTCGTGTGACCCTGTCTCAAAAATCAAAACAAAACAAAACAAAACAAGAAAAGAAAAAGAAAAAGATTAAAAAGAAAAAAATTGAGAGCAGAAAAAGATTTTTTGTAAATGATTAGAGATAACAGAAATATATTACTTTGAAAATATATAAAAAATACAAATAGAAATAGAAATAGAGGGCCTCATTCAAGGTATGCCTCTGTTGACACAATAGACAGCATGGGAAAGGGTATGAAGATCTTAGTTAATTATTCTCAGCAAGCCAGCAGCTGTCCCATGAGGTTCAGGCTGTTTTTTGGATGCAAGCCCTAAGCTGAGGTCTCTGATTTCCTGCTGGGTTGAACTCTGCAAAGTTCTACTGCAGGTTCTAGCTGTTTTTCCCCTGAAATTAGACCAGGTTCTGATGTGAGATGCTAGTCCCTCAAACTTACCAACTATGATGGTGTGATGTGCCTTTACCTCAGATTTTCTTCATTTTTCCAGTGGGCTTAAAGTTTTATCTAGGAGCCTCAGAGAGGCCCTCTTTCTCTCGCTTGCAGTGGGGGGAGGGATGTGGGGGGCATGAACACTGCCGTGTTGGCACCCACATGGCTGGGCTCCTCTGGAGTTCTGGGTCAGAGAGCCAGGCCTACCCAGGTACATTTCTTTTTTATTTTAAGAAATAGTGATTTTATGTATAGTAATTCGCACTCAAAACACAGTTCTCCAACCTTTTCATTGTAGTTTCTTTTCCAGATTTCCATGTACAACCACTAGTATAGAGGGCATTTACAAATATTATCTCTATAACCATTTTAAAATGTTCTGGAAATTTTTTTCTCAATAGACTTTACAAGAAATATTTACTCTCAAAATGTCTTCCTCCTCCAACCCAGAACATAAATGCACTATTTTGTACTCTTATGTACTCCTTCCCTTCC
>NW_022900951.1:81187263-81207588 GCF_012274545.1 Fukomys damarensis
TTCCCTTCCCTTCCTTTCTTTTCTTTCCTTTCTTTCCTTTCTGTCTTTCTTTTTTTGGTACCTGGGATTGAACTCAGGGCCTAGTGGTTGCAAGGCAGGTAGGGCATCACTGAGCTAAATCCCTAGCCCCTCTACTATTTCTTAATAAGGTTTCAATGAATATATGCTTATTAATATCAGTATAAGTAGAACAGCATAAGAGAAATCAATACTTCCAGAGACAAATTATCACATTATTTATTGTAAAGCTGGACAGAACTGATTTATACTTTATCTGTTTATCAAATATTTCTACTAATAATGCAATTAATAAATATTATATGACTATACTGATCTGACATAATTATTTTTTTCTGGTACAGGCCTACTCAATTTTAAATCATTTAAGCCATTATATATACTCAGTTTTATGTTTTGCCTTTTCAATTAACACATTAATATTTTTCATGGTTCTAATTTTTAATGGTTGTTTGATATTCTATCTTGTTGATCTAGCATAATTTACTTTGTTGTTTCCCTTATCTGTTGTATTTTGATTATCTATGGTATTATTCATTTTCTATTATAGTAGCTAGTCAAATTCTTGATTTTATGATCACTGTCCTCTGGAATATCAATACTTAGGTGTTTTTTGCTTGGATATTCCACTTTTCCCATCTCTGTTAGGGTTGGGGTGATCTCTGCCAAATGAAGTATGGTCACCAAGGGAAAGATCTTCATTCATAGTATATATATAAGGCTTTTAAGGTACATCTACAGTGTAGCAAACAATTGAGTTTGTTATTTCACATACAGTAAGTCACCAATTTATGAATATTTGAGTTACAAACTCGTATAGCTATGTATGGACCTCAAATTATGAATGTGGATATGAACAAATTGCAGAAGTAGTTCACGTATCAGCTGGACATTGTTGCAGCTGTGCTGCTTTTTACTTACTGTACAGTGTGATAGTGTACAGCAGTTCATAGCTCAGTTAGACCCCAGAATATCCAGAAGCAAGAAGAAAAGTAGTGGTGATGTGGAGGGAACTGCTGGGAAGTAAAAATCAATATAAATTGTGTATTTGTGTCAAAGGTATATAAGACTCACTTTGTCAGACTTATGAACAAGTCCAAATTATAAATATTGTCTCAGAATGGAACTCATTCGTAACTCTGCGACTTACTGTACATCCATTTAATCTTCTCATTGCATGTATAAGAATATCTTGAATTTTAAAGGGGACTAATTTTTTCATTCAGCTCAAACTCTCTTCTATTTAAGAAATATAATTCCAAATCCGTTTCAAGCATTAGGTTCTCTGGTTTCCTCAGGCCAATCAACCTTTTATGGGAAGGCAGTAGAGAATGATAAAATAGCTTATCTGGGCTGGGGATTTAGTTCAGTGGTTCTACCTCCTGCCTTACAAGCTCAAGAACCCGAGTTTGACCCCTAGTACCAAAAACAACACAAAACACCTATATAAAGTAGTTTATCTATTTTATTTTCTCAGAGAGTCTGATACTTGTTTTTGTTTTGTTTTGTTCTTTTGAAAACTGTGGAGACTAGATTGTAGATTGATTTGTCAAGTTTTGTTGCAGTCATCCATTTTTAACATTGACTTCTAAGTCCTTACACTGAGTTCCTTGTTGATTTGGGTCAATAAAATTAGAAAGGGTCTTAGAAATATGCAAAAAAAAAAACGACTTAATACCTTAATACCTGGTGTATCTGTTATCATTAGTATACCATAATAGTACTGAAAAAGCCCAATTACTCATTTTGAAGCCCATAATAAAAATAAACAGAAGGAATGAACAAACATTAGTTCACAAGAGGTGCTGCTGTTCAGTAGTCAATTTAGCATATAAGTTCAATTTTATTTGGCTTCTCTAATTTTACATAATTGAGTCAACAATTATATATTAAATACTCATTCAATTAAAGAGCTTTGCAAAGCATTGTGGGATATATGATCTACTTGTTCTCTTTCTTTCAAGCTTAAATTCTAATACAGTGATAGAACATGAAAAGTTAGATAACACAGGTGATAAATAGTTCAAGGCAATAATAGAAGTGACATGACATGAAATATTATTGTTTGACAAATGAATTGTACAGGCAAGTTTTCTAGGAGTTGCTGCAAGAAGACAAAGCTGAGAGCCATGCAAGATAGAATGCCTTTTCTTTCATTCGTCCCTCTGCCTAAAATGTCCACTGTCTACATCTCTTCAAACCTATAAATTCTGTATTTATCTTTTGAGATAGTGTTGTAATTACCTGTACAGTGTAATCTTCATTAACCTCCTTTGAATTAATCATGTCTTTCCTGGCAAAATGGAATAAGAAGCAAAATCCAATAATATGTTGTATACAAGAAACACACCTAGTGCAAAAAGAAGCCCATAGACTGAAAGTGAAAAGATAGAAAACAATTCTCCATGTGACAGGAGCCCAGAAAAAAACAGGGGTAGCAATCTTATTTGCAGACAAAGTAAATTTCAAACCAAAACTGAATCTCGTATTATTGATGTAGGACGGTACTGTATCATACCTCTGTGAATGTAAAATATCTAGTACCTGCTTTAAGATACATAGTAGGGACCGTGCTTTATCAGAGCTACATTTAAAGATATTACTCTAGAATGTTCTCTTTCCAGATGATGATTAAGAGGCTAATAGAAAAAATGGTTCCAGGTACCACAGCAGCAACAGAACTTGGCTGTTGTCTGGATATTATTCTTTTCTTTTTTTTTTAATGGAATGTGCCGAATGTCTATAATTTATATATATAAATTGAATTTTGGGAAACTTTAACGGTGCTGCCAACTTTGGAAAAAGTCATCCCAATTTACTATGTTAACTTGGCATTGTACAGAAATGGACAACCATATTGGTCTAAAAATGTTAATTTATTTTATTTTTTTTCCATGTGTACAGGGGTAACACATCCTACTAAATATGTAAGGTCATATCTACGAGGGTTTGATTACAGAAACTAATAAAGTATTCTCTAAATAATGAAAAAAGTATAAGATAAGACTATAAGAGCGAGAAGCAATTTAAATATGTTCAGGAACCATTTTCATCTCCAGAATTAAGGATTATTTTGATGTTGCATCATTGCCTTTTCTCTTTTACTTTCCTTTTTAGTTTTATTTTAGGATTCCCTATTTTTAATGTTCATACAGAGATTTCTTTAACTGAAATACCAAATAGTTTCTTTGGTGTGAAAAACTATAATAGTACACAGGATACTAATGAGACAATTAATAATGTGAAATAGGAAGTAAAGGGCTAAAGGTGTAAGGAAAGTGGGAAAGGTGGGGGAAAGGTAATAAGGGAGAGAAAAAAATATGAGAAACTGAAAAAATGGAAATAAAGTGTTTGTAAATGGGGAAGGGAGGAGGGGCTCAAGGGAGGGCCAGGGACAAGGGGAAAAATGAGAATTAAGACCTATTATGTAAAGGTACAGAATCCCAATGATGAATGTAACTGTACTTGTATACCTAGATTGTACCAATAACCTCAATAAAAAGGAAAAAAAATGTTGAGGAAACAAAAACAAAATGGTTCCTTAGAAATTGAAAAAAAAAATCATGTCTTTCGTGAGCCTGCAGAATTTTAAACTCAGTGCATCTACAAAAACACATAATACATTGCCATAATTACTTGTTTTCACTTTGGACACTTCAACCAGACAAAGATCATTAGAGAGGATCATGTTGGTTCATATTTTTCCAACTTGGCATTATCTTTTTGTTCCAAGAATCTATGTTAGATTTAGATACAGAGCATGCATGCACTGATTTACTGATTGATGATTGATCGATCAAATGATTGAGACAGGGATATGCTATGTAGTTGAAGCTGGCTTTGAACTATGTAGCCCAAGCTGACCTAGAACTTGCAGTGATCCTCCTGCCTCAGCCTTCCAAGTGCTGGGATTACAAGCCTGCACCATGATATCCAGCTGACACATAGTATTTAATACAGTTGTTGAAGTAAAAGAAAAGAAGGATAGTGGGAGAGTAGACTTGGAGTCTGAATCAAAACTGTGTCTGGATTAGTGAATATTTTTCTCATATGTATGTCATTATTTTTATAGTATTGAAAACAATGATATTTTAGACTGAGAATAGTTATTAAAGAGTTTTTCTTAGCTTTTGCAGTAATTAATAATAATAATTTGATAGCTAACATTTACTACATACCTACTCTATATTACGCAGAGAACATACATTATCTCCTCCAACCCACAAAGAAACCCTATGTGGTAAATTCTATCACTGCATTCATTTCCCAGATGAAGAAAATGAGACTCTAAGAGGCTGAGTAATGTTCCCAAAGTCACATATTTAGAAAGAATTGAGATGGGAACTCTGGTTCCAATTTTTTGAATCTGCATGCCTCTTTTCTTAAAGCCACACTAGACATTTCAATCCAGACTGCCTATGAAAATTACCAGGCCCAACACTCAGGAGACTTCAATTCAATTGTTCTGGAGTGAGGACTGAGCATTGTCAGTTTTTTAAAAATCTCTTAACAGGTTTTATTGTAACACTGAGTTTAAGAACTGGTTTATATTCTTTAGCACTTGAAGGTGCATCTGGGTCTTGTGAAATGGCAGTATAGATGGGAAATAAAAAGGAGAACATCCTGAATAGCAATTACTTTTGAAGCATTAAGATTATGTACAAATATCTGAACATGTCTTGTTTCTTTGAGGTAGGAACTTTTTGTTTTATCAAAGATACCTAGAGCTAAATACATAGGCCAGACTTTATCTCTGACACAAACACATTTGGAAATAATTTTGATATTATTTTCTAGTTTCTGAAAGGAATAGTTTTTGCACTGGCTGGTACTGGGCTTTCTGCAATTACTCTTCTTCCAGAGGTCAGTAGAACAAACCACTTTTGAGGGACAGCAGTTCCCATGCCCTGTATACTTAATTGCATACCTGTCAGGTTGTAAATGACAGTTTACATCTTGAATTAATGAATCATATTTTCCGCCTGAGTAATTTGGAATAAAAATTCTGAAAAAAAAGTGTGAAATTGCTTCCCTTTATTTTGTGGTATAACATCATGGGGCTAACTTTACATTGCTCTTGAAAACATTTATTGCTGGTCAGTGCACTAAAGCAAAAACCTTATTTCGGGTTATGGCAGCTGTTCCTGTTGGTGTTGGAGGTAGTATCCTAAGGAAAATGTATCTGAAGGAATAAAGAACTGGAAAGAAAGAGGTAGTAAGACAGCTGCTGAATAACTCCCAAAGACTCTGAAAGACCAGTGTCGTGGAATTTTCATGAATTAGAAAATTTCATAGTCCTCAACTTTTATCTTTTGTAAGCATATCCCTTGAACTCTGCTGGCAATACACTTCCTACAAGTTAATCTTTTGGGTTCATTGTCTACTAGTTTAACAATATAATTATGTTGTTCAGAAGGATTATTTTAGGATTTTTTGGCATTGAGCTACAGAGAAAGACATGAAGCTGTGGGTCTCAGTAAATGGGTGAGCAGCGTCTTTGGACAGTTGCCTCTAGCTAGCTTGGTTGCAGAGGTTTATGGTTTTAAAACAGAAAACACCTTGGTTTTAAAACACCTTGGTTCAAACCCAGACCCACTAAAGTCAATTCATTTTTTGACCCCTTCTTGACATCTAAATAAGCATTGGCCAGTGGTTGTTGAATTTGGTCACTCTTTGCCCCTCATTTGAATCTGTCCTGAAAAATTTGTCCTCAGTTTCACTATACTCGTACCATTGATAACTAGGTACTTAGTGAAAAAGAGGACAGACTTTGAGGAAGAAATAATATGACACTGAGAAGCAGAACATTAATTCCCTGATTGGCTAATTTCTAAAGCTCTCCTGTGCTATGAAAGAAGAGATGGTCCGAATCTTGTTTTGCCTACTAGGAGGCTGCGGTAATTGTGATAGGCCAAATATCTGCAAAGATTAAGGGCTTGGGAATTAAGCAAATGAACCGTGGCTCTACCACTCTCTACTTCAGAGGATCCATATTAGCTTTCTAAGTCATTTCCTCACCTGCATATGTCAGGAAAATGTAATGAGATAATACATATGCATTTAGTAGACAGTGAACTAAGAATTATTACTAGATTAGCACTTTGATCAGTACCACATATTTTTGTCACATTCATCATAGATGCTCGGTGTCACCTCAGACTCTAAGCTTCCCACCCCACCCACTCAGTGCAGTATCATTCTTGTCCTGGGGGTCCCATGATCCACACCTCTTCACTCTATACCTGACCTAATTTGATGCCATCCCCTTGGACAGCATTTCCTATTTTATGAGGTGACATCTCTGAGTCTATTTATTTATCTATAAAATGATGATGTCACTTTATTTATTTGGTTGTTGAAAAGATTAACTAAGAGTATGTAAATAGGCTAGCACCATGCTTTGTCAATGGTACAGCAGTCTTCTGCAACTGTTAGCTGTGTCCATCAAAACAGGGCAGTGTTGAAATAAGCAGAAAGATGCTGATAGATACAGGCTGACGTGACATTGTGTTCACGGCAAAGGATCCAGAAAGTAGAGGTATGATCACATATATCAGTAGATAGAACACTATGTTCAGGTGAATATGTGGTTATCAGGTTTCCAAAGTTCCCCTTGGGGGCATGACACTGCAAGTGACCCCACCTGTATAAGTAAGGATTTTGCCAAATATAAGCCATTCTTTGTTTTCTATTCTCTCAAGGATTTTCCCAACTGTTTCAGACTTTAGGTACAAATCTACTTACTTCTTAGGAATAATAAATTATCACAACTCCTTCATGGTCCTAAATATTTATGGGAAAATATGAAGCAAAGTGAAGGTCACTTTTCTAAAAGCATTATTTAGTGGGACAAAGCTATAGGCCTGTTTGAGATCTACTCCTACAAGGGTCTGGTGATGCTTTGGAGTAAGGTTTATCTTTATGGTGAAGTACTAAGACACTGGCTTCAGTTTAGAACAAAACATGTCTTATATGGGAGAGGTTTTTTTCCTATTAAAATGCACAGTATAAAATAATACAATCTTATATAAATCAGTTGGTATAGCTGTGTATATGAAGTGAAAATCTCTGCTCTTTCATCCACAGGTGCACCCTAGTAATTTCAACATCACAGATAATTAACTCTTTGTTGTGTGTCCTAAATTCCCTCTTCCATATATAAATAAATATATGTACATGATTAGAATACTGTAAGTGTTATACTATCTGTTTTATCTCTCACATTGCAGTGTGTCTGATATTTTTCCATGCGTATACATTGCAACAGTATAATAGAGCTTGACTTTTGGCTTTTCTCCCACTTTTAACTTTATGGAAATATTTAAAAATAATTATATTTATAATTTAAGATGCTTCAGTACATATAATTAAGAAGTGGGAGAGTCAAGATTTGGACAACATTGCAGTCAGAGTAGTGTTGAGTGATTCCAAAACCCATGATATAAATTACTAGGTTTTGCTTTGGTTTCCTTAAGGTAATTACTTTTATACTAGTTTTATAATGTAGGCAGTAGTTATGAGTTAATAATTAAAATTTAGATTTGCAAGGAGAGCTTTGGGAAAGGTTGTTTATTCCAATCTCTGACTCTATAAAAAATCATTAGGTAGTTCCTCATTAGAAAATTTATTCCTGAAACTTTATTTGAATTATAAAGATATTCGCTGATTTATTTGCTTTTTCAACAGTAGAAATGTATTTGTATTAGCCTTTTTCATATGATCCTCTAAAGTAGGTACAGTAAACTTATCATGCCAACTGTGACATTGAGGCCTGAGGAAATTGAGAGTTCAGTTTAAAAAATTAGTTGCCAAAGGCCACCTGAATGGCAGGTAAAGGATTTACTGAAGGCTTTTGAGAAGGGTTGAAGTCTAAGGGGTTAGGTAGACAAGGTTCAGTAGGTAGCAACATGATAACTGTGAAGCCATGTCAGGCATTCAATTAGAAAAATGAAGAATGCTGAAGACCATTATGCTGAAGAGGAAAAAAAAGAGTACAAGAAGTGTTCAGAAGACAGTATTGCTGGAGATATATGACTGGCTGAAGATGGGAACTAGAGAGAGAGAGAGAGGAAGAAAAGGTAAAGGTGATTCCAAAAATATTGATTGGATGGGTTTAATAGTAGAGTCATTTAAACATAAAAACAATCAATGTTTCATTATCTGTAGAAATGTATGGCAGTGCTTAGACAATATAGGACTAGGACTTGGGTGAGAGCAGTTCAGGAAATTTAGGGTCCGTGGTCTTCTCAGAGCTGTTCACATATTCAATATAGTAAGTATGTAAATTGACCTTGGAAGTAATCTACTCTGAGTCCCTCATTTTAAAGAAAAAAAACCTAAGTAAAAGAAATTGCTCAGGGGCTCCCATAGTACCTGAGGAGTGATGACAAATCAGATATCTCTAGTCTCAGTGTCTTGATTTTTGCCAAACTTTAGAGGTTACAAACTGATAATGAAATACTGATAGTTATGTTTGCCCAGGATCATTGATTGTGTTATTATTCGCAAATAATTGCCATCCCTTTATGGGAAAGGATTATTCTCCTCCTTCCCATTGACATCAACTTTAGCCATGTAACCTACATCGGCTAATTAAATGTGAATGGCAGTTACATTTAACGTTTCTAAAAGGAGTTTTATTTCCGAATTTAAGTAAAGAATTTAAGCATATAATTCACTAGATTTTTATTTTCATCGCTATTTTTAGACTGAATATCATGTGGGACAAAGACATAGCTGACCTGTGATGGAACTATAATATAAGTAAGGACAAATATCCAGACCTTAATTGTGTCTTACACCTACCCATCTTTTTCTTCATTTATTTACATTATCTGCATGGCCCTTGTAAGCATTTGAATTTGATAGTCTGGTTTCATATTGTATTATGTCACTTCTTAGGAAGAAAATGCTAGAGGCCAAAAGAACAGAGGACTGAGGACAGAAATTTAGGTAATACAAATCTGCAAGGGTGAGAAAAAGAATCAATGAGGAGACACAGTAACCTCCTAGAAAACTAAGAGGAAAATCAGAATTGGATAGTAATCAAAAAACCCAAACAAAAGCAAGGAACAAAAAGAGCCAGGAAGGATGGATGACCAATATCAGGTAAAACTACAGAGTTCAAGAATAAGAAGTGTGAAAAAAGCAGATTACATGTGGCCTTTGAGAAAATAATTGTAGTTCTTTGATGATTTTTGAGACCAGAGGATAAAAAAGTATGGAGTAAAAAGCTGCTGAGAAAATGGGTGTTAAGATAAAATTTGGAGGGGGTGAAGGGAGGGCAGGGACAAGGGGAAAAAATGAGAACCAAGACCTGTCATGTAAAGGTACAAGATTCCAATAATGAATGTAATTGTACTGTATACCTAAAATCTACCAATAAACTCAATTAAAAAAATAATGTTTTTTCACATGTTTGGCATTGAATGGAAGGAACAAAATTATTCATTGCTAAAATGGCCACAGAATGGCATCAGAGCAGTTTTTCTTCTTTTTTGAGGGGGTGGAATTAGCAAATATTTGCAAGGCAGAGTGGCAAGGAGCTGAGTGACTGAGATAACAAAGTCTGTGAATTGTGTGTGGTGTGGATGGAGTGCATAGATAGTTTTGGAAATAAGAGATAATAGACTTTCATCTAAGTGGTAACAGGGAATATGGGGTCTCAGAAGCAATTGAGAAGAGCAGTGTCTGGGCCTCATGGTGGGGAGGGAATGGGAAAAAACAAGTGATCTTGTATAGGATCCATGGACTGTCTGCTCATTCTGATAGCGTCTATACAGTCTTGAATGAGGAGCTCACAGGCAGGGAAGGATCTGACAACTGAGAGACTGAGTGCTGTGTTCTGTGGCAGGAATTTGAGCCCTGTGCTCAGATGCAATCTTGGTACCATTTTTGCCTCTTTTTCTGTCAGTTGTATAATTGCACTAAGCAGAAATGTCTCTTATCTCCTATAGGTTAATGAGTTTAGGGAAGAAAACTGTAAAGTTTAAAATGATGGCAGGAAAAGCAATGCAAATGGCCTGCTAAGAACCTTGAAATGTACCCAAAAGCTTTGCATTTCATTTCAAGAGGCAAATTTCCTGCTCTTCAAACAGCACTTTCTGAAGAAGGACTTCAGAATGAAAAAATATGCTCAATTCAGTCATTTTCAAGCTAAGCCTCTGGAGGCCCTCCCGGAGGCCTATATACAGAGTCTTAGTATGACTGGTGTTTACAGTGTAGTAGTGTCTCTATTTCTGTCAGTGGCATAAATTGGGCACCTACTTATGGGCTATATTAGCATTTCGTTTTCATTCTTGGCTTTGAACAACAAATGTAACTTAGCCCATGGATTGTCTTTTTTATCTATTTATTTTTTCGGTGAGGTAGACAGGACGGTTTTATTCCAGGTTTAGGTGAACCACCTGCTCTACAGACTAATGTCCAGAGCGAGAACATCAAACAACAACAATAAAAGTGTTTTTACACATTTTGGTCAAAGGAGTTGATCTGTCTTGTTTTTTGTCTAATTCATTAGATTTATTGGTACATTTCAGGTATACAATATGATGACATTCATCATTGGGAATTTGTACCTTTAACATGATATATCTTGGTTTTTATTTTTCCCCACCCCTGCCCTCTCTTCTGCCCCTTCGCTCCTATTTACAAAGACTTTATTTTTTTCCTTTTTACTCATGTTTTTCCTTTACCTTCTTTCCTTTATACTATCCCCTCCCTTCCCCTTCCCCTTCCCAAGTGTAAATGAGGACCAAAATATATAATACATAATGTGAAATAGACTGTATTTATAATATAGCAAAAGGAGGGGGCTGCTGTATAACATAATTTTCAGGGAGATCATGCTGTCTTTCTTACAATGACCACAATAAAAATATTACCAGGGGCTTTCTAGTGGCATCTCGTTGTGGAGCATGCAGACAAGATGGTGTTATAGTTATGGGTGTGGTTATTTTCTGTCTTAACAAAAACAGCAGCACTTATTTCCAATAGTTTTTTTTTGTGAAAGTATGCAAATGAGAAAGCAACTTGGAGATGAAATCTTACAGTAGTTGGCCTATAGGATCACTTACTTATGGAAAGCATGGAAGATAGACAGAACCAAAATTCAACTCTCTGTCTACGTCATATGGGATTGGATTTATTTTTCCATCTTTTTAACAGCTTAATTTTTCTATATGTTGAATGACAGTACAGACATTTCTTGTTTAGTGACTGAGTTCCATTCCTGAGGAACTGTACAGCAATATCTCAGTTCATGAATGCTCCTGCTCAAGAACAATTCAGTGTGCAAACTGAAGCATTCAGCAGAATTTTGCTTCCATTCACAAACTTCACAATGGGTGCCAAGCATGCTTACAACCATCTTCCCCAGAAGCGTAAAGTGAATGAAGTTCATGAACTCAGGTACCATAGTATATAGTATGTACATTACAGTATTCAAAACAAAGAAGTAGTCAAAAGAAACTCCAACTTGATAACTTTGCTTTTATTTGTGTGTACTATAATGTATAACAGGACATAAAACTACAGCACTATATTATACAGTACAATTGGCATGAATTACAATACCGTATAAATAAGGATATTGTACCAAAAAAGACATTGAGGATTTATAACAAGTTGTACAGAACTGTATAAAAAACAGGTTATAAGTCCAAACAGCTTACCTTGATCATTACATTTGAACTGTTGTTAAACAGGTAGGTCATTAAATGAAAAATATCTGAATAAGTAGGTAATGTCCGCCCACGAAGGGAATGTACAGGGAGGGAAGGAACAGCTTCTTTGATTATAGGTTAACAAACAAAATCACAAACAGGAGAGAATAGCTAATCAATTCCATTTACCTTCTCTTTCTTTGAACTTATTTTCATTGCTTCCTCTTTTGTCATTTCGCTATAAAGTATCAGGAACAAAAATTAAGAGGTAGCACAGTGGGCAAGGCCTATGCTCTGTTCAGCTAATTACCCTAACAATGTCAGTGTACCTAGATACATGCTATTTTAAAAATAACTGTCTGCTCTCATAAAATCAACTCTTTTTCTTAACTATAGGAATGTTATAGATGACATATATATTTATAATTTAGTAGCAGACTTTATATGAAGAATTAAAAAATCCTCTCTGAGGAAAAAGTATTTATACAGGGACCTCACATATGAGTAGGAGGCACTCAGTGGTGACAGAGTGGAGGGAAGAGATTGCATCAGGAAATAGCATATCCAACTATCTTGGGTTGGGAACGAGAAAGGATTTGAAGAAAGAACAGCAGAGCATGGTAAGCAAGTAGAAGAGGGGTGTTGGAGGGGAGTGAAGAAGTGGACAAGGACTAGAACATAAGGATGTACTTTGCGAGAGTGAATGTCTTGAACATTCAATCAAAGAATTTATTAGCAATGTTACAGATATTAGACAACAAAATTGCTGAACTCTCAGGATTTTGTTGGATTTCACAGTTACTCATTTGCTCATTCATGTAATAGCTTTTATTAGATGTCTACTATGTGCCAGGTATATTTTGCCACTGAGCTGTATCTTTCCAGATCTATGGAAGTTATGTGTCACTACCTAAACTGTGGTCATTTTGTCAGTACTGCTGTTATGATAGAATCAGTTTTGGCTTCTTTTCATGATTATCTTAGGTATAGCATTGCTTATTTGGAGAAGGAGCCCAAAGTCAGTGACTTATGCTTCCAGCTACCTAAGAACAAATATTTGCTCAAAGTGTCCTTAAGCTCCTAGTGGGCAAGGATGGGAGAGAGAAAGAAAACTACAGCTGTGTCTTCATGCCAGTGAAACAGCATGCAGACTACTGTTAGACTTAGTTCTCACAGCCATTTTTTCCTCAACTAAGAGCCTCGATGAGGAGTACATGATTGTCATTATGAATATTGGTAAAGGTCACTTTTTTCTTCTCTCTTTACAACTTTCCTTTATTTACATCTTTTTCCCCCCTACTTCTGATTTTTCCATCTCTTTTACTTAGTTATCCCAGCCATCCCTCTGTACAGAGGTACCAGAAATAAGGATTCTGCTCTCATTAATAGGGAAAGCAGAACTGCACTGGACTTGGGAATGAGCCTTTATAGACACTTTTCCTTTTGTTCACAAATAGTATTTATGCTGAAAAAATTAAGTCAATGTCAAAGAAAGAGTGGCTTTCTCATCTGGACACCTTTCAAAAAGCCTTTTCCATCTACTGTGGCATTCATTAATTTCACCTTTCTTTGAACTGTGTAGATATTCCTGCTAGAAGATCTTTATGATTTATCTGTTAATCATTTATTGTGTTGTACTTTAATATCTTTGTATGTGTTCATTTTGTTTCCCTGAAAGAATTGCAAATTCCCTCAGAGCAGGGACTATGACCCTACTTTTAGTCTACCATCCTTACAGATGAACAAAATGGCAGGCATGAAACTTAGCTATTCAGTGGATAACTGATCGATTTCAAGAGACCTGCAACCTTATTGTAGAAATCAATGTAAATAAAGGAATTTTCTTAGATTCCTATCATGCTTTCACTTATTAGAGGGCAATACAATTTTGACAGTAATTCTATTGTTGCCCTCCTTCACTTTTCTTTCTAGTTGTAAAACAATGTGAAGGTATGGACTTGATAAAGCATCTACTTTTTTATGTCAAATTCTACTCCTTTTCGTAGTAGTCTATATTATTCAAGGATGTTTTTGCCTTGTCTCTAAATCAGGGAAAATGAGAGCCAAAAATTGTTCTTAAAGAGTTGTTGTATCCCTTTTTGGATCTTGTACCCCTTGAGGCAGCCCAGGAGGAAGAGAAGACAAGAATATGGTAGGACAACAGTATAGGGAAATCAGGGTATGGTATAACTGAAAGAGACAGATGTCACTTGATGCCAGAAATTAGCTCCATCAGATTTTTGGATTATTCCATGTAAATGATGAGAGCTGACTGGGGAGCAAGCATTTGAAAATGAAGCAATCCCTTAGATCTGACAGGCTGTGCTTGGGAAATCAAAATGACAGATGATATTGCTGATTTCGGTCAAAACATTGTGTGAAGTCAGCAGTAGAGAAATAAAAAGAGCAAAAAAAGCAAAGGCATAGGAAAGGGGGTGTATTCATTTCCTCCTGCTGTTGTAAGAAATGGTGGTTTAAAACAACGCACACTTACTATGTTACATTACTAGAGGCCAGAAGCCCCATTGAGTCAAAATGGGCAAAAGTAAGACATGAACAATGCTGCCTTCCTTTTGGGATACATTAGGGGATAATCTCTTTCTTTGACATTTACAGCTTCTAAAGGCTACCTGCATTCCTTGACCGGTGGTCCCTTTCCATCTTCAAAGAACCAACTAACCATATGTGAACAAAATTTGGTGAAAAGCACGCAGATGACAGGATCTATGGGCCAGGAAATAGTAAATGAGGGCTAATACCTTTCTGAAGATGTAAAATTATTTGTAAGTTTTATGATAGACAGATGGCTTAAGAGTGTGGTCCTGCTATTTAAAAATAATTCTATGATTTCTAATGCATATGAATACATCAGTACATAGAATGTGTTTATGTTCAAATAAAATATAGTAGCACTGGGTTTTACAACTTCAACTATAATGTAAATAAAGCCTATAGAAGCAATATCATGGCTGGTCTTGCACTTAACTTTCTAGTCCCTTTCAAAGTTAATTGTTTAATTTTTACTTTATCCTCCATCTTTATAACCTTCAATTTCATTCTGAGCTACATCCCTCCTTCTACCCTTTTCCCTTTTTCTGATTTCTACCTTTTTCCTTTTGTCCTTATTCTGGCATCATACAAGTTTTTTTAACATTAAATAAATTAAGTAGAGTCAAGTCTAGTGTATGTGTATATTTTAGAAACAGAAAATCAGTTTAGGGACATACCTTAAATACTGTACTTCATGATAGATAAATTTTATGTTTAAAGATTATATTTTTATAGTTCCCTGTAGCCAAATACCTAGAACCACTCTAGATTTCTGATTTTTCAGTGCTCAGCCATGTGGCCAGTATAAAAAAGCCATAGGTGTTTTGAGGATGTAATATGACTTAGCTGAATTTTCCTTAAATTACTTTGGCCAGGATCATAGATTTGATCTTCATGTGAATTATAGTATAATTCATATTCATGACTAAAATTGATACTCTTTATCCTAGGAGTTATTTTGCAGAAGTAGTGTAGATAAACCAAAAAAAGCAAGTAGCTGGATACTAGCTTTTCATCTCTGTTATTATAGAAATAACTACTGTCTGTCCCATTGTCAGTAGACCAATGGCTCTCATATTTGTACATATAGCTGGTCTATCGGACAGAGAATGCCTTTCATCAAGTAGCCTTGGTCTTCTACCAGCATTTCCTTACTGAAATGGCCTTCTATCTCTGAGAATGGCTTATAAAGAAATGTGGTTTTCAAACTCAGAATACTTCTCTTGTACAAGAAACCACAGTAAAAATTAGGAGCAAACTAAATGACAGATAATAGAAAGTAGGCAGATAGATCATTCTCAGAATGAAGGGGAATAAGAGATGGAGGGATAGGAGTAGGAAAGGCAAGGATAAGGGGTAAAGAAAAGGAAAAAGGTTTTGTTATGTGCATGTACCGAACCCACATAAGGAATATAAGCATTATATGGTACAAGTAAGTCTGGAAAAGAAACTAGGGGGAAGCAAGAGATGAGTGGAGGAGGGAGGAAGAGAAAGTAGATGGTAAAAGGAATTAAGATGTGTTATGTATGTGTACCAACTTCCCACAAGGAATGTAAATATTATGTACTACACACATGTACTAATAAACTAAAAAATTAATAAATAAAAATACTTAAATAGCAAAAAATATATAATAGCAAATTTGAATCTGTTAGGGGAGCCACTTGGAAAAGATAGTTTTATGGATAAATAGTTAGGTTTTGGGGGGCCTGGAATCATGAACAGTTGGTTTTTCTCTTCCAACACTGTTTGTTAGTTTTCTGACCATAAATTGATTGCTTACTCCTTCTGAGTTAAGTTTGAACATCTATAGTCCTGAGTATTTTAAAAGGTTAACTGAATCACAGGGAGATTTACATTAAATGTGTTTCTCTTATTAACCAAGTCATTGCCTATCCATGAAATCTTAAGTACAGGAACATCCTTCAAATCAAATACAGATAAAGCAGCTTAGTGTAGTGGTTATATGTGTAGGTTCTGGAGCTGAGTGACTTCAATTCAAATCCAGGTTTTAAAATTTAATAAATGCACGGCATTGGGCATGTTGTTTTTCCTTTTCTGTTTCAAAATTCTCTCATCTACCAAATGGAAATAATGGTAGACTATGATTGACTGAATGTAACAGAAATACCAGAAAACAAAATTACGTTAAGAAAGGACTACTCTACAGTTAAAACACTTAGCAAAGTGCCTGGCTTGTACTAAATGTTCAAGAAGGGGTATCTTCTCTGGTTATTTTTTATACTAACCTAAGTAATACTGTATTGCTATTAGTGTGTAAAAAGATGACAGAGAAGAAGAGCAGAAATAAGGTGTAGGTTTCTAGCTTGAGCAACTAGTTCTGTGTTGTACCACTCATTGAGGTGGACAAAAAAAGGGGAGAAACATATTTAGGCATGTGGCTGGGGAATGGCAAGATTTGGTTTTTGGCACATTGAGTGTGAAGTGCTTAACAGATATAAAGGTTTAAAATTTGCCAGTTTTTCTGTGAGTTAGAGGTCCGCAGAATTTTGGATCAGAGATATACATTTGAGGGTAGTTAAAATGATGATTTTTATGGTTATGAAAATGGAGGCGGCAACCAAGAGAGAGGATTTAGAAATCAAAATGAAAGAGAAGAGGGCTCAGAATCAATACATGGCATATAAAGGATAAGGAGCCAGCAAAGTAGACTAAGATGTATAGTAAAAAGTTAGGAAACAATCTTTCCTTTCATTAAAGTTGAGACAGGAGAATATTTCAAGGAGAGAGTCGTTAACTGTGTAAAACGGGGACAGAAAAATTCGTTGAATTTGAACTGTTCAACGAATGGTGAATTATAAAGATATAGAGAGAAATTGGATATTAGTGAGATGGATCATCAAGAGTCTCTTTTTAACAACATAGAAAATAGTACATGCTCGTGGTATTTTAAGTGCCTTGTACTAAGCAAAGACATCAACATGTGAATGTAAAATGTTTACAGTATTTGTTTAGGCTTCCCTAACACCTTGGATAACCAAACTCTGTATATCATGGGAGGGGAAGCATCTTTGATGATGATATAGATATAGATAAAAAGATGAGTTGCCTTTATTTTGGCCAATGCATTTCAAAGAACTGGCTCTGAGAAATGGGTAGATGTAGCTCTATTGAAAGTCACTGACTAGCACATCTCGGCGTAGGCAGGCAACGCTCTTCCAATACATGTTGTCTCTACATCATATGAGTTAAAGGAGATAAGAAAATGTGCCCGTTCATTAGAGTTACTTCAACAAAAGGGGCTCCATTTGATGGCATTAAACAGCAGGTGCTTAGTGATTTATGCTGCTTGTATGATGTCATTGTTTATAGTTTCAATACAGTGAACTGAAGGTTTTTGTTTATATTTCCTTTAAAAACCAAGTTCCTTGTATTGAGGGGCTCATGTTGCCCCAGAATTCTGAATTTTTTGGCCTATTTATCTGTGAATATAAATGTTAGATTTGTGATTTTTTTCCAACCTGCTTCAAAATTTCCCATAAACACTTGTATGTTTTTGATTCTTTCCTCAAATGGCCTTTATTTAACCTACAAGCACCCCTTAGGTGTTTAGAGGTGCGAGATATTTGACCAGCTTTTTATCCTGAGTGTGTACTTTAGATATATAAAAATTTGGTTGGTATTAGACATGAAACATAGTCTACACTTTAAAATATTCACCCTATCATTTGAGGTCAGTATAGAAAAGGAAAGGGAGGAGGAGAGGGAAGGTTATAGGGAGGGGAGATTATCTGGCCAGGAAATTGGCTGCATTGGTTTTGAACATGCTTTGTTATTGATACCATATGTCTGTTCTCACAACTACTAAGTCAACCCTTTGGCTTCTGTGAATTTCCACATTTCTGACTATTTGCATGACTTTCTAAGATCCAGGCCATTTTAATATCTCTATCTTTGGGCAGTCTTAACGCACTATGTCCTATGTGTTTTCAAACTTGTGTGTAATTATCTACTTTAATTAATTCATAATCTTGTCTCCAGGGATGAATCAAATGAACCTTCTGACTTTTAAGGACTCATCCTAGAAGGGGGACTTATTACCTATGCCAAGTTACTTTGTGATCCCAATATCAGCACTAGGAGCCGCTCTAATTCAGTGGTTGCATTTCTCATTTTGGCAGGTACAGTGGAACAAAATCAGTACTTTGTTAGATGGTTGAATCTCTGGGCCTAAATTCTGGGACTGCTAGAAAATCACTGAATGTCTATGGACAAAATGTCTTAGCTTCTTAAACTTCACCCTTTGGTTTGTAACATAGGAATGATAGTCACTCTATTAATTTTTCAGAGAAATAAATATGATTTCATATGTAAAATGCCTAAATGATAATTTGCATATATTTATTAAAGATTAATATCACATGAAACCTTCATATTCTCAATAGAAATTCCTATCTTTTAGTGAGTAAGCACTTAGTTTATTTTTCTAGTTAATAGCCCATAAGTATCAGTGACAAATTTCTTACGGAAAAGGCAAAGTGAAATTATAACACAAACTCATATTAACAAGGTTTAAAATTTTCCAACTAATTTGTTTTAAATTATTATGTATTCCAATCAGCAAGTGTATCATGTCTCCTCTGAAAATAATTAATGTGAAAACTCATAATTTTTTTGAAAAAAAAGATCTAGAAATGAGCAAAATATGACAATGTTTTTAAAAATGAAAATATGTTTATATATTTGGTCATAAAACATTGAGTTATCCAAGAACTTATTTGATTCAGTCTTTTGTCCATTTATAACATGTGATTGATTCTTCTGTTCAATGTGCCATTCATTAGAACAGTCATACTATGACATTTCAATGTATAGAGTTTTGGATAAACAAGGAGTGAAGTCGTACTCTTGAAATATAATATATGGTTCAGATGACATGCAGTCACATGGTCTAATCATAAGAAGATGAGAAAGGGAATCAACTTTTAATGAATATTTAGCCCCTGAACAGATACTTTACAAACAATACTCCTTTCAATGCTTAGGACCACCCTGTAAAGCAAATACCATTCCTGATTTGTACATGTGG
Organism: Fukomys damarensis; assembly: GCF_012274545.1. NCBI lineage: Eukaryota > Metazoa > Chordata > Mammalia > Rodentia > Bathyergidae > Fukomys > Fukomys damarensis. The sequence continues at coordinate 81,206,545 of NW_022900951.1, forward strand.
AAATGTAAACTCAGAGTTTTTAAATCCTACCTAAAACCATGCAGCTGGTTAAGAATGGAGCTGGGATTCAAACTCTTGTCTTCATTATTGTAGTTCCCTGTTCTTTTTACTATACAGCACACAATAAACTAATCCTGTATCCAGATATCAGAAGAATAGAGGAGACTATTTTCAGAGGCTGTTCAATGGTAAATCAAATCTCTCGCAGTAAACAGATGTGACTACATGTGAAAGGGCAGAGTAATGAGAATACTAAATGGGCAAATTATGAACAAGTCATAATTAGGTGCTTCTGTTATTAAAAAATTTAGGGATCCTGCATATTACACTCGTAGTTAGGTGCAACTCAACTGTTACCACCTGACGTCCTCAAAAAACTAAGAAAAGACGAAAGTCGATGTTGAAGAAATATATCTGTATAATGTGTGGAATGGTATCTGTTAATCATTTTGGTGCCCTGTGCCTATCTTAAAGGTGAGAGCAGCAGTATTTTCACTTTAGGTGTATAGGGGTGCTATTGTTTTCACTGGGAAATGAATAAACAGTGCTATAGTTTTATGCACCAAGGAAATTGTATAGGATTTTAATACATATATTAAGCATCCCCCAGTCTTCTCAGGAAAATTCAGCTATCATTTCCATCCATGTTGTTCATATATTAAAGTATGGTGAATCTTTAAATAAATTATTACAGTAAAAGACATATTGATATATTTATCACCCTCAAAATGCTTCCCCTTTCTTTGAATGTATTTATCCCAGCATTCTTGCCATTTTATAAAGCAGTTCTGGAGTTCTTTTTTTTTTTACTTTCTTTTTCCTTTTATTGAGTTTATTGGTACAATCTAGGTATACAATACAGTTACATTCATCATTGGGATTCTGTACCTTTACATGATAGGTCTTGATTCTCATTTTTCCCCTTGTCCCTGCCCTTCCTTCACCCCCTTCCCCCCTCCCCATTTACAAACACTTTATTTCCATTTTTTCATTTTCTCATATTTTTTTTCTTTTCCCTTGTTCCCTTTCCCCTATCCTTCCCAC
>NW_022900951.1:81207655-81229799 GCF_012274545.1 Fukomys damarensis
GTGTTACAGTGTCACATGGCAATGAATGAAAAGTAGTTCCACTGGAGTCTGTTCATATCTTGAAGACAGGAAGAGAGCATCCCATAAGTATTTTTAATTTAAGTTCTTTCATAGGTTTTTACTTATGATAGTTGCTCATAATATTGAGCATTTTTGCCTAGTAAAATTACATTCATTCAGATCACCTTGTTCTTCTTTTTAAGTTACAGTGTCACATGGCAATGAATGAAAAGTAGTTCCACTGGAGTCTGTTCATATCTTGAAGACAGGAAGAGAGCATCCCATAAGTATTTTTAATTTAAGTTCTTTCATAGGTTTTTACTTATGATAGTTGCTCATAATATTGAGCATTTTTGCCTAGTAAAATTACATTCATTCAGATCACCTTGTTCTTCTTTTTAAATTTTCAAATTATGATATGCTTATCTAGATGTAGCTCCTTTGTAACATTTTTATTAGTGCATATTAGAAGGAGTTTCATCTTAGCATATTAATCCATGCATTACATCTCTTTTCTACTGCCCCACCTACATCCTTTGCTTTTCCTCCCCTCATTATTTTCCTCTTCTCAGATAGTCTCCTCTTCTTCTCTTTTTTCATTGAGCTTATTGGTACTTTTTAACTTTACAGTATAGTTACATTTATCATTGAGATTTTGTGCCTTTACATGACAGGTTCTGGTTCTCATTTTTTCCCCTTGTCCCTGCTCTCTCTTCACCCCTCCTCCCTCCACTATTTACGAAGACTTTGTTTCCAATTTTTCCTTTTCTCATATTATTCGTTTCCCTTTTTTCCTTTCCCCTACCCTTTCCACTTCACCTTTAGCCCTTTTCTTCCTACTTCACATTATCAGTCATATAATCTGGATCTTATTTACACTTTTATTTTTTCACACCAGAGAAACTATTTGGTATTTACACATGCATGTCTTATTTCTTTCACTTAAGAGTATGGCCTCAATATGCATCCATTTTCCTATGAATGACTCTAGTTTCTCATTCTTTATGGCTGAGTAGTACTCCATTTTACAGAAAAAAACATATCTTCTTTATCCAGTCTCCAACTAATGGGCAATTGGGTTGTTTCAAACTTTTAGCTACTATGAACTGTGCCGCTATAAATATGGGTGCACATATATCACTGTAATATGATTCATTTACTTACTAGCATAGATACTTGCAATGCCCATCCAAGGAAAGTTGTATAACACTGTGAGCTGATTTTGAAAATAATTTTAAACAATTTCAACTAGGATTCTTTTTAGCTATTCTGTCTGAAATTACTGAAAGTTTTAAATGGGAACATCCCTTTCATTATTTCGTGTGGTTTGACTAATAGCCATTTTCTGTAAGAGTAGCTCCTCAATGATAAGTATTTTTCAGATATGATATTATTTTGCTGAGGATCAACTCAGTGCTTCAGGCATGCTAGAGAAGTGTAGTATGACTGAGCTAAATTCCCAGCTGTGTAGCTAAATAAAAAGATTTCTGGGAAATAATATTTTAACCTAACTAGCTAGCAGTTACTGAATACTAATTAAGTATCACATTCTGTTTTAAGACCTTTGAACATTTAAAATAATTTGATTCTCATAATAATTCTCTGAGGGAAAACACCATTATGATCTCCATTGTACAGATTAAGGCAGTGAAGCATAGAGAGGCTAAGTAATTTGCCCAAGGTCATATAGGTCACATAATCAATATGTAGGAGTGCAAGGGTTCACATATAGGTAACACAACTCATGAATGTCCTATTAGTTACAAAATTATAGTGCCTGATTATACATCTTAGTTCCAGGCTTTTTTTTTTTTTTTTTTTTTTTTTTTGTGTGTGTGTGTGTGTGTGTGTGGTAGCGGGGATCGAACTCCGGTCCTTGCGCTTGTGAGGCAGGCCACCTAAGTGCCAGGCTTTTAAACAAATTATAGGAATAACTGTCATTAGCATTAATTTTTAAGTATTATGCATTTATTCTGCTCCTTGATCTCCTTCACAGACTTTAATTAGGATTTTTTGTTTGTGCTTCACTCTGCTCCTCTTAGCTGGGAATCCATATTGTTTTTGCCAACTCTGCATCAAAAGCCATTGCAGGTAGCTTTCTTCCTGTGTCATCTAATTAAAATATCCCTCTTTGTTGTTCTACTTGAAAAGACTAGCTCTCCACATTTTCTGATCTCTTTTTATTATTCTAGTTATATGTAATGAAAGCCCACTGAAATCTATTTGTGTAGGAGAGCAAAGTTTTCAGTTTTTTCTTCAAGAGTATCTCACTTCCCCTGTAGGCTCAAGTAAGAATCCATCTGCTTTGTTCAATATTATTTGAAATTTCTATATACAGTAATTCATGTGGATCTCTACTTATATAGTCTTAGACTCATACTGCTTCGAGAAATTCAATTGTCATGACAATTTGAAAACCAACAGATAGGTATTTCTCCCAAACAAAAAGGGATTTGAGGATAAATGTATTTTCACCACAGCCATGTTAATGATTCCGCTGGTGTCTAGAAAATAAAATATCACACTTACCTTTCCAACTTCACTTGTCTCATGTTAATCATTATAATTTGTTTCCTCCCAAATACTTTTGTACAATTATAAGGCACATGGATATTGAAATCTTTTCTGAAATATTATTTATATGTAGCTAATATCTGATATGTCAAAGACCAATCATTCATTGTGCAGATTTGTGTCTTTCATATTTTCTTCTAAACTTGAGACTGGTCTTAGTATATTTTTCTGAGTAGAAACATTGAAAATTTAAAAAAGGAATTTTTTGCCTAAGGAGACGGCAGTTTCCTTTGAGAATACATATCTATATCTATATCTATATCTGTCTATCTATCTATCTATAGAGGGAGGAGGGAGTTTCTTTCTATATCATCGGATTTTCTGGAAACCAATTGCTTCTTTCATAGGAATAGGTTAGAATAACCCTTCTTTACTTTTCCTGACTACAGTGCAATTTCAAGAGAAACTTTTGACTTTGGAATAAATTCTTATAGAGGAATTCCTTCTTGAGGATTCCAAAAAAAGTGCTATTTTAAACACATAGAGGCAGTACATTTTCATCCCCATCTGATAGCTATTTTGCTGATTTGGTTCTACCTTAGATTTCATTGCTTTAAATACACATCTATTCATATACTTGGGCTCAACATCAGTTAAAATTGTTTTTGACTCCTATCATTTGCTCCATTTCTTTCTTCTGAATTTCATAGAAAACTTGCATTTAAGACTTTTTAATATACTAAATGAGAATAAAAAGAATGATTATTTGTATAGAAAATATACCTCCGATATTTTTAATTGGTTCAAGTGTATTTTTGCACATTTTTCTACCATTTCATTGAGTTTTCTGTTATTTACCTCTGCCTCTCATTTCCATTTTAATATACAACTTAAATCCTATACTTTTTTTTCTTTTGGTTTATTGAGATAGGTTCTTTCTATGTAGCTCAGACTGGTCTTGAACTATGTAGCCCAGGATGGCCTCGAACTCCTGGTGATCCTTCTGCCTCAGCTTCCCAAGTGGTGGGATTGCAGTCATGTACCACCGATCCTCACTAAGTGCTGTATATTTTTCAATAGTGAAACTAATTTTCAGGAAGTCCTCTCAGAGCCAGCCAGCTGGATTAATTTAAAACGGCTGGAGTCCATATAGTGCCCCCAAAAACCTCTTCAACTGAAATAGATAAAAGAAGCCCATAGAGGAAGTTTGCCATAGGAGAGGTTTGTGCCAAGTTTAGCGAAAATTCTCAAAAGCTAGAAAAGAGAGTTTTGTTGATAAAAAGGATTATAATGCATGTTTGTAAACACTGAGGCTTGGCTTACTCCTATCTAGTGAGGACAAGTATTAGAAAGGCCAAACTCAATGTAAGAAGAAATCTATGAGATTAAAAATCAACACTGCGAAGTTTTGTTTCAAAATTGTTTTCCTCTTTGTTTTTGTGTTCTTTAACTTTTTACAGGTACATTAATTTTTTTTGTTGTTGCTGCTGTTAGTTTTGGTAATCACTCATGGTTTTTTAATTCATAGTTTACAATTGCTTTTATTTGAACTTTTGTTTGTTTTGCTGACTCAAAGAAAGGGACTACTACTATTTTGGTTTCAGAAACTACAGTAAGAGCTTTTTATCTCTGGACCTAAACAAGTCATTTGGAAACATTATAATTGCTTCCTATGCCCAACCCAGTTCTTTAGTAGTTACCAAAGTATTCAATGAGTTGTCTTCTGATCTTACAAAGGTGCTTAACATTTTCTATTTTCTTCTGCTTATTTTTCATATCATCTCTTTCTTTTTAAAAAAAATTTTCAGCTTTAATTGAGTTTATTGGTACATTTTAGGGATACTGTACAGTTACATTCATTGTTGGGATCTTGTATCTCTACATGACAGGTCTTGGTTCTCATTTTTTCCCCCTGTCCCTGCCCTCCCTTCACCCCCTCCTCCTCTCCCCATCTACAAACATTTTATTTCCTTCTTTTCATTATGTCACATTTTTTTCTTTTCCCTTATTACCCTTCCCCTAACCATCCCACCTTCCCTACACCTTTATCCCCTTTCTTCCCATTTCACAATGTCAGTAATCTTATTAGGATCTTATGTATTATTGCAGTTTATTCACACCAGAGAAACTATTCGGTATTTACGCATATATGTATGCAGAACACTTTTGTAAAATCTTCCAGATTTGGTTGAATGAGCAGTGGTGAAACTCTTACTGTTACCAATGGCCCGCCCATTTTCTACTTAAAATCATTGCCCCCTACTACACAACTTTTGGTCATTTATCTCTGGAATGATTTAAAATTCTATTGCCTGGAATAATGCCTTTGATTCCTTGTCAGTATTGTTACTGGATTTCTAAAGGTTTTAGATGTTATTAGGACCGATCATTTTGTTTGATTTTCCCCTGACTATTTATAGTGATGAATCATGTAAAATGACAATTTAAAAAGCATCATCTGTTAAATTTTAGGGGATGTGCTGCAATATTAATAAAGTCAGTTTGCCTCCCCTGAATGCTTACAAGTGAACTTCAGAAATAAATGGCCACAAAACAGCGTAGGGAGACAAGAAGTTAGTAATGAATATTTTGTATACAAATGATTCGCTTATAGTTACTTAGAGTTGATTTTCTCACTCATAGCTCAGATAGAAATGAACATTTTCCAGAGATTTGTTGATGAATATCAATGTAAAGACCCCCAAATATTGTCAGAATTTCATGTTGATAAGTAACAGTGTTACTCTTGCTCTAACACGTGAAAAAGGAAAGGAAACCCAGACTACCTGCTCACCTGAACTGTATTGGTGTGCTTGGTCGAGTATGAAATAGAGCCTGAGTGATCAAAGGTAGTTTTTGCTGCCATCCTCTCCCTAGTCTCTGCCCTGAAGCTATGCCTCTTTTGTCATTTCACTCCCTCTTGGTATTGATATTCCTATTTCTGGGAATTAAAACTCAGAGTCTTATGTATGCTACACATGCACTCTACCGTTGGACTACATCCCACTCCCTTTTCTCATCTTTCTATTCCATGAAAACTTACCCTTCTTCAGTCTCATTCTGACAAGCTCCTCATCATTTGCTGTTGAGGTGGAAAATGAAGTAGAAAGTCAATCCTTGTAATTTTTTGTTGTATTCTTTGAAAAAGTTACTAGGTCGCTCATATATCACAGTAGCTTAATCTAACCCCTTAGCTTTATAAATGCACATTCCCCAAAACCTAAAAGGCATTGAGTTTGGATTTTCATTGAATACTGGCTCTCAAATATCTGTATGTAAGAGTCAGTAAATCTAAGACTCAGAAAGGGTAAGTCAATTTCTCGAAGTTATTAAACTATTTCGTGAAATTGGCATTTTTGAGGATTCTGATTCTCTAACAAAACACATTGTCTGGTTAAACAGATGGACCCCACAAACTGATCTTATTGGCTAAGAGAAAGTCAATGCTTGGTGTTTAAGTCTCTATAACTTGGTCTTATCCTATGTGGATAAGTTTATTTCTATAATATATATTCTGCATAGATCATATTTGTCATTTTCTAGTTGTTTGATGTATTTCTGTAATGTCATTCCATTTAGACTTGAAATTTTTGACTGCATCTTATACATTTTTTCATTAAGTTTATTGGTATATTTTCGGTATACATTATGATCACATTCAACATTGGGAATTTGTACCTGTACACGATATATCTTGGTTCTTGTTTTTTCCCCATTCCTCTTCCCTCCCTTCTACTCCTCCAAACCTCCCTATTGACAAAAGACTTGGTTTCATTTTTCCTTCTTCTCATATTTTTTCTTGCGCTTCTTTTTCCCCCTACCCCCCAATTTCTTCCCCTTTAGACCTTTTCTTCCTATTTCCCATTATCTTTTATACAACTTGGTCCTTATTTTCACTTTCAGTTTCTCACACCAGAGAAACAATTCAGTATTTACACATGTGTGTCCTATTTATTTTACTCACATCTTATATATTTTTAATTTCCTCGTTTCTTTAGCACTTTGTACAGGGTTAAGTATACTAAAAAATTAAATTAAAAATTCCAGTATCTCCCACTTATATATAATTGACTTTTATGTCACTAATACTGGCACTGCTGATACAGTCAGTATTAATACAGCTACTTTTCTTTCTCTTCCTTATTTGGCCCAGTTGAAGCCTTACCTGAAATGCTAGGACTGTATTAGAAAAAGTCCTTTTCTGAGTAAAATCCTTCACCGTAGTTTCAAAACAAAAGAACTTGCCTTACGTTCCACTGACTTTAGTCTCATTTCCTACAGGCAGACATAGCATTGCAGTGGTAATCACGTGTGGCCTCCTTTTGGTAGTGATTAAATTGAGTGTTTCTGTTTTTCAAGGATGTGACATTGAAGGGTTAGCTGAAACAAGGTAGTATGATTAACTATTCTGTTTAAGAGTGTTTATTATTCCCATGGAGATACAACCATATTTACCTATGAGCTGTGTTTAAACATGAATGATGCATCTTATTTACATATTTTCTACTGATTTTAATATTACATACAGATAATAGAAAAGAACTTACGAGTTACATATCTTTCTAATTTTCTTTCTCTCAGGGAATGTGTGGAATGTAATAATTCCATATAAAATTTAACATGGACATTTTCTCTGCTTAGGTTGATCAAGATATAATCTGGGTTTGATAGTATAGGGTTAAACAACATTTCCATATACTTTTTATGCTACTATACATTTTCTTGTAGCTTTTAACTTGTTAGGATCTAGTATCTAAGAGATTTCTGTGGGTGCCCAAATACTGGGGTATTTCTAGTGAATAATGTCAAGTGGTCGCTAACCTTCTATGATTCTTTCTATCCCTTATTCCTTTCTTTTCTGGGCGTTAAAACTAAGGGACTAGACTGTCCTTCCTTTTAAATTTATTAATAAAATAATTAATAAAATAAAATGTCCTTCAGATAAAATATCACAGTAGCAAACCACATCCTGCCAGGGATTTAGCTCAGCATCACAGTACCTCCTTGGCAATTGCAAGATCCTGAGTTTGATCCCTGGTACGCCCCAAAAAATCCCAGGATAAGCAGTTAATCTAGCCTTTTCTGTAAGACTGTCATGAGTCCCTGATTCTAAGGAATACTGAGTAATAGATGTGGGAAAAAAATCACAGATTAAATACATTTGGGAAAATTATATTTTAATACTTGCCTTCTCTGATCATTTAATATGCTAATGATTCTTGTGAATTCTCAGGAAATGGATATAGTAGGCACTGTTTGGAACTTTTTTGATATAGACTATACCTCACAGAACTTGCAACTAAGTGCACAGAGCACATTTCGGGAAATAGTACATTAGATCTAAAATCCCCCACTAAGTATGTGAAGACATGAATCCTCGTTGTTATCTGCCATAAAATAGATATGTGACCTTGGAGAAGTTACTTTATTTCTCTTGTATCTTCTCATTTGTAAAAAAAAAAAAAAAAAAAAAAAAAAACTATGATCCTGAGCTAAATCAGGTTCAGGCATGGGGGATCATTTATCAGAATCAGTGCTGAGGCTTTTCCAGTCATAATGACAAGGTTTAACCCTCCTATCTTCTTTGAAGTTCACAGTTAATACTACTTGGGGGTCACACAGAGTTCCTTATCTGTGTTGCAAAGGAGAGTTGAGGACCACAGGAATATATCCTCTTTGAGTTTGCCTCCATCTCACATATAGAATATGTATTCCTGGCAGGCAGTTATCACAGAGTTTAGCATGGGTTTCTGAAAAGTCATTCCTCTTTTTTGTTCCTGTTACGCTCCCTGATGATATTTTCTGATATTTGGAAGGAGTTATAAACATTTACTATTTACCATCTCCTTCAGTAATACTTGTGTCTTAGGTGGTATTCTTTAGAAGCTAAGACTGGTATTAGGGTTATTGTGCAACTAGTTTGTTGGAATAATCTCAAGAAAAAAATGAAGTAAGAGCGTACTAGAGGAGGAGAAGGAGCTGGAGTCACTGGAACATGTGTTGCATCCAGTGTATCTTGCTCTGAGGCAAAATGAGGGACTTTTGTGCTCCTGGATCTGTCATTTATTAATGATGGGTCCTTTCTGGAATGAAATATACAGGTGAGGCGACTTCCATCAGCCCCTGAGAATGGTGCAGCTGTGATCCATTAGAGGCTAAACTTTAAAGAATCTGGGTCACGACTCCCCAACCCCTGCCTTTAGTGACTCTGGGCAGGGCACCAACAGCATCTGCTACTATTTACTTGTTGGGAATCAAAAGTCTCTTTGGTTTCACACCTGCATATGAACACTTATCAGATACATTCCACAAGGCAGTTGTTAAATGAGAGTTATATAGTTGTTACATATGTTATTTTAGTTATTTGAGTACCTATTAGTCAAGCTGCATGATAGGAGATACTGTGGAGATAATTAAGAGAATTATTATATTTACTCTGGAAAATTATATTATATTTACTCTGGAAAAGCTTACTTTGTTAGTGTGATGAATAGAAAGTGCATAATATTGTAAACTATCAAAGATGAGGATATGACCATTTGTTACACAAATGGTATCAACTAGTATCAGAGGCAGCATCCTTAGGTGATAATAGTAGGGTGACTTTCAGAGAAGATCCAATGTCCTGAGCAAATTTGGTGTTGGTGTGGACAATGGATCATTAATGTTTGGGAAGGTGTATGGAAAAATATGGAGGAAAGTAGGACTTTAATATAGCCCATAAGCACTAGGAAAAGAAAATTGTAGGTATGCATTATGAGAGAGCATGGAAGATTCTGGCTTAAATGGATCAGAGGATTGTATTTCAGCATAGTAAAAAAGAGCATAGTAATATAGGAAGGCAGTAGGCTGTGAAAGAAATACACAAACAGGCAAAGGAATGTGAATTCACTTCATAGACAGTGGTGAATATCTTTGAGCATGAGAATCATCTCATTGGTATTTTAGAAAGTATCATTGGGCAACATGAAGAAGCAGTTGAAGCTGTCTTTATTGCAGGTTTTAAATGGATAAATAGACTTTAATATGTCTGAAACTAGTTTATTTAAATCGTTCATGTTGGTGACTTTTATTTAGAATGCAGTTACCTAACTCAGGTCATATGCTTGATTATGTTCAAGTTTTCATGAGCAGCTGTGCAGGTCATCAGGCATCCCTGATTATTTTTTTTAAAGGTGTCATTAAGTAGCAAGAAAGAAAAAGCCTCCTTCAAATTTACAGTCTGCTTTTCAAACCAAAAGCTAAGGATAATTATTCATAATCATTCCTAAATTTGAAATGTGACATTGTTCCACGAGTCGCCATCTAGGTTTTAACCACACAAGAAAAGCACAACTTACTTGCACATAGGCAATTTAAGAAAGAATTCAGAGAAATATTCTGCATTTTTCTGTTGACTTACTATTTACAAATTTGGAATTGTATCACTCCAAGGACACTCTCCAGTAATAGTACATTGAAACAACCAGCACCTTTGGAGCACCCACTGCATGCAGGAAAACTAGAGTCAGGGCTGGTTACAAAAGTAAGAAAATGTTTTTGCCATTGGGGATGCCATGGTATAAATAGAATAGAATGTTTGAGAAATTGAATGTTTGAAGAAATGTATGAGAGCATTTGTAAAGCATTATCTAAAACAAGGCAAATAAGCAGATTTTTTTAAATCAGTTATTGAACTTGGGTCTCTGTGCTTGCAAGGCAGGCAGCGGAACCACTGAGGTAAATGCCCGGCCCTAAAAGAAGGCATATAAGATATCAAATGAGAATCAATGTCAAATGGCTAGGCAAGGTCACAAAATAGGATTGAGTCATGAGTCACAAGATTTTAATTTTCTGACCAGACCATTTTTGTTCTCACAGAAGTGGGTCAAAAAGAGAAGGGAATGCTGTGTGTGTGTGTGTGTGTGTGTGTGTGTGTGTGTGTGTGTGTTTCCCTGAATAGTACCTCCAGTTGCCAAAGACCATGCCATCAAATTTGAAAATATCCTTTCTGTTAATGTAGCTCCTCAGTGGTAAATCATCATATATTTTAGAAGAGTCAAAATCCTTTGTGCATAAACCACGTTATGTGGCAAGAATTGTACAGCTGACTCTAGACTCACAGAGTGAGTCTCCAGTCCTCATGGCAGCACAGCTATTCACTCTGGACTGCCTAAGGGACTGACCTAAGTATAAAGAAAATACCCATCTTCTAACTCACAGGTGGAGATTCTTACACTGAGGTCCAAACACGGGTCCAGAAAATAACACAGGTGCTAGGATTTCAGAGTGGTGGAAGGAGTGGCAGAAAATGGAGCTACTAAGTTAGACTAATTTTGGCAACTACTAGCTCAGATGGGTTGGGGATAAAGAAAATGAATCCTAGGTGAAAGAATGGGATAAGGGAATTGTCATCTGAGCCACATTAGGTTAGAAGCCAGGGCTGATACATGGTGGGAAAATTTTGATTCCGAATGAAGGAAGCCAAAATGTCATCAAAGCAGAAATTAAGCCAAAGTTGTGGGCAACAGCCCAGATTTCTCCTAGCAAAATATCTCACAGATTTAAAGGGCCTGTATCTTCGAGGGCACAGTTAACAGCACAGGTGTGTTTGTTTGTTTGTTTATTTATTTATTTATTTATTCATTTATTGTCCCTGCCCTCCCTTCACCCCCCTCCTCCCCTCTCCCCATCTACAAACACTTTATTTCCATCTTTTCATTATCTCACGTTTTTTTTTCTTTTCCCTTATTACTCTTCCCCTACTCTTCCCACTTTCCTTACACCTTTAGCCCTTTTCTTCCTATTTCACATTGTCAATTATCTCATTAGGATCTTATGTACTATTATAGCTTTTCACACCAGAGAAACTATTCGGTATTTACACATGTGTGACTTATTTATTTCACTTAGGAGTATAGCTTCAATATGTACCCATTTGACTATGAATGAATCTATTTTCTCATTCTTTATGGCTGAGTAATATTCCATTTTATAGAAAAACCACATCTTTATCCAGTTTCCAACTGATGGGCAAATGGGCTGTTTTCAAGTTTTAGCTATTGCAAACTGAACAGCACAGGTTTTAAAATCAGAAATGTGAGTATAAATCTCAACTCTAACACTCACTACCTATAGAACCATAAGTAAATGCCTTAATTGTGCTGACTCATTTGTTAATAATAAGACACATGCAGCATTTTGCCACATAGATTTGAGTGCAATTACATTAGTTAATACATGTTAAAGATCTGACCTAGTGCCTGGCATTTAGTAAGCACTCAATATAATGCAACTGATTCATATCATTCTTCCTCAACCACAAACAACAGAAAAACAGAATGTGGTATTCCAAGAAGATTGGATCAAATAATTCAGGATACATTTTTTTCTTTGAAAATGTTCTCTAGACTAATAACTAAAATACTTGAGACAGAAAATTTCAGTTACCTGGTATTCAAATACTCTAAAAGTTCAAAAATTATAACTCAGCTGTGTATCCAGTATGTCAACAAGACAGCGTTCACTTTTACAACAGGGAAGGAACTTAGAACAATTTTTTTATATGCTCATATAAAAATAAGTGACAGAAATTAGCCTCTAACAGAAAGGAAAATGGCTTGATAAGGAATTGTTTTCCATATTACCTTCAAAGGTGGTGGATGTTTAAAATGCTTTGAAATATTTACATTTGTTATTGTGAATTCCTGCATGTTTAGATATGTGCACATTTTCAAAATTTTTATAATTAATACATATTAAGTTTATATATTAATGGCTTCACTGTGACATTTCCATACAGACATATATTTTACTTTGATTGTCTACACCCTCTTAACTACCCTATGTTACCCTCTTCTCTACCTCCTTCTCCTCCTCCTTTCCCTTTAGTAGTCCCTCTGCTTCACTCTGGGTGTCTTCTCTGTTTAACTTAAATTCCACACATGAGAAAATACAGGTGTACTTGTCTTTCTGTGCCTGGCTTATTTAACACGATAACCTTTTGTTACATCCATTTTTCTGAAAATGGCATGATTTCACACTCTAAATATTGAAGTAATTTCTTACACCTCTTTATCCATATTCCCAGTATGCTTAGTACTGATGTCATATGTAATGGTAACATGTGCTCATACACTCACTGATCAGCTCAGAGGAGTTTCTGGTGGCCTTTGTAAAATCTACTTTGAAAAACTACATTAATGTAGGCATTTTTTAGATTAGTAAGAATAAGTGATTTTAATGGCTTAGATTCACAGATGAAATTTACAAAGAGAATGATTTCTTCAATACTGAAAAGAGACATAATCTGAGGATTAATTCATTCTTATCAGAAAATGAGATTTCAGTATGAATGTGCTTTTAACTATTCTGGTGGCTTGAAACTAATTCTGTCAGCTTGTCACCACTGCTCTTACACTTTGCGTTCTCTTTGAGTGAAATTGTCTTTTACTGTTTATAAGGCAGGCTGAGTACATTCCCACAATACTACACTAGTTTTTTAGAAGTATAACAAGCCACAGTTCTTCTCTTCAGCACTCTTCAAATATACTGGTGATCTCCCAGGCCACTAAATACAAATTTATTGGATCTCTGGAGACTAGAATCCTTATTCTAAACCTGACTTCTAAATACTTGTCAGGTCAGTGTTTTGTTAAGTGATTAAAAGGACATTGAACTTCTCAGTGGAAAGAGAAAGTTAAACAGGCAGGTTGTGGCTTATAGGTTTAGGATTTAAGTAGACTTGCAGGTGGTAGGATGTTGAGAAATGGTATTATCCGCTCAGTGTAAATTTCCTTGCCCTTTTCTGAAGCTTCAAGGACTGGAGTCTGAAGCATTTAAAAGATACTGTACACAAAATCCCAGCAGTTTAGCAATTCACAAACATTTTTCATTTCACAGATGCAGCTAATCATTTCCCATATATATTTATTATTCCCAAATATGACTCTCTACAGAGAAATACCTTCCAGCATGAATAGAAAGATCGGAACCACTTTTAAGATTGCAATAATTCAAAAACTATTTCTTTATTAAATTGTGCTAGCACATTTCCTTGCTACAAAATAAGATTGAGCATCAGGTTACAAACATTAAAATTAGGGGTTTGCTTATGGAGGGTTCTTGTAGTCTACCAACACTTTTAGGACACATTTTAAAGCTGATAATCAGTGGGAAATGGTTGGCTTGTAAAACACTTACTGCCAATGTTGTAATTGTTAAAGTTTTGCATGACTCTGATTAATCAGGGCTACCATATGCAATGCCATTACCTTCCTTCTCCCTAACCTATGTTTTGGTCCCTATAGTACCTACTTCTAATAGCAATCTGCAGTCATACATTTTCAACACTATTTATCCTTTTAGATAATTGTTACAGTACTAAAGTTTTAAGGAAAAATTCAAGGAAGCATTGTTCTTGCAATTTTTCAGCCGCACAGTATCTATGTGATCCCTTATTTATTCCCTAAGTTTGAAGGATGAATCTAGATTTTAATATGGTTAGTACTACTAATAATAAACGAATGTGTTGGTATGATAATGAAAATATAAATTAAATTAAAAATTTCGCATTTATTCCCTTGAAGTACCAGTAGAAGCGATATACGTAGTAACCCTAATATCCAGCAGAGCTTTATTTTGGGGGGATTTGTTTGTTTCTTTGTTTCTTTTTCTTTTTTTAGTACAGTTTTGCAGTACATAATGACAACATTGACTCTGGGAATTGATACATGTATGTAACACATTTCAATTCGCTTCTTTTTCCCCTCTCCTTCCAACTCCCTTTTATTTTTACAGCATCAGATGCATTTGTCTTATATTTATCTTAGAAAGTTATACAGATTGAAAACCAGATTCATAGGCCAAAGAAAATATAAAACATGTAAGATGATTATACTAAGTCAAGGTATACTTTTAAAGGTATTTAAGCATGTGTGTCTGACTTCACTTAAAATTTTGGTATCAAGGCATGCCCATTTTTATACAAATGACTCAAGATTATCCTATTTATGGCAGAGTAGTACTCCATTGTATATAAATACCATATTTTTGTTATCCATCATCTGTTAATGGATATATATAGGCTATACCCAGGATTGAACTACTGTGGACTGTGCTGCTATAAACATGGTTATGCTTATATCTCTGCAGTATTATGTCTGTAATACTTTTGGGATGATATCTAGAAGGGGAATAGCTGGGTCAAATGGAATTTTTACTTTAATTTTTGAGGAATCTCCATACTGATTTTCATGGTGGTTTATATCAGTTTACATTCCCACCAGCACTGAAGAAGAGATCCTTCTCCCCATGGTGCCGCCTACATTTGTTATTGGTTGATTTCTTGATAATAGTCATTGTTTCTAGAGTGAAATGGAGACTCAGTGTTGTTTTAATTTGCATTCCTTGAATGGCTAATGATTTTGTACAGTTTTTCATATATTTATCAGCCATTTGTATTTCTTCATGTGTAAAGTATCAATTCATTTCAGATGCTCATTTTTTTATTCATTAAGTTTATTGGTACATTTTAGGTATCAGTATGATCATTGGGAATATGTACCTGTATATGATGTATCTTGGTTCTTTTTTTTTCCATTCCCTGCCTTCCCTTTAATCCCTGCACCCCGCCCTATTCACAAAGACTTTGTTTCCGTTTTTTCCTTTTCTCATATTTTTTCCTTTCCCTTCTTTCTTTCCCCTACACACCCCCCTACTTTCCCTTCACCTTCACTTTTGGACCTTTTCTTGAGTCTTTAAATTTGGGGTGTTCAACATTTTAAAAATATTTATAGATTCTAGATATTAGAATCTGACTAAGGAACAGTTGGAAAAATTTCCCATTCTATAGACAGTCTCTTCACTCTCCTAGTGGTTTCCTTTGCTGTGCAGAAACCCATTTGTTGATTCTTGGTTTTATTTTCTGAGCAAATAGGGATTTATTCAGAAACTCTTTGCCTATACTTATGTGTTCAAGAGTTTTACCTATTTTGTTTTTCAGCATGTTATGTGTTTTTGTTCTAATGCTTAGATCTCTGATCCATTTTTATTTTAGTTTAGTGCATGGTAAGAGATGTAGGCCTAGGTTCAACCTTCATCATGTGGATAGCCAGTTTTCCAAGCACCATTTGTTACAGTGGCTATCTTTCCTCCAGTGAAGGGATTTGGCCCCCTTTTAAAAAATAGCATAGCTGAATGTGCCCGGAGTTGTTTCTGTATCTTCTGTTCTGTTTCATTGATCTAGGAGCCTGATTTTTTTCCAGTAGTAGCATGCTGTTTTTATCAGTGTAGCTCTGTAGTACAAACTTGATGTCTGGGATTATGATGACCCTTCCTTGCTCTTCTTTCCCAGAATTGCTTTTTCTATTCTAGGTAGCTTCTTGTTCCACATAATTTTAGGATTGTTTTTCCCATTTCTATAAGGAATAATATTTTTTATATTGAGTGGGACCATATTAAATTTATATATCAGTTTTGGAAGTATAGCCATTCTTACTATACTGGTTTTGCCTATCTAGGAACAGAAGATATCTTTTCATTTTCTCATGTTCTCTTAAATCTCCTTTTACAGAGTATGACAATTTCCATTGTAGAGATCTTTTACTTACTTGATTGGGTTAATTCCTAAGTATTTCATTTTTCTTGATGCTATTGTGAAGGGTATTGTTTCCCTAATTTCTTTCTCAGTGAGTTTGCTATTGGTATACAGGAATGTTACTGATTTTTGCATTTTCACTTTGTATCCTGCTACATTGGTGAACTTGGATTTTAGTTCTAGGAGGCTTTTGGTGGGATTTTGGACCTTCTGTGTAGAGGATCATGTCATCAGAAAATAATGATAATTTCAATTCTTCCTTTTCTATCCGTATTCCTTTTATTTATTTATCTTGTCCTATTGCTATTGTTATTGTTTCAATATCTATATTAAAAAGAAGTAGCGATAGCAGATGTCCTTGTCTTGGTCTTGATTTTAGACAGAATGCTATTGGCAGTTGATTTGTCATAGATGGATTATATTAAATTGAGATAAAGAGTTTTTATCACTGTTTTCTTGTGGGGTTTTGTTTTTACCATAATGAATGTCACATTTTTGTCAAATTGTCTGTCTCTATTGTGATTTTTGTCCTTGATTCTGTTTATGTAATATATTACATTTATTGATTTGCCTATGCCGACTGATCCCTACATTCCTTGAGTGAATTCTACATGGTCATAGTGTATGATCTTTTTGATGATTTGTTGCATTTTGATTGCCAGTATCTTATTGAGGTTTTTTGCCTCTGTGTTCACTAAAAAGATTAGCTTGTAGTTTTCTTTTTTGGTTGGGTCCCTTTCTGGTTTGGGAATCAGGGTAACACATGCTTTAAGGAATAACTTTGGGAGCACTACTTTCTTATTCATTTATTATAGATTTTGAGGTGTGTTGGCATTAGATTTTTTCTAAATTTCTTGAAGAATGCAGCAGTGAATCCACTGGGACTTGGGTTTTACTTCAATTTTACTGACTGATATTGGCTCATTTGGGATTTTTATATCTCCTTGGTTTAACTTTGGTAGTTCTTATGTATCTAGGAATTTATACATTTCCTCTGAATTTCCATTTTACTTGATTAGAGGTTCTCAAAATAATTGCCAGTAACCTAAATTTCAGCAGAATCCATTGTGATTTCATCATTTTCATTTTTATTTGCATGGATTTGGGTCTTTTCTTTCCTTATTTTGGTTAGATTACCTAAAGTTTTATCTAGTTTGTTTATTCTTTCAAAAAACCAATTCTTTGACTCATTAATTCTTTGTATTTTTTTGGTCTCAATTTCATTAATTTCTACCCTGATCTTTATAATCTCCTTCCATGTATTAGCTTTGGGTTTGAATTGTTCTTATTTTTCTAGGACCTTTAGGTGCATCATTAAGTTATTTATTTAAGCTTGTTCTGTTTTTCTGACATGGGAATTCATTGCTATAAACCTCCTCCTTAGTACTGCTTTCATTACACTCCTTAGGTTCCAGTATATCATATTGGCATTATTGGTTGATTGTAGAAACTGTTTCAGAAATCTGACTGTGGTTGATGCTCAGAAAAATTTTTAAAATGATTGTCACTTACATTAACCAAATAGTTTTGGGGTTCCTATAACAAGCTTGACAGGGTTTTCCGTAATCTGAGAAGAATGTGAATTCCACTGTAGACCTTATATTGTCATGAAGTTCATTAATTTCCTAATTTACCAATTTAAGTTCAATTCTTAATTTTCTTATTGGAACATGAATGAAGCAAGAATTTTTAAAATGTGAAAAAAATTCAAAACAAAATCCAATTTGCATGTTTCATTAAAACTAGCAACTGAGGGTCAGGGATTTGGCTCAGTGGTTCCACCGCCTGCCTTGCAAGCACAAGGACCCAAGTTCCATCCCCGGTAACAGAACAAAAAAACTAGTAACTGAAAGAGAATAAAATTGAAGTGCATTTACTCAAAAATTTAGGAGCATGTACCTCTTCAAAAGAATTCACAAATCAACATGAGCTTAAAATTTTAACCATTTTGAGGGCAGTAGTCAGGATTAATTTAGGACCTTAACATATTATGCAAGCACTCTACCATTGAACTACTTACCCAGCCCCTCCCCCCATGTACTGGGGATGAAACTGGGACCTTGTGCTTGCAAGGCAGGCAGCAGCACCAGTGAGCTAAATCTCTGGCCCCAGGCCTTTTGATTTTTAGAGACAGTAGATTGCTAAATTACCCAGGATGGCCTTGAATTTCTTTCTTTTTTTATTAGTACATTTTAGGTATACAATACAGTTATATATTCCTCATTGGGATCTTGTACCTTTACATAAATTTCTTATTCTCCTACTTTTGTCTTCCAAGTGGCTGAGATTGAAGGGATGTACAAATTGTAACCATTTTAAATGACCACCCATATCACTTTCACTCATTTTTTAATGTCTTGGTTTAGTATCAAGCATATCTCTAGTCTAAAAATAAAGCTATTGCATTTGAAAAAGAGAAGTTATGATAAAAAGCTTGAATCAAAACAATATGAATAGAGTGATATTACATATAGAGACAAGAGCAAAAGTCTTTTTTCCCCAGCGGCTCTGAAAATATCATCAAGAGTCAATGCTTTGTCATTTAGCCTTTGAATTATAGGAATAGTCATTCTTTAGCTAGACAGCTTGCTGGGAATAAATAAAAATGGGATTGCAAGGAAGATCAGTGATTAATCCCTTCTCTACATTGCTGAGAGTCTAAAACCGTAAGATAGTACTAAATTTATTCACATAATGGATTGATTGACCTACCCTATTCAGCCCTTCACCCATTGAGGTTTTGTTCAAATGATTTTTAAATTAATTTCTGATAAGGTTTCTTGGCGGCTGTATTGTTAGAATATTTTCCCTCTTCCTTGAATGCTGTGTCAGCCTCAGATAGTTTGTCATTTGTAGCTGTTCCACTGAAATATCCAGGAGTCAGTCTGTTCATGGCCATTTATTTACCTGTGAACCCTTTGGGTGCAGAAAGGCCAAAAATAAAACAAAAGGATAAAGTAAAGGTTTTCAGTTATCTGAGGACATGAAACAACTTAAGAGTAGCATAAAGAGCAGCACTCTAAAAAAGTGCTGGATTATGTGTTAAAGTGAGGTCAGAGTGGGGCAGTCAAGGACAGTAAAAAGAGTGAAACTTGAGAATCTCACTGACCTGGTTTAATTCTCAGCCCCACCAGGTAATGTCTCTAAGCTTCTGTCTTCTCATCTGCAAAGTGCTTATATAATGGGACTTACAAGACAGTAATTACATGTGGATCAAATAAGAAATATACTAAAGTACCTAGGCAGTCCTTAGATGCCAATTAATGATAGGTGCTATGATTATCACAGACAGGTATTATCGGTAATTTTGGGGGAAATGATTTATCTGATTTGAATGGAAAAGGAAATTCTCTTAACTAGTATAACGGTAGCCACCTTCTCTATAATGAACATAATGGACCTTAGAAAATCACAACCCATTACCTGCCTGCTTAGCACAACATATGTAATACTGCTTTACATTGCAGTTTCAGTAAGGTGGACAGGCAGAGTATAGCCCAGTGTGATAATCTGACCTCTTGGTTATTACTTAAAGCCACAAAGTCATTTTTAATCTTTGTATCTTCCTCTTTGCAAGTTATTTCTAAGACAGAGAGTGTGTCATATGCTAACTAAATTTCAGATTTTAAAAAGACAGTTAGCTTTATAACTCCAGACAATAAAAACTACTTAGTAGAGAATGTTCTTTTGTTGTCCACTTGATCAATAAATTAAATAGATTGATTAAATCTGGCTGTCAGGAACAAGGACTATCACAAACATTAGCCGATAGAGCTGACCCATTTATCAGAGGCTGAGGCGGGAAAAAGACAGTCTTTGTTGTGTAATTCTATAATGTATATGAATAAATACTTCCTGCTGACAAAGTTCTGTCTACTGCCTAACTATATCACAAAGAAAAGCAGATATGATGGGAAGAAACTATACCATGTTATTTTCAGATGCTTATTTGATATGTTTTGCTTATTTTTTCCTCTTTCTACATCTACATTTGTCCTTTGAATGTCATATGATGATCCTTCTGAATTTCAGACATAATCAGCAGTTATTTACCTTTCTTCTGATCGTAGATATGTATGATATAGTACACAACAGAGATGTAAAAGATGTATAAAACTTTATCCTTGCCTTCATAAAGCATACACAAAAATATATGTGTTTGAATGATACAAATAATCTTAGTGGGTGACCAGACCTCCCAAGTAGAAGGAAGTTAAATTGAAATACATGATCAGAACAATGTGAGGCCATTACCAACTTCATTCAAGAAGTTAAGATTTATAGTAATGTTTTCAGATGTCCTGTATCTCATACCCTAGCTCTCTCACTCCCTCCTTTTCTTTTTCCTTCCATATACTTTGGCATTGGTGCATATGATGTTGGTTTGGCAAAAATCTAACCTTGATCTATGCTTAGTTCTTTTTAGTATTTACTTCCAGGGCTTTCCTTTAATTTTACTACTGGTAATCCTAAACTGATTTGAATGATTTAGAAAAAAAAGCCAAAAACAACAACAACAACAAAAATAACGCTTTTGTTTGATCCAATCTCAATTCAAGTTAGATCACTAGTCTGTATGTACAGTACTCTAACAAAGTTTCCAAAAGTGTTATATTCTTTACTTGTCCGTCTTCTCATTTAGTTTCATAAGGCTAGGAATTATCCTAAAATATCTTTTAACTAACCTAATCATTTATATACTTACTAACAAATATTTATTGATTATCCTCTATGTGCCAGATATATGAGCACTTGGGCAATGAAATGTAAAAATAATAAAGTCAACATCCAGACAATGTGAAATAGAAAGAAAAGGACCAAAGGGGAAGGGGAAGTAGGTGTGATAGGGAAAGGGAAGGAAGGGAAAGGAATATATACGAGAAAAGGAAAAAATTGAAACAAAGTCTTTGTAAATGGGGAGGGGTGGCAGGGGCATGGGAAAAAATAAGAACCAGGATATATCATGTAAAGATACAAATTCCCAATGATGAATGTCATCATATTGTATACCTAAAATCTACCAGGAAACTCAAACAATAAATAAAACCTCCCTGCATATCAAGAAAGATCAAAGTGAGTATGTGTGTGTATGCATGTGTGTGAGTGTGTGTGTGTGTTTGTGTGTGTGTGTGTGTGTAGTAGGGTAAACTCTATAAAGCACACATACAAGGAAAAAGATAGAGAAGGCTCTAAAGAAGATGTTTGAGGTGGTTCTAAGATTAAATAGAAGTTTGTTGAAATGCCAGTGTACAATTTAAAAGTAGTTTTATGAGGCTTAAATGTAGTGCAAGGAAGAGAAATAAAGGATATTTCTAAAAAGTTTGACATCTACTTGTACATGGAGGCCCTTTTATGTTCTATTGAAGACTTTGACTTTATCTTGAGGCATATTTGTAATCTACAATTTGTAAACTTTGCTCTGAATGAGTTATGAGTTACTGTTGTGGGCTAAATTGTGCTTCCCCATGCATAAATAGAAATCTTTACACCTAGTTCCTTAAAATGTGACTGTATTTGGAAATACAGCCTTTAAAAGTAAAATGAGACCATTAAGGTGGGTCTTAATTTAGTCTTCCTCATATATTTATACAAAGAACACAAATACAGAAAGAAAACCATGTAAAGACTCAGAGAAAAGAATGCCATGTAGAGAATCCCTTAGAAGAAACCAATTCTGCTCATATTTTGATCTTGGACTTCTTTCCTCTAGAAATAAAAGAAAATAATTTTCTGTTGATTAAGCTACCCTGTCTGTGCCATTTTACTATGACAATCTAAACAAATGAATACAATCATTAATAATATAGTTCCAAACCCTTTAAATTGCTTTGAAAACAAATATAGTTACATTTGGGATTATTCCTACAATAGAAACAGGATTCTCAGTAACTCAAAAAATAATGTACTTTATTGAGTGGAAATGATGTGAATATTTTGAGGAATGGAGAGACAAAGTCAGATGTTTGTTAGGAAAATTATTCCAGAAGTATGGAGAGAGGACTGGAGGAAAACTAGTTTGGAAAGTGTTGAAAGTCTTTATGGGGCTAGTAAATG
>NW_022900951.1:81229894-81233840 GCF_012274545.1 Fukomys damarensis
TTTTTTTTTTTTTTTTTTTTGTGTGTGTGTGTGTGTGTGGTACCGGGGGATTGAACTTGGGTCCTTGCACTTGCAAGGCAGGCCACCGAACTGCTGAGCTAAATCTCCAGCCTCTTTTCTCTGATTTTTAAACCAGTTCAAAAATAAAACAAATTTTGAAGATAGAGATGAAAATAGTATCTTTAATACTATAAAAGCTAGATACTTGGAGGATGTAGCTGAGCATGACAACAGAATAGACTTCTTAATACTCTTCCATAGACCAGAACTTGGAACAGCTCAGTAAATGCGTGTTTGACTCTGTTAAGAGAATATATATGTACTCAGATCACTTCCACTCACTTGTCTTGGTAGACTGCTTTCTATCAAAGTGTCTGAAATCTCTCTCTGCTCTACTCAGCTGATAAATTGTATGTCATTTAATTATTCATGAATGTATTAACCTTTTTCTTTTGAGAGAGAGAGATGATCGATAGCCATTCAGAATTCTTACAGCATCCTAAGGAGTAAAGCTTTTCATTATGTTATATCTGCTATATAAAATATCTCTTAATAATAAAGTAGGAATTTGCATTCAATTCCATTTCCATTGCTTTCTACCTCAAAATAGTCCAATGACACCTTGTAGAGCTAAATCTTGGAAATGAGAATGAGGGTAAATTTCTCTTAGGCCACATTGGCCCCATGCTTTGTGAAATTCAGTTTTCCCAAGCACTTTAGCTGTGGAAAAAGCTCATAAACATTTAATTCCTAAAGTGCTCACTTTGGCTGTATAGATTAGTGGCTTTTGGTGCCTGTCTGAGTCAGAAACTAATTTTAAGAACTATGAAAATGATGTTATTTTAAATACTATTTCATGGGCCCTTTTGGTCCCTGAATAATTTAACTTCTCAGTTGAAGAAGTGCACAGTTCATATTTTGAGTTGAATTACATTGATCAATTTAAACTCTAAAAGTGGAAATGATTTTTTTCTTTCCCTGGTGGCAAGACTCTTTTAATATGAAGCATCCTTCTTGAAAAGTATGTCACTTTCTTTAGTTTGTGGGCACCTAAAGGCTCCTATGCTTGGGAAAAGCTTGATATAAAGTTGTCATTAAGAACTCTAGTTATATTGCAGAAGAGATGTTAACCAAGAAATCAGTCCCTTTTCTTGAATTCATAATGTGGCCCTTTTTACTAGCATTTCCTTATCTCTATTCTGTATTATAAAGAACCTTTGAGTTGGCACATTGTACCTTTCTTTTCCTTTCACTATTATAGATTGATCAATTAACTTCAGAGGACAAACAGAAAGAAAGACAGCCCCTTAGGCTAAAGGTAGTCCTTATTCAGAAACAACTATTAGTTCTCAAATTCTTTGCTCCTGAGCTCTAAAAACTTCAAGGAGACTCATTATGTTTCTGGAACACGTCATAAGACAGCAGTACAGCCAGAGAAATTGCTTTGAGTTGGGTAAAAGAGCAAAGCAAGAACATTCAGAGTGGCATATTACAGCACTTATTCAGAGTAATTCTGGCGTGTTCACTAAGTTGGATTCAGAACATGAACTGGCAACTTATCTTCTACAGTAGCCACATAATTTGTCTATTATAAGAGTGCCATTTTGGGGGCTATGGAATGAATTAATGAAGGCATGAATATTCAAATGAAAGTTATGCAGATATAAAGATACATCTAACCTGTTATTTAATGAATAAAACTGAAACTGATGGCTGAAGTGTTTTGCAACATTTGAGTCACAACTCATTAAGGCATTATAGAATCAATTTAGTATGTTACAACCTATGAAACTGAATAGAAGAAAATGGAAAATATTGGAGTAAATTGTATATAGGAAAGATTATTTTGCTTTGTTATACCTTTGTTTTAATTATACATGTAACTATGTACTGGATCATTCATAAAGTACATTTCTTAATATGAATCACAGTCAAAATAGTTAGAGGTTGGAAAATTATGGCCCATAAATCAAATTTGTAGACCACCTCTTTTTGTAAATTAAGCATTTTTGAATCATATGTACACTTATTCATTCACATATTGCATAGGCTTTATATAATACCATTGCAAAGATGAACAGTTATCACAGGCATCCTAGAGTTTGCACAGCCTAAAATACTTGCTGACTCTCTAAAGGGAGTTTTGTGATCCCTGTATTTGAAGTTATTGGAGGGCATTTTAGAAAAATAAAGCAAATATAATCAATTTCTACATAGTTTTGAATTTATGTTCTTTCTTGAACTCAAAGCAAACATTATTACAGTTTAAACGTTATTTGTAAGTATTTTGAAATTGGGCTGATGGTAAATAATTTCAAATTTGGGCCCCAAGTAAATGTGTCTTTACTGAACATGAACGTGTTCTTGAGTGGTAAGTTAATGTTATCTGGTCTGATACATAGCAGAGGTCCCCTACTGTCTGTAAATTTTGCAGTCACTACCCAAAAAGATTCTACCAGCCGATAGGTCCAATTTAGAGGTTTTATGTATGCTTGCAAAACTATATAACTGTGAGACTAAAATCCCAAATGAAAATGCAATTAGAAAAACTTGGGTAGAGATCAGTGATAGAGCAAATACTAAGCAAATGTGAATCCCCAGGATCAAACCCCAGCACCCCCTAAAAAAAAAGAGTCAGAAAGTTGAGTTAGAGTTAGTGAATTAGACAATAATTTTATCACAAAGAAGTAGTCACGATGCTGGCTTTGTGCAAGTACAAAGCAGTACAAATGGTAATAAACTAAACTTTCTCTTTCTGCAACTCTTGGCTACTAAAGTTAGTCGTCAGCATAAAAGATTGATTCTCATTATTATTTACATTTGTTTAAATCATGTTTATTGAACCATATATACACAAACTATGATGGATGCTAGGAACTACAACCATCCACATAACTAGAGCATAGGGTATGTGGGTGTGATAGGGAGGGGATGAGATTGAGAGGTTGGCATTGCTGATGTAGTTCATAAAAAGAGATATGCATCAACTAAGGAGAGCCCAGCCTTTATTATATGGGAAATGAGGAGCCATGGGAAGATTGCAAGCAGGGTAGCAGAGAATGATATGTGTGTCAAACACATTCTTTTCAGGTTAACCAGTGGTTTGAAAAGGGTAGTGTATAGAGGAGGAAATAATAATTAGGGTGATCCAACTGAAAAGTAATGAAGGCCTGCAGTGAGTGCAGCAAGTCGATGGACCAATTCATGAATATAGATGTGAATTGTATTGGAGGTAGAACCACAAATTTTGTGGAGAAGAATGAGAAGAGATTAAACTGAAAGTTAAGTAGCGATCTCCAGTAAAATATATTTTACACCACATTAAGGAATTCAGTGTTTCCTTAAAGGCACTTAGGAGCCGCTGAGAAAAATCACTCTTCTGCAGGGTAAAAAATACATAAATAAATAAATAAATAAACGGATTCAATAAACTTGAGCCGAGAGGTAGAGAGACCCACTAGCAAGCTATTTCCAGGAAACCTTGTTAGAGAGTGATTTTGAGTGGTACTGTGAACATATTAATCAGGTTAAGTTCCTTCTATCTTCTCCAGGTCACAAGTGGAATAATCCACTTGTAAGAGTACACAATTAAGCTACGTTGCAATATTTGGCAGATATTCTAGGGCATATTAGTCACGGGATATTGGACTGCTCTCCCATACAATGTTTTGAAATTTTATATATGGACATATTTTGAGAATAAGTAACTCTTTTTGTGATAAGTTACCGTTTAAGAACATTCCGCTATAGGATACCAAGCACCTAAACTCTACAGAGAACTGGAGAAAACAATAGACTTGTTCCTTCCTTCTAATTTTTGTTTTAAATCCAGTACCAAGTATATTTACATTAGCAGCAATTGACTGTAGGAAAAAACTTGATAACTTATCCCCAGTGGAGCATCTGACTTTGTGATATTAGCTCTCATATATAATTGCTATTTATT
>NW_022900951.1:81234154-81242629 GCF_012274545.1 Fukomys damarensis
ACACACACACACACACACATATATATATGTATGTATTCTTTTAAAGTCTCCAATTAAATCATTGTTCTAGTCTTTTCTATTGCTTCTCACACAGAAAAAAAAATTCCCTGAATTCAGACTTTTTCTTACCTTTCTGTGTTAACGTTTATGTTTGAAGATTCCACGAATGATCTCTTCTTCCTTTCTGAACATAAACTTAATATAAAATATTCATTTAATTAATGCCATGTTGTTATGGGTTACACCTAAAATATCCCCCCAAAGTGTCCTGTTTCGAGATGGAGTCTGTTTGGAGGACATGGGTCACTAATATGTGAACTGGAAGGGCATGTTCTGGACTCTAGCTTTTCCCTTCTCTCTGTTTTGTGGCTTGCATTGGTTGAGCACCTTTCCTCTGCTAAACCTGTTCACCATGCTCTTTCTGACTTGGAGCCTATAGACTTGGACTGAATCTCTGGAACAAAATAAGCAAAAAAACAAACCTCTTTACCTTTAACTTGTAGGTTACAGATACTTTGTCACAGTAATGAGAAAGTGACTAGTAATTTCTGGGACTGTACCTGATCTTATGGTTTAGTAGCCTTTGGAAGTGTTTTGTTGGGAGAGTTTGGAGATGTTTGGAGATGCTGTCTAGAGAAGCCCTGGAATACTGTAAGCTGAGTTTCATTAGAAATTCTGTCTGGAGTGAAGAATGATAGTAATGCAGATAATTCAGGCCAGGCTCATGAGATTTCAGATGGGAATGAGGACTCTGTTGGAATCTGGATTAGAATCCATGCATGTTTCATTCTGACAAAGAGTTTGTCTATGTATTGAAATTTTGAGGGAGACTGAAATTAAGGGAGGTAGATCAATTAACCCTGTAGAGGAAATTTCCAGGATGCTCAGTGTGCAGGCTGTGTCATGGATATAGCTGGCTGCTGTCAACCAGATTGCCAGTGAGAATTAGGAGCAAAAATCATTGCCAAATGATGTGTCGTTTATTTAGAAAGGCAGCTCCTGTAAAGTTGGAACAAAGAGTGAATTTGATGAAAAGATTAACCTTAAAAAGAAGCCAAGTACTTTTTCATCAGTTCCTTTCCTCTGCTATACCTGTTCACCATGCTCTCTCTGACTTGAGTAAGAAACATGAAACCATCTAAAAAGTGGTTAGTCCCCCTCATCACAGGCTTGGAGGTATAAAAATATAAACCTTTTATTTGAGAAGAGAGCCCCTTGTTCCCCTGCTTAAGAAGAGCTTTCTAGGAAATTGGTTTCCTGCATTCTCTTAAACATACCCAACAATCAAAGCACTCAGGGTCTTATGCAGACATCATCCATGGGGGATACTACTCCTTGAGCTGGTGGAAGATCTTGGCCATATCCATATGGTATTTGTGCTTCAGAAATGCAGAATGTAAGAGTTGTGGTATCCACCCAGATGTCAAAGGAAAACCTGAGAGATTAGGCAATGCACTCCTGAGATAGCAGTGTGTGAAGCTGCAAAAGTGACTATGATGGTGCAGTGGAGACCCCAGGAAGTTGAAGATATGAGGAACATAGGTATGCTGTACAAGGCCATAATCTGTGAGGAGGACCAGCCTAAGAGAGAAACCTTACTCATTGTAATAGGCAATGGCATAGGGTGAGGCTACTTAAGCCCTCTCTGTATCTTACACTTCACTATAACCTGCTGTGCACACTGGACCTAGAGCTACGAGATTTGTTCTTTGCCCTGCCAGATCCTGGTCTTGCTTTGTTCAGATTTCTTTCTATGCCTCCATGCCCCTGTTTTGGAACATTTATCCTATGATATTGTATGTAGGAAATGTTTGACTTTTTAAATTTTTTTTCAATTTCTTTTATTGATACACTTTTACAATAATGATTACATTCATCATGGGGAGTAAGCGCATGTACATGACACATCTTGATTCTTTTATTTTTATCCCCCTCCCCTCCACTCTTCTCCTTCCTGTCATCTTTTTGTCTCTTTCCATTTTGTAAAAGACCTGGCTCCCTATTTTCTGTTATGTATTTTTTATTTTATTTACATATTTGAGTTTGTCTTTCTTCTGGTTTTTACAAGGGCCCACAGCTATGAGTTTTCCTTGAATCCTTGAGAAGATTTTGGACATGTACTTTTCAACAGTGCTTGTTATAGTTTATAGCTAGATGTCCCCCGAAAGCATCATGCACTCTTAGGTGGGTTTTTTAGGAAGTGTTGGAATGATGGGTGTGTGATAGTGGATTATGGGTGCGTGACAACTGGAGTAGTCCACTGATTGGTTTAGCATATTTCTCGGTATAGATAATGGGAGGCCCCAACCTGAGTCTGGGTGGCACCAATCAGCAGATTTGTAGCCTGAATGGAATTAAAAGTTAATGGAAGGCTCACTGCCATGCTGTGGATGGATTCTCCTCTGCCATGTCACTATAGATTGAAATCTCTACAAACTGTGAGCTAAAATAAATATTTCCTCATTTAATTTGTGGGTATTGGGTATTTTGTCTCAGAAATGAGAAAGTAACTAAGCCAGAGCTGAAGCTATAAAAATTTTGGTAACTCTTATAGATGGACTAAATATAAGTGAGGTGGACATGAGCCTTTTAGAAAATTTTATGATTTAGAGGTAAAGTATGTCCAGCTACTCTCACATTCAGAGATGGAACCTGGCTAGAAGAGACAGGTTGCTGGGATGTGAACTGGTAGATTGTACTTTTCCTGCTGGAACCTCCTGTTTCTCTCTGCTTCCTTGCTACTATAGGGTGAACAGATTTCTCTTGTCGTGCTCCCTCACCACGTTGATTCTGCTTTGGAGCCAGATGATCATGGACAAACACACTGAAACTCTGGGTCAAAATAAGCCTGTACTCTTTTAAGTTGCAGATTTTTGGCATTTTGTCTCAGGAATGGGAAAATGATGACTACAAGTATCATAACTTATGCAACACAGTTGGCGTGAAAAAGAATGTCAAAATTTTGGGGCCCCAGTATAATGTTCTGACCAACTATTACAGGTTTAAAAATGTAAATTGTTCGTATGCTTGCTTGAAGGGAAAAGAAATTTGTATTATCTTTAGTGTCAGTTCCTCAAGGCTCTCAGAGAGTATTGTAAATATGTTTTGTTGTATTTTATTTTATTAACATTTTAATTAAAGTTATAATTGTATACTTTTATAAAGTACTGTGATACCCATGTCACTATCACTATTTGTAGCAATATAGAGATATATCATGTTTCACCCAAAATAAGACCTGGTCATATTATTTTTTTTACTCCGAAGATGTGCTAGGGCTTACTTTCAGGGGATGTCTTATATTTTCATGTAGAACTATCTACATTCATTTATGATTTGGGTGAAGAATATAAGGTCTTCAATTAACACTCCATTTAATAGAATGTGAAGTCCAGCCTGCAAGAAGTTCTGACTTATGAGAGAGGACTGGCAACCAAAATGACAAAAGTTAAGAATGGTGGTCCACACAAAAGTGGGGAAAACTGTAAGCACCAAAATTCAGAAAACATTTCTCTATTTCACACGAGTCCATTAAATATGTTTGTTACAGTGCATATCTTATTGAATTGTGAAGATTCGTATTAGACAACCATATCCATTCCTTATATTTACCTCTCATCCAGAGGTACATGCTTGGGTATTTACAAATATTTAATTATAATGTATATTATCACATATTTTATGTAATAGTGTAAATATAATTTTTCCTTTTATTTAATTGTATATCTACATTATTTTATAATTCAATATATCCATCAGATGTTGCAACAAACATACTAAATGCGTCTGTCTGGTTGATTATCTTAACTTGGGCATACATTTGGGGTATGAATTGTATTAAAAGAATCCTGGAAAACCGTGCCAGTGCTTATTGAATGTTTAGGTCTTATTTTGGGGGACATAGGATATGTAAATATTGAATCATTGAATCAGGCTATCATGTCTATCATTTCATTTATTTTTGTTATAAAATATTTGAAATTTACTCTGAGCTATTTTGAAATATACAGTATATTAACTCTAGTCACCCTGCTTTTGTAAATATATTTTAGTAAACACTTGATTCTTTTAAAGTAAATTTTCTCTAGTATTCGTATGCTGTTACGTATTTTCCTATAGAATCGTTTTTAGGTATGTTTGACCAAAAATGGGAGAGAGAATTTCTAATTGAACAATATTATCAAAGCAGTGACCAGTTTCATCCAGAAGGCACTATAGCCAAACTTTATCAGTAAAGCTATAGGTGAAGATATTCAAAGACATCAAGGGGTAGGGAAGTGGTATTTCTGAGGCCTCATTCCCAATCTTGTAATACTATTTCTTTTTGTTTTTTTTTTCTTTTTTTTTCAGCTTTAATTGAGTTTATTGGTACATTTTAGGGATACAGTACAGTTACATTCATTGTTGGGATCTTGTACCTCTACATGACAAGTTTTGATTCTCATTTTTTCCCCTTACCTCTGCCCTCCCTTCACCCCCTCCTCCCCTCCCCATCTACAAACACTTTATTTTCATCTTTTCATTCTCTCACATGTTTTTCTTCTTCAGGAGTTTTTCTATCACCACTATGATGATGCACATTTCCAGTAATTATTGAAAAAAACACCCATTTTACTGTATCTACTGAGACTACATTTTATCCCTGTTTAGAGGGCATTATTAGAAATAGAATATATCTTTATTATACCTTACTTTTGAGAACCTCATGATAACATATACCCTTGGGGTGTTCTGCTTTTTACAGTTTCACTATAATGGGGTAGTGGCCTTACAAGCATTTTACAATAGCTTCTCTAAAAACTGCTACAGAGCAAATAAGCTTAGAGCCAACAGTCAGTACTATGAATAAGAATGCTGGCTATTTATTAAATGCCTCTAATGTGGTTTGCACTGGGCTAAGCACTTTGTGTATTACTTAATTTCAACTTCATAGCTCCATGAGGAGATTACTAAGAAAACTTGCTTTATTGAAAATTTTAATAAAATTATGATTACTTCTGAAATAAAGCAGTTGTAGTCTCACTGTTGTCTCAAGTCTTGGCTTGTATTCTTATATTTATATTTAACTATGAATAGAAATAATGACTAACACATAGCAAGTACTTATGGTGTGCCAGGCATTACAGTAAGCATTTTACTCAGATAATTGCAAACTAGATAGTATAAATTTCTGAGCAAGGGAACTGAGAGTCCCAAAAGTGAGGTAACTGGCTCAAGCCCACTGAGTAATTTGGATAACTGGGATTCAAGTCTGATCTTTAATGATTCTGACCTGTGCTTTCAACACCTACCTTCCTTTGCCTACCTCCTATTAGTCTGTTTTCTGTTGCTGTAACTGAGTATCACAGACTGAGATATTTATAAGGAAAATAAATTTATTAGGTTTATGATTCTAAAGTTTGAAAAGGTGAAATTCAAAAAGCCACATCTAGTGAGATCATACTTGTTGGCAGAGACTTTCAAAAGAGTCCTGAAGCAACTCAGGACATCACATGGACAGAAGGCCCTACTCTTAACCTCAATTATCTCACAAAGGTCTCACCTCCAAATATTATAATTGGATTAAATTTCTGCCCTCTTACTACCTCACAATGGAAATTAAGTTTCAAGTACTAGTAAAGAAATCTAAAGCATAGCACCATCCCAGACATCTCTTACATATTTTGCATTATTTGGAACTTTCTTTTATACTGTTGAAGAAAACCATCAGGGTGGCTTTTTTTCTCTCGCTGTTGAGATTTTTCTCTGGCTACACTGCTTTATTGTTTCTACTAAAACAGTTCCATTTTATATTCTTGAAAAAGAAAATCGTCCTCATAAATATTTAAGACGTTTTTTGTCATTTCTAAATTGTCAGTTGTTAATATGGAAGCTACTCATATGCCTTATGCCATACTTTTTACCTCTCTGTAAACAAATGACACGATCCCTATATTCTGAGTTTTCTGTAAAAAATCTCAGTAAAATTACCAAACTATATATTAATGCACTTTGTGAACTTTATCTTCAAATTCTAGATGGCATTTTTAGATCTCCAAAAAAGCCAAACATGTAAGGGAAAGGTCAAACTAAATAGCTACTTGTATAGGTCATTAAATGTTCATAATGGAAACAATATGTTATGAAAAAGTTTTCAGGATAGAAAAAAATCCACTGAAAAATATCTATCTATTCGTATAAATCTCATTACATCAAATTAATTTATCAAAAATCAGTTTGTTTAATTGGGCTGGGAATAGAGATCAGTGGTGCCTCACCTGCCTGGCCAGCATAAGGTCCTGAGTTCTATCTGTACCAACCCCTCCAAAAAAACAAAAACAAAAACAACCAAAAACTCTGTTTGTTTAAAAGTATTTTGTTCCCAATTTGTCTACTAGAGAACAGTTTCTTTTATAATGAATTTGACTGTATAACTGTAGAAACAAACCTACAGATATACTTTCCAAATATCTAAATGATGTATTTTCTACTATCACATTATAATAAATATGTAGATCACAAAACAGAAATCCAGAACCAAATATTACTACTTAATTTCTTGTATCTTTAATCTCTTTGTCTATATTATAAATTGATTATCTTTTGGACATTTAAAGTCCTTTCTAATTCTGACATCATTTTCTTCCCTTACCATGGGTGACTTGGATTTTTCTATTATTTTAAATAACCTTTCTATTACTTTAAAATTTTGTATGACTATTCCTTTATTCTGAATTATGTTATTCCTTTTGCTAATACAGCATGGCTATTTCAAGAGTCATATAACAAAAATACCTGGAAGAATTCCAAATAGGACACAAAGGTGTTTAGAATGCAAATTGACACCTCTTAGATGTTAACCAAGTATTAGTATAGATCATTCCTCTCCTCCTACCTAGTCATACATCCAACTTTTATAGAAAATGTCTTAAAGGAACTCTTCTGTATTCTTTATTAAATTATTTCTTAAAATATTTTGTGGAGGTTAGATATATATTTTCCATTAAATTATAAATTATTTAAGAACAAAGATATGGTTTTCCTGTTTTTTATTCTCCATGGGACGCCTAACATCCTGAAAGACTCTAGGTATACATTCAACTCATAGTTAATTGAATCTGTTGTCGTAAAGTCATGTGTAATTTAGTATGTAGTGTTATGTATAGATCCTGTACAAATGATGGGCGATGCATAAAGGAAACCTATACCACTAGAAATGGACAAAATGTTGGCTAAAATATTTTAAATGTATATAGCTAATCCTGAAAGTATAAATATTATATCACTAGATGTTGATAGTTAAGGAAAGAAATCATAACTAAACTAGTGGGTAAATTTGCAACTGTACAAAATGAGAAAAACTTGGACTCAAAACATACCTCATTTTAAGGCATGGAAATCTAAAGTATAAGAGATTATAAGTAGTTTCAAGCTTTCTAGGCCCTGAAACTTACACAGTTTTAAGTATTTTCTTAAGATTATCTTATTTTTTCATTTCTTCAATTTCTAAGACCATGTGGACACATTTTTGCAGCCATTTCTTGGGCTATGGAAGGAACCCATGCAAGTAAATTACTTAAATATGAATGCCATTAACTATATGATAAATCCGCCCTGGCTTTTTGTCAAAATCATAAATTTGCTAAATGGCAAATAGCTAGATTTAATTTCCTTATATGAAGTCCTGAGCCTCAAAATGAATAGTTCCAAGAAAGTCTGTGGGCTGGATTAATTTCTTATAGGTAACTACTTAATTCAGGCTTTTGGTCACCTGAGAGAGACTTAAAAAACTATGCTTGAATTATAGAAATCTAGAACCAATAAACAGGATACTGGTTTGTCATCTCTGAATCTTCTCCAGATGACGCTATTATACTCATTTTTTATTCACATCTTCTTTAGGAAATATTATTATATATTCAAGAATTATGAAATCATACATAAAATTATAAAATAAATGAGAAATGCCAATACCAAAAAGATAATCCATATAATAAACAGATGGGACAATTCATATACAAGGAACCTGAGCTAGTAGAGCAAAATAAAAAGAACTTAAAAGTAAGAAATTTAAGTATGTACATATGTCTATAGGCACACACGTATAATCTCCAAATTATGACTGTTTAACTTATGGTTTTCAACTTTAAATTAGTACAAATGGGATATACACAGTACAAACTGTACTTTGATCTTTTGCCAAGCATAGTGATAAGCCACATAATCCTTTCGCATTATTCTGGGTAGGGGCAATGAACTGTAGTTCCTGGATAGCCATGTGGTCATGGGGTAAATATCTAATACTCTACAATATACTGTGCTCTGGTATATTTGCATATTGGCAGTAAAAAACAAATGTGCAAAATTGACTTTGTGTTGAGATAAATTTGAATAACTGTAGGCTAATGTAAATATTCTGAGTACAATTTAATTAAGCTAGGCTAATCTACAATCTTGTAGGTAAGGGGAATTGAATGCATTTTAGACTTAATCATG
>NW_022900951.1:81242731-81261274 GCF_012274545.1 Fukomys damarensis
TCTTGATATATATACATATCTTGATAGAGATACATATATCTGTTCTATATCTAGATATATCTATATCTACATATCTGTAGATACATCTATATATCTGCTTATATCTGTATATCCCCTCAAACTCTCATGGTGGAGTTTTCCTTTGGGAGGTGACATGATCATGGATGTGTGATACTAGATATGTCCACTGATGTGTTTCTAGCTGGATGTAATTTTGGGAGCTAAAGCCTGGTATGAAGCCATAGGTCACTGTGGGCACGGCCTGAAAGGATATTCTATATACCTGCTACTCTTTAATTGCTACTGCTTCCTGCTTGCCTTGCCTTGAGATCTTTCTACCCTGCTGTAACCCTCTGCCATGCCATTCATCTTTGGAGTACAGCAACTATGGACTGAAACCTCTACCATCTGTAAGCCAAAATAAACTGTTTCTACTTTAAGTTATAGGTGTTACACATCGTGTCTCTGTAATAAGAAAATAACAAAGGCAGATTTGGGCACCATTACTGTGACTATACCTGGCTATATGGTTCTGAAGCCTTTGGAGTTGACTTTTAGGAATTGTTGGAAATGTTTGAAGATACAGCTAGAGAAGCATACCTAGAATGCTGTGATCTGAGTTTGATGAGAGTTTATATTCAGAGTTCAGAAGACCAGACTGCTAATAGTAATGTCGCTGGAACAGACAAGGTTCTTTCTGGGAAGAAACACTGCATTGGCAGAGGGATTCCAGGTCATGTGTGTTATGCACTGGCAGAAAATTTTTCTACATTTTTCCCATATCCAGGGACATTGTGGAGACTGAGATTAAGAGTAGTAGACTGATGAATCTTGCAGAAGAATTTTCAAGGCAGTCTAATATTGAAGCAGTGATATAGCATTGGAATCATTTAGTCAGAAGTATCTTAAGTATCAAGCAAAGGGTAAAGCAGAATGATTTAAAAAGTTTTGAAATTGGCCGAAAAGGACGGTCTGATAAAGTTGTATCCAGCAAAGATAGAATGGCAGAGAATTTGGTTGCTGAAAAGATTAGCATTAAAGAGTCAAATATTTTAGAACAGGACCACAGAAAAGATTATCTGAGGGCATCACAAAAACCAGAAGAATTCTACCCTTTTCATCCTCAAAATTGCAAAGGTGAAAAACTTTACTTGGAGAAAAGAGCCCCAGGTTAGCATGTTCCAGAATGATAGTAATGAGGAATTTTTGTCTCTGGATTGGGCCTCAGCCATCCAGGCACTCAACCTCTACAGCCAACGAAGAAGGCAGCCTGGCTACTGCTTCAGCTGGTGGAACACCTTAGAATCATCCACACAGTGCTGGTTTTAGATGCACACAGAATGCAAGAATTGTGGGATCAGGAAGACTTCTACCCAGATCTCACAAGGGTTGGATGTCAGGCTGTGTGCCTCTGAGAAGGTAATGAGTGCAGCTGAGTGTGAAGTTGACGGTGCAGTGGAAACCCCACAAGTTAAGAAAATTCAGGAATGTAGACTATTCAAGCAAAGTCACAAGGAGTTAGGAAAGCCTGCTCACAAGAGAGGCCATTAGGTCCACAACCGTAAGCAGTGCCATAGAGGCAGGATCACCAAAGCTCTTTGGGGTTCAGATTTCATCACAGGTTGTCGCAGGTGCTGGACATGGAGCTACAGGATTTTAATGTTTGCCTTGCTGGAGTTTACTCTTGTTTAGGTCCCATTCCTTTCTATACCCCTATTTCTGCCCTTTGGAATGGGAATGTTTATCTTGTGTCACTGTATATTGGAAGTACTTAACTTTCTTTTTACTTTGTATGGGAACTTGTAGCTAAGAGTTTGACGTAAAGCTCAGAGAAAACTTTGGGTTTAAACTTTTCAGCAGTGATGAGGCTATTAGAATTGTGACAATCTTGCCATGCATGGTGGTGCATGCCTGTAATCCCAGCACTCGGGAGGCTGAGGCAGGAGGATCACTGTGAGTTTGAGACCAGGCTGAGCTACATAGTGAGTTCCAGGTCAGTCTCAACTACATAGTGAGACCCTGTCTCAAAAAACCAAAACAAAAAAAATTGTGATAATATTTAGAGATGGACTAAATGTATTTTACCTAAAGAGATGTTTATAAGTCTTTTGGAGGCCAGGGGAAGAATGTATGGCTTATGTCTAAATGTCCTCCCAATCACTCGTGTGCTCATGCATGGAGCTTTTGGGATGTGACTGGATCATGCATGTGTGATACTATATTAATTTACTGATAGGTTTATAGCTGGGTTTGATGTTGGGGGTAAAGCCTGGTGGTAAGAGTTGTGCCACTATGCATGCAGCCTGCTGCTTTGTACATACCTCACCACAAGCTCTTTCATCTCTGCCATGTCCCTCTACCATGTCAGCCTGCCTTGTATCATGCTGACTATGGACTGAAATCACTGCCATCTCTGAGCCAAAATAAACCTGTCCTACTTTAATTTGTGGGTGTTGGGTATTGTGTTTCAGCAACAACAAAATAACTTAAGACTATTCATATATACCCCCTTTACCACAAAATAAGACCCTTTTAGAAAATGAGCATCCCAGAAAACGAGCTATCAAAAATGCCAGTGCGGTGGGCCAGGGATTTAGCCCAGTGGTGCCCCTGCTTGACTCATAAGTGCAAGGTCCTGAGTTAGATCCCTGGTACCAACAAAACATAATAATGATAATAATAATAATAATAATAAGCCATCCTCTATCAGACTATCCTTGACCTATCCTCCCTTAAAGAGTATCTACCAAGCATTAGTATAAGTGGCTTAATGACAACAGAAATTCATTTCTCACAGTTCTGGAGCACGAAATCTAAGGTCAGTATACTAGTATAATTTAATTCTGGTGACAGCACTCTGTTGAATCACAATAAACAGCAAAAAAGTGTTCTCTAATGTCTCTTACATAAGGGCACTTATCTCATTTATGAGTTCCACTCTCATTACTTAATTGCCTCCTCTAAGTCCGCCACCAGATACCATCACTTTGAAGGTACAATTTCAACATCTGAATTTTGGAGAAACACGTTTGGTCTATTGCAACCTTCAAGTATTACATACTGTTTTCTTTAATAGAAGCAATATCAGCTTGGATTTGGTTGTACAAAGAGCCTCAAGATCTCAGTCTTTTACATAAAAAAAGGCTGATTTCTCACTTTTGTAAGGAATTTTCCAGGTGTTACCTGCAGGCCTGCTTCATTTCCTCTACACTCTGGGATCCATGGTAAAGGGACAGGTCTTGTGGTGACATTGATAATTTCATTTCAGAAGAAAGAAGAACAAAGTGGTAAACCACTCTGATAGTTAATTGTGGTGTAAACTTAAGTAAAAAATGCCTGGTAGATTGGTTTAACATAATTTTCTGGATGTATCTAGATGACTGACTTACTGAAGACAGAAGACTCACCTTGGATGTGAGTGGCACTAATGA
The DNA here is from genome assembly GCF_012274545.1 of Fukomys damarensis. NCBI lineage: Eukaryota > Metazoa > Chordata > Mammalia > Rodentia > Bathyergidae > Fukomys > Fukomys damarensis. The sequence goes on from NW_022900951.1 coordinate 81,246,163, forward strand.
GTACACTTGTAGCATGCATGGAATAAAAAGGAAAAGAATAAGGAAGTCTTGCTTCTGCTTATTTGGAACAGCTCCAGTCTTTGCCACTGCCTTTGCATGTCCCTCTCAAGGTTCCCAGTGCAGAATTCTTGGTTTATGGATATGGAATTCCATGGTACTGTGCAGTCAGCTCCAGACCTTTGACTTTTAAGTGATCCTTTGAGTGGCTCCTGAAGGGGGGATCTTTTGCATTGTTTCACACCTGAATCTTCAGGCAGCCACTGCAAACCAACATTTAAAATATTCTTTATATCATATATGTGTTTATTTTATACCAAATCTGTTCCTCTGGGGAACCCTAACTGATACAAATTTTGGTAAGAAGAATGACTCTAGAGAAACATAATTGTAAGGATGAATTTCCTTAATGGCTTTAGTGGTTGTGGATTTGGGTCTCTAATTTGAGGAAACTTAAAGTTGCTATGGATCTCTCTTTCTGATAATGTGCAAATGTGCAATGTAGATCTATTTAATTATCTTAGTTCACCATTTGGGAAGTTCAAGGAATTTAGTGACTCTATATATGATTCTTTGAATATTTTTGTCATTGTGTGAAATATAATAATTCTGGCTGATTGCTCTTAATATCTCTGGAAAAAAAGAGTAGAGGAAAATCATGAGCTCCAAACATGCATAGAAAAAATCTAAAGTATTCTAAGCGTGACGACAAATTAATAAAGGAAAATAGGGAGCTGAAAGATTCAAATTCCCAGCTTCAGACAAACATAAAGAATATAAAAGTGTCTAAGTGTGTCTTGAAAGAGAACCTTTTATCCTTTAGCCACAGGGCTGAGATTGCAGAAACCCAAGCACAAGCCCTCCTAATTTGATTGGCTGAAGTACTGTACAGTATAAGTTTAATGCTCAGCCTTGAGTATCTCATGTAAAAGTGAGATCTCTGATTTGAAAGGAATAGGATCTCATAAATTTGGATGGGGATTTTGGGAGGACCCTGATGAGGCTGAGGACATAGAGCTCCTCAGCCCTAATGAGATTATCTTGCCAGAGGAAGAAATGTTCCCACCTAAACTGGTGTAGTTATCCCCAGCCCTACCCCCTGTGGCGTTGGCCTCTCTCAGCACACCTGGGGAAATTCATCCCCAGTGTTGACCACACATGAAAGTGCTGACACTCCTCAGGACCCACCCTCACCATTCACTTTTTCCTCTAGGCTTATAACCAGAATCAAGTCCCAGATGGCTCCTAAGTGTAAGGTACGAAGCATGATGCATGAGGAGGTACTCCATACTCCCAAGGAACTTCTTGAATTTTCTGACCTTTATAGGTAGAGCTGTGGTGAGCAAATATGGGAGTAGATATTTTTATTATGTGTTTGCAGTCCATGCATTTTTCAATATACATGTAAATAATGTGGATAATTCATTTTTAATCTCCTTTCCTCCTCATCCCTCCCTCCTCCTCCTCTCATTTCCCCTTCTCATTTTTTTTCCTCATTGAGTTTATTGGTACAATCTAGGTATACAATACGGTTACATTCATTACTGGGATCTTGTACCTTTACGTGACAGGTCTTGGCTCTCATTTTTTCCCCTTGTCCCTGCTCTTCCTTCACCCCCTCCTCCCTTCCTTATTTACAAACATTTTATTTCCATGTTTTCATTTTCTCCTATTTTTTCCTTTCCCTTATTACCCTTCCCCTACCCTTCCCACTTTCCCTACCCTTTTAGCTCTTTTCTCCTTATTTCACATTATAAATTATCTCATTACGATCTTATGTACTATCATAGTTTATTCACACCAGAGAAACTATTCGGTATTTACACATGTATGACTTATTTATTTTACTTAGGAGTATATCCTCAATATGTATCTATTTTCCTATGAATGACACTTCTCCTTTTCATTCTTGTTGATATTATTAATGTTAACTCATGTTTATGGCATACAGTATCTACATTGATTGATATTATTAGGATCCTGTACGTGGTCTATCTTCACTCTACATATTTTCCAATCTTTTTCCCTCTTACCCTTGGAATTATGGGCCCCTTTCTATCTGTAAGAGATCCATCAGCTTGTCACTTTCTACTCTTCCTCTATTTTTTCTTCTAGGTTGTACTTTACCTTACATAAATGAGAGATATTATACAGTATTCAAGTTTGTATGACTGATGAATTTCACTCAAAGTAATATTTTTCAGGTGTATCCATTTTCCTGCAAATGCCTCAAATTTGTCCTTCTTAATATCCAAGCAGTATTCCTTTATATAGAGATAGTATATTTTCTTAATCCAGTTGCCTGTTGGTATGTGTACAGGTTGCTTCTAGGATTTAGCTATTATGAATTATGCTCCTATAAACATTGGTATGCATGAATTGCTGTAGTATGATGTCTTAAGAAAAGTGGTGGCAAAAACATACACCTGAATCAGGCTGAGTTTGTCTATATGGGTCCATTAAGCAAAGATCCTGAGTTTAATGTTGCACTTTATGGAGTTTAGAAAAAAGGTCTTAATAGTTTACTTGGCTGGCTAGATGTATAGAACAAAAGATAGCCCACTGTAGCGAAGTTAGAGATGCCTGATGTTCTTTGATTTACTGTTGATGAGGGGACAAAAAGGCTCAGGGAAAGGAGAATTTTGAAGTGGATTTTTCAAGTTAAACCTAATCCAGAAAGTTTACCCTTCAGTAATACCTTAAAAACAGATTTGTAATGGAAGTACCGGCTTCCCTGAAGAGCCTTGTCACTGTTCTTCGCTGTATGCCGGATCTTATGGTCAGGACTGCGGTCACTCATTGGGAAATTTAAGGGCGATGAGTTTAATTGAGTCTCAGAGTGGCACAGGTGAAGTGACAACACTCAGCTTCCAAACAAAAGGTGTACATACGTATTGTTATGGACAGCAGAACAAAGCAATTATTGGAATGGAATGTTCTGGCATGCATAATGCTATAGTGTTTGCTGGTTAACTGTGGTGTTCCCAAAAGAGAAGCAGACAGGAAGCCTAATAAATTTTTACTAGATTTATATAATCAGAAAAATATAAGGGGAATGAACTGAAGTGTACTTCAAATAGTAGTAAAAGAGAATCATGGCTCCTCAACCGATTCTCACATAGATTTGAGCCAGTTTACAAGACCAGAAACCCCTTGAATGAAGGGGTGGCCAGGTCCCCTTGAGGAAGGACCCTGGTGAACTACCAAAATTCATATCATCAGTCCTTCCCACAAGAGACCTAAAGTGATTTACTGGGTAAACTAGACACTGAGGAAAGGGAAATAATGACATATTTCAGAGACAATTGGACACTGGTTCTGAATGAACTCGGATTCTATGGGATCCAAAGCATCACTGTGATTATCTAGTAAGTGTAGCGGCCTGTGGAGGTTAGGTAATCTATGAAGTTTTAATAAGTGTGAAACTCACAGTGGGATGAGAAGGTCCCTGAATTCATCCTGTAGTTATTTCCCTAGTTCTAGAATGCAAAATTGGGTTAAATACTCTTAATACTTGGCAGAGTCATCACATTGGTTCCCCAAACTTTGTGTTAGGGCTGTTATAGTTGGACAGACCATATTATTAGAGCTTCCTATACCCGTGAAAACATTAAGCCAAAACCAATATTATATCCCTGGAGGATTTGCAGAGATTACTGGTACTATCAAGGATTCGAAACACGTAGGTATGGTGCTTCTCACCCCATCCTCACTTAATTCTCCTCTTTGATCTGTACAGAGGATTTGTGGGAAATTACTATAAATTAAATCAGGAAGTGGCTCCTGTTGCAGCCGCTGTACTAGATATGGTTTCCTTGCTTGAACAGACTGACACATCTACTGCTACTTGTTATGCAACTACTGATTTGGCAAGGGCCTTCTCCATTCCTATCCTAAGTCCCGCCAGAAACAATTTGTTTTGAGCTGGCAAGGCCAGCAATACACACCTTCACTATATTATCTCAGCATTATATTTGTTCCCTAGCATGTGTTCCCAAACCTTAATTGTCTTTCCCTTCCACAAGATCTCTCCTTGGTCTATTATATTGATAATATGCTGATTGGAGCAAGTGAGCAGGAGGTAGCAACCACTCTGGACTTATGAGTAAACATTTGCTTTCCAGAGGATTGGAAGTAAATCCAACTAAAATGCAAGGTCCCTCTACCTCAGTGAAATTTCTAGAAGTTCAATTGTATGGAGCACGCAGAGATATTCCTTCCCCAGAGAAGGATAATTTGCTGCATCTGGTTCCCCATACAGCAAAAAGTGATGCACGACCATTACTGGGCTTGTTTGGATTTTGAAGGCCACATATTCCTCACTCAGATGTGTTACTCCAGCCTATTTACTGAGTGCTTTGGACATCTGGCCATTTTGATTGTGGCCCAGACAAAAGAAGACTATGCAATAGGTTGAAGCTTCTGTACAGGCTACTCTGTCCCTGGGGTCATATGATGTAGCAGATCCAATCATTCTTGAGGTGTCAGGCGCAGATAGGGAAGATGTTTGGAAACTCTGGCAGACTCTCTCAGATAAATCACATCAGAGGCCTTTAAGATTTTAGAGCAAACCTCTGTCATCAGCTACAGAAGACTTATCTCCCTTTGATAACCATCTCTTAGCCTGCTACTGGGCCTTAGTGGAAACCGAATACTTGACCATGGCACACCAGGTTACCATGCAACCTGAGCTGCCCATAAAGTGCTGGGAATTTTCTGATCCACCAAGTCATAAAAGTGAATGTGCCACAGTTCATCATTAAATGGAAGTGTATCTGAGTTTGAGCCTGACCAGGTCCAGAGGGCACAAGTATGTTACACAAAGAAGTTGCCCAAATGGCCATGGTTTATACTTCTATTATGTTGCCTTTTGTCTCCTAGTCTGTACCTATACCATCATGAGGTGTGCAATACAAACAGCTGACAGAGAAAGAGAAGACTAGTTTATAGATGATTCTGCCCATTGCACAGGTACCACCCAAAAGTGGACAGCTGCAGTCCTACAGCTCATTTCCAGGATAACCCTAAAGAACAGCGGTGAAAGGAAGTCTTTGGGCAGTGCATATAATAGTCATACATTTTTGCCTGGAAGAGAAAGTGGCCAGATATGTGACTATATACTGATTCATGGGCTGCGAGGAATGGTCTGGCCAGATTGTCAGGGACTTGGATGGAACATTACTAGAAAATTAGTGACAAAGTTATTTGGTATATGTATATATTTCTCTATATGGGTAAAAGATGTAAAGAGATTTGTGTCCCATGTGCATGTTTATTAAAAAGTGGCCTCAGCAGAAAAGTCCTCTAATAATCAAGTGGATAAAATGACCCATTTAGTAGATAGCATTCAACTTTTTGCTTCAGCTACTCCTGTCATTGCTCAATGGGCTCATGTACAAAGTGGCCCATGGTGGAAGGGATGGAGGTTATACATGTGTTTAGTACCATGGATTTCTATTCACCAAAGCTGATCTGGCTACATCCACTACTGAATGAACAATATGCCAGCAGCAGAGTCCGACATTGAATCCCTGATATGCCAACAATCCCTAAGGGCTGATCAGCCTGTGATCTGATGGCAGGTTGATTATATTGGAACACTTCTGTTGTGGAAATGGCAGTGCTTTGTCCTTACTATCATAACAGTTTTTCTAAGTATGGATTTGCCAAAACTAACATCCGTGGACTTACAGAGTGCCTTATCCAACATCATGGTATTTCACACAGCATTGCTTCCGATGAAATCACATATTAAATGGCCAAAGAAGGGAGGTAATGGGCTCTTGGTCATGGAATTCACTGGTCTTACCATGTTCCTCACCATTCAGAAGCAGCTAGATTGATAGAAAGGTATAGTGATCAAAGTGATCTTTTGAAGGTGTCATTTCACTGCTAGCTAGATGACAGTACCTTGTAGCAATGGGGCAAGGTTCCTCAAAAAGGGGTTCTAATGCTTTGAATCAGCGTCTACTACATATGTCTTGAATAGCTAGGATTCATGGGTTGAGGAATCAAGGGGTGAAAGTGGGAATGATGCCACTCACCATTACCCCTATAGACCCATTAGCGAAATATTTGTTTCCTGTTCCTGTGATCTTATGCTCTGCCTGTAAATCTTATACCAGGAAGCACAACTATGATTTCATTGACCTAAAAGCTAAAGACTCCCCTGTTCCCTGGTTATTTTAGGCTCCTTCATACCTCTGAATAAACAAGCTATGGAGGGCATTATGGTTTTGGCAAGGGTAATTGATTCACACGATGAAGGAAAATGTCTTAGTTACTTTTCCTGTTACTGAGACAAAATACCTGTCATCCAAAGTTAAAAGAGGAAAGGCTTATGTAGCTCACAGTTTGTAGAGATTTCAGTTCATAATTGGCTGGCTCCAAGGCAGGGTGGTATCACAGAGGAGAAACAGTTCATGGTGGGCAGAAGGTAGCAAAGCAACGAGGGATACCCACAGCTCTTTCTATTCCTTTTATCTTATCGAGGCTACTTAGGGCTGGGAGCACTCACACCGTTAATCGTTTTTTGTTTTTTTGTTTTTGGTACTGGGGATTGAGCTCAAGTCCTTGTGCTTGCAAGGCAGACAGCAGAACCACTGAACTAAATCCCCCGCCCCACACCCTTAATCTTAATGCCCTTGATTTTAGCATTGCACCATGAATTATTCTCAGCATAACCTATTCCAGCTACCAGAGATCCAGCTACCTCTGAAAAAGCCCTAGCTATAACTGCATGAGGCTTTGGGAGAACATCTAGACACACCCATAACAGGGAACTCCACAATGAAGGGAGAATATATTTGGCCTATCAGTGATTCCTTAGGGTACCTGCTAGTATTTTCATGTCCTGTTATTAATGTCAATAAGAAGCTACAAAAATCCAATCCAGGCAGGATAACAAATGACACACAACCATCAGTTGTGTACAACCCACCAGGTAAAGGACCAAGACCTGCTGAAGTGCTTGATGAAGGGCAAGAGAGTACATAATGGCTAAAGGTGTAGGGAAAGTGGGAAGGGTAGGGGAAAGGAAATAAGGGAAAAGAAAAAATATGAGAAAATGTAAAAATGGAAATAAAGAGTTTGTAAATGCAGAGGGGAGGAGGGGGTGAAGGGATGGCAGGGACAAGGGGAAAAAATGAGAACCAAGAACTGTCATGTGAAGGTACAGGATCCCATCAATGAATGTAACTGTACTGTATACCTAAAATGTACCAATAAACTCAATTAAAAAAAAGACCACATAATGGGTAGTAGAAGAAGGTAGTTATACTTTGACTGTATGACCAGTTTCAGACATGAGGATCTTAATTGTTATTTTTCTCTCCTATTTTCTTAATATGCTCATGCGTATATATACATATATTAAGCAGGTATCTTCATTTTCTTTCTTTGTAACATAATGCTGATTGACTTACTATTGCTTCTTAAGTATTGTTAAACCTATAATGTCTTAGTTATGAAATGTTAGGAGCAAGCATGGAAAAACCTTTGCCTTCTATTCTGAGGGAATTAGTGTGCATCTGTTTATATGCAGACTAGTGGTGCTATATTAGGCACATCTATGAACTTGCTATTTCATCCGCAGACTAAGTACAGTTTAAGGAAATGTGTATGGTTGTCAAGTTGATAACGGGCAGAATTTGATAGTTATTTGTCTTGTGAAGTTGAATAAGAAATGCCTAGGATGTTGGTTTAGTACAGTTCTCGGTATGACTGAAGACAAAAAAACCCACCCTGAGTATGGGAGGCACCAAGCAATAGGCTTATGGCCTATATTGAATAAAAGCGAAAGAAGAAAATCTCGTTTCTGCTTTTTCAGCAGAGCGCCCATATTTACTATTACCTTTGGATATCCATCTCCAGGCTTTTAGCACAGATTCCTCAGCCTTCCAGTGCAAACCCCTTGGCAGTAGGATACAGACTCACATGGGACTCTATTGTAAGCTCCAGGCCTTTGACTTTCGACTGGAGATCCTTCAGCTCTCTAGCATGCAGAGGGCTCTTTTGCCCTCTTCCACACCTAATTCTGCAGGAGGCCATTATAAGCCTCACTTATAAATCTTTTATATATCATTTATGTTAGATTATATTCATATTACATTATTATATTACATTACATTAAATCTTTTCTTCTAGTATACTGTAATTGATACAGTCACTTAATAACTGGAAAGTTCTTAAAGGCAGCATGCATCACTTTATTTCTTACCGAATTGGTCAAAACAAGGCACATATTGAGACATGAAGAAAATAGGAGTATGTAATCCTGTACACAGTGCTAGTGGATATTTTGAACAAAGGATACAGAACTTGATTTGACAAATATTAAAATTTCACATTAGCAAATTAGTCTTTTTGTTATATATAAACAGTCTTAAAAGTATTTTATGTAGCTTTTTTCCTGTACTTTTAGATACTATTAATTTTTTTTTTACTCTATAGGAAACAGTGACGTAGACTTTATCAAGATGGGGAGGGGATCTGGGAAAAGCAAAAGAGGGGGGATGGCAGGAGGGAAGAAAAACTAAAAATGACCAAGATGCAACATGTATATGTACCAATTTCCCCAAGCTTAATGTAATTATTATGTATCACAAAATTAAACCACCAATAAAAGCAGAACAAATCTTTATTACTATGATAAGGATTATTATTATCACTGGCCAAGTAAACGGATTCCAATAGGCAGACATGAATATCATTCTCTCAGGTATACTTGCAACCTAATGCTCTTTCCCAGCTGGACAAAGGGGCGTGTACCTATAGTCTCAGCTAATTGGGAGGCTGAGGTAGGAGAATTGTTGGAGCCCAGAAGTTTGAGACCAGCCTGGGCACTCTCTCTTTCTCTCTCTGTCTCTCTGTGTCTCTCTGTGTGTCTCTGTCTCTGTCTCTGTGTCTCTCTGTCTCACTCTCGCTCTTGCTCTCGCTCTGTCTCTCTAACTTACAGTATACCCAGGATCATGGGCAGGGAAAATGGGGTGGAGCAGGTTTTTATTTCCTCACCAGGGAAATCTGATATCCACTAACCTTGCTATGAATGCCAGAACAAGTTAGTTCCAACGACAACACTTGTCCTCTACCCACAAATCAGCTCCACTTCTTAGACTTGTTATTGATGCTACCAGTATAGAAGAAAGTGAATAAAAGGAAAAAGACATGTTAATTTCAAGCTCCATTTAGAAGTGCACTAGAAAAATCAATGGCTGGTAAATAGAAATCGGCAAAATTGGCAGAAAGAATTTTTATATTCAAGCATAGAAAGGGCCAGAGTATAAATCTGCACATTGACCAGATAATAACCAAATAAAATGATGATTCCACTGGAAAGGCACTGACACGGCTTTTTCTCACTATTTTAGTGCACTGGAGAACATATACCCCTCAATTCAGTGAATCAAGTTCTATCATTTTAAACTTTGAGAATAAAGTTTGATTAAACTTTGTCATTAGTTTTTTTCTAGCTTCGTTGATTTTCTAGCACTGAAGTAGACAGATACTGCATCTTGGTAGGAGAGATTAACCAACAATTTTAGCACTGAAGATATTTGGGAAATCGAGATTGTAGGGAGTTGTACTTAGAGAGGGCTCCGTTATTCAGGCTTACAGATAGGTTTTGGTGGTGAATTTAAATTCACTGTCACTAATTGTTCAGTGTTACGTCTGAGAAATGTGACGTTTTAGGATATCTCCATAGTCCACTTGGGAATAAAAAGTTTTCCAACTTTGTGATACCGATGAACAGAATTATTCCTATTCCTGTCCTAAACAATTCCTGGTACTAATCTCGTGTATGTTCCTCTTTGACAATTTATGCTCTCGCATATTTTTGCCATTAACTATCTGATTGCAGTTAGCACATGAACCATGCTTTAAGACTCATTAACGTACCTCCTGAAAATGCTCCAGTTTATGCTTAATAAATATCATGTATTCATGATCATGATAATTTTTCACTATACATTGGTTTTATTTGATATCTGTCAAGTTAGGAAAATACCATATTTTAATAGTCAGGAGATTATTTTTATTCTTTCATGATTTAAAAAAGCAAAATGTTTCTTTTTTTCAGTGTTATGAAATATAATGAATACATTCATCCTTTCTCTTCCCCTCCCTCCCTTCCTTTCCTCTCCATCTGTAGATCCCTTTTACAATTGTTAAGAAATTCATCTTTCTGATTCCTATAAATCTTTTATTTTGTTCTTTACCTTATTTACACTTTGGGCTTCTCATATAAGAGAAACCATGTGAAATTTAAGCTTGTGTATCTGCCTATTTCACTAAGCATTATGGTTTCTAGGTGCATCTATTTTAATGTATTCAAATTTATCCTTCTTTATGGCTGAGTACTGCTCCTTTGTTCATATATACCACATTTTTAAAATGCACTTACCTGTCAATAGATATATAGATATGTAGATATATATGCTATGTGCAATATTTAGTTATTATGAACTAGAAATAAAAATATTTCTGAATGATACTATCAGTTTTTTAAAATCTATATACAAAATGTTTTATTCTAAGGAAAAAGTCGCAAACAGTGACAGTTCTTTTTAAAGGTTCTTAATTATTTTTCATAGTAAGGAAGACTAGCATATAAATACAGAGACACACATATACGAATTGCCATCATCTGTCTTGCTTTTGCTTTTCCAGCAGTTAACTTTAGTCTATTTGTTATGATTTGGGGGTGTGATTTTCTGAAAAAAAATTAAAATCGGATTTATTGAAGAGTTAACTCATACACCTCTTCAAGAAAAACTAAGAAATCACTTGATAATAATATCTGAGTCAAATTTGCAAAGCCAACTTCAATTGAAAGCAACATAACCATCAGCAGCTGTAATCAATTCAGCTGTCTATGCATACAGGTCATTTTTCCTGAGATATGCCAGGAGTAAGAAGTAAGAATAATCTGTAAATAAGCAACATTGTTTACTGGAAGAAAGAGTAAATAAACTCACAGAAAAGTAATGGGCATGTGCCAGACATGGAAAAAAAAACACCAATGAAATAAAGTGCCAAAGAAATGTGTGAAAGATTTCGTAAACATCTAAGCCTCCACATAGTAGAATATCACAGACTAGTGTTGCAGATAATTTGTAGGCATTTTTGTGGCCTAAGCCTCTTCTGATTTTTATTACACAGATATATCTCTGCCAAATAGATTTGCCTTGCCCTTTGCCCCAGCATATCTTTTTTCACATGGTCAGACTGCATGAACGGATGTATGATACCTGGCCTCTACACTTCAGAAATTAGTATCAACCCTGGGCCACTGGATCCATCGGGCATGTTAGTTTTATTGTAATCTGTGTCAGTTTGTAATTGTATTTCCATTCATTTGGTTTTTCACTAATACTTTCCTGTCTCTTGATATGACAATTCAGTGGTTTGTTTTTTTAATGTGTGAATAAAATTATATTGAAAACCATAATTTCCTCAGCATTTTGTATGCATCAAGCATTGTGCTCTGTGCTTTGTACCTTACTGTTTTCATCTTCACATCCATCTGATGAGGTATATATTCCTATCCAGGTACAAAAACTGAGATACAGTAATATTTAACAGCTTATTCAGTCTCATTTTTACTCTTCTCCACTATGTTATCTTTACCTTGATTTTCACAAAGGTAGGTAGCATACGACGTAGAATTCTTCTGAGAAGTTGGTCCTAAGCACCCTATTACATACATATAGACCACTAATCGTAGCCTTATAAGCCTGCCAAGAAATTTTAAGGGGTCCTAGAAAGTTCCCTCTTTCCCCAAAGTATCTTTTCTAATACCTAAAATTTTAGAATTTAGAAATATTTCATTTTGGCTTGAGGTGTAGTGTTTTTTTCCCCATTTAAAGGGCAGCTATGTTTGAAGTCTAATTGTAAAATATATGACTGAGAATTAGCATTAGTTTGTATTATTAGATCTTTTTTTAATGTGCAAATTATAATGGGAGCAAGTTCAGAAAATAAAAGGGCTCTAGATACCTCAAACTGATAGAGCATAGCAGTGCCAAGGGATGTATACCCAAGAGACATAAAAGTTATCAAATATCACCTACATCTTGATTTTCAATTGATCCAGCCCCACAGCTAATAAATGCTTTTTAATGACATGGTACATATTAGGAGTTATTAATAAAGTTATAGAAATCATTTCATTATAAAGATGAATGGATTCATGTTTTATTTGATTTTAAATTTCCTAATGTCATTAAGTTGTGCATATACAAAGTTGTGTAATGAACTATTACTAGTTGAAATTTATAGTGCAGCATTGTCCTAAGGGCATGTAGCTCTAGACTTGTGAAAATTCTCCTTAGTCCTATCTTTGGTTTCTCAGTTTTTGAGTGTGAAATATTTTTTTTAAATCACAATAACATTTTTGTACAAAGAGATCAAATGAAGCTAATGGAAAAAAATGCTACGATGAACAGAATAAAGCCTGGTTCCATGCAAATAATGACTTATGTGAATCTTCTTGCACATATTCATGAAAAAGTTAAGTATCATATTTTTGTCAGCTAGCATCTGGCTTCACACCCAGCACTCTCATTTTGAATTGTAATATGTTGATTTTTATTGGCATATTGGGGAGTTTTCCTTGTGTAGTAAACTTTATATTTTCTTTGCAAGATGATCTACAGTTCAAATTATTGCACTAACTTATTTTCCCCAATATATCAATCCACTATAGTTGGGTACACATTGTGGCACTTGTGCTTATTTTTATATGATATGTTATGTATTATAAACGGAGTGAACTGATTTCATTCTAATGCAAGTGGAGATGAGGTTAACTATTATGATTTATTTTATGATGAGCTATCACTTATATTGTCTGGATGATAGTCCTATGATTTGTGTGGGTACTTTTTCATGACATGAGAAGAAAGTTAAAATTTGCGGTAAGAAATACTGAAAATTGTGAAAGAATTTGTCTAAGATAGATCGAGTCTGAACTGAATTAAACCTAAGGAATGCTTCTGTGGAACCAAGAGAAGATGTCTAACTTCAGCAATCACTTAGGTTAATGTGGAAAGTACAGGAGTAAGTGCATAGCATGAATTGATGACTGGGTAATCAGACTAAAGTAGTTCTCATTTTCTCCTGCTGAGTTTATGAATTCCTTTTTCCTGCTATTCTTACTTCTCCTTCAGATGATGGAGTCAACTATAATTTTGCCTATTGCTATCCCTGACAATTAAGTTTGGGTTTCTCTTCAAAGATTTCCTGGAATAAATTATATGCAAAAATTTTAAATTTAGAGGCACATAGCCTTACATCAGTAAAATGGTTTAATAATCCCATGGTAAGTGATTGAGTGAAGCTCTCCCAGGATAGCCCTGCTAGAGATTAGCGTCTTTCCTTGATCCCAAAACACTAGGAAAGGATAAAATTACAGTGAGCACATATAGTCGCCAGGTATCAAGTAACATTCATTTTCTACTCGCTTTTCATAAGAACTTCAAGTAGATTATTTTGAATTTTTTTATTAATTAATTCTATTGATACATTTAAAGTGTACAATGTAGTGACATTCATCATTGGAAATTTTCACCTTTGCCTAATCCATCTTGGTTCTTACTTTTTCCCCATTCTCCTCCCTCCCTTCAGTTCCCCCACCCCTCCATATCTACAAAGACATTGTTTCCATTTTTTTCTTTTTCTCAGGTTAATTCCATCCCGGTCTTTCTTTTCCCCTACCCCTCTCATTTCCCCTTCAGCTGTGCACCTTTTCTTCCTATTTCACATTATCTATTATACCTTTTAGTCCTTAGTTACACTTTCAGTTTCTCAAACTAGAGAAACTATTCAGTAATTATACATATGGTCCTATTTATTTTACATAAGAGTATTGCCTCAATGTACATCCATTTATCTATAAATGTCTCTAGTGTCTCATTCTTTATGGCTGAGAAGTACTCCATTTTATATATATAAAAAAACACATTTTCTTTATCCAGTCTCTTGTCGATGTGCACCTGGGCTGTTTCCAAGTTTTAGGTATCATAAATTGTGCTGCTATCAACATGGGAGCACATACATTGATGTGGTATGATTCTTTTAATTCTTTGGGAAAGATATCTAGGAGGGGGCTAGTAGGGTCAAATGGGCCCTCCAATCCTAGTTCTTTGAGATATCTCCATACTGATTTTCACAGTGATTGCACCAGAATGCTGGTGGAGCAGGGTTTCTCTTTCCCCATAGCCCCGACAGCATTTCATATTGCTTGATTTCATGAAAGCAGACATTCTTTCTGGAGTGAGGTCGAATCTCCGTGTTGTTTTCATTTGAATCTCTCAAATGACCGGTGTGTTGAACATTTTTTCATATGTTTATTTGCTGTTTCTACTGCTTTGACAAATGTCTGCATTTCAGGTGCCCATTTTTGGATTGTGTCTTTAAATTTCAGAGGTCTGATTTTTATAAGTGTTTTATATATTCTAGATAGTAGAACTTTGTCTGAGGAAGAGCTGATGAAAACTTTTTCCTACATTGTGGTTTGTCTCTTTACATTATTGGGTGTTTCCCTTGCTGTGCAGAAGCTTTTCAATAAGAAGAGAACCCACTTGTTGATTATTTGTGCTAGTTCACAGGCAACTGAGGGTTTGTTAATAAAATTTTATCCTAACCAATGTCTTCAAAGGTTCTACCTAACCTCTTTTCCAGCCAGTATAGTATTTCTGTTTTTTTTTTCAGCTTTAATTGAGTTTATTGGTACATTTTAGGGATACAGTACAGTTACATTCATTGTTGGGATCTTGTACCTCTACATGACAAGTCTTGGTTCTCATTTTTTCCCATTGTCCCTACCCTCCCTTCACCTCCTCCTCCCCTCCCCATCTACAAACACTTTATTTCCATCTTTTCATTATCTCACATTTTTTTCTTTTCCCTTATTATCCTTCCTGTACCCATCCCACCTTCCCTACACCTTTAGCTCCTTTCTTCCCATTTCTAAATGTCAGTAATCTTATTAGGATCTTATGTATTATTGTAGATTATTCACATCAGAGAAACTATTCGGTATTTACACATGTGTGCTTTATTTATTTCACTTAGGAGTATATCTTCAATATGTACCCATTTTCCTATGAATGAA
>NW_022900951.1:81261632-81262204 GCF_012274545.1 Fukomys damarensis
TGTGGGGTGAGGGGTGAGGTGGAATCTCAGTGTTGTTTTCATCTGCATCTCTCGAATGATCAGTGATGTGGAACATTTTTTCATGTATTTACTTGCTGATTTACTTTTTGTCTGATAAATGTCTGTTCATTTCGGATGCCCATTTTTGAATCGGGTCTTTATATTTGGGGGGCTGATAGTTTTGAGTTATTTATATATTCTTGATAATAGACCTTTGTCAGAGGAGCATCTGGTAAAATTTTTTCCCACATTATAGATTGTCTCTTAGTTCTGCTGATGGTTTCTTTTGAAGTACAGAAGCTTTTTAATAAGATGAGATCCCAATTGTGGATTCTATCTGCTAGTTCCCATGCTACTGAGGATTTGTTCATAAAGTCTTTTCCTATGGCAATGTCTTCTAGAGTTCTGCCTAATTTTCCTTCCAGAAAGTTTAATGTTTCTGTTTTAATATTTAGATCTTTATTCCATTTGGATTTTAATTTAGTGCATGGTGAAAGATAAGGGTCTAGTTTTAATCTGTGGCAGGTTGACATCCAGTTTTTCCAACACCATTTATTAAAGAGGCTATCTTT
>NW_022900951.1:81262521-81281945 GCF_012274545.1 Fukomys damarensis
CCATTTTCACTATGTTGATTCTTCCTACCCAGGAGCAGGGGATATCTTTCGATTTTTTTATATCCTCTTCAATTTGTTTTTTCACAGTGCTGTAGTTTTCAGTGTAGAGATCTTTTGCTTCTTTTGTTAGATTGATTCCTAGATACTTCATTTTTTTGGATGCTATTGTAAAAGGAATTTTTTCCCTTATTTCTCTCTCAGTGATTCTGTTATTTGTGTATAAGAAGACTATTGATTTTTGGGTGTTCACCTTGTATCCTGATACTCTACGGAATCTGTCAATTAAGTCTAGAAGTCTTTTGGTGGAATTTTTTGGGTCTTCAATGTAGAGTATCATATCATCCGCAAATAATGACAGTTTAACTTCTTCCTTTCCTATCTTTGTTGCTTTAATTTCTTTCTCTTGTCTAATTGCTGTGGCTAATGTTTCCAGAACTATATTGAGGAGGAGTGGTGATAATGGGCATCCTTGTCTTGTTCCTGATTTTAACATGAAGGTTTTCATTTTTTGGCCATTTAATATGATGTTGGCTGTTGGTCTTTCATAGATAGCCTTTATTAAGTTGAGGTATAGACCATCTATTCCAATTTTTTGCAGGGTTTTTATCATGAATGGGTGTTAAATTTTATCAAATGCTCTTTAGTATTTCTGTTTTAATATTTAAGTCTTTAATCCCTTTCAGTTTTAGTTTAGTGAATGGCAAATGATCTATGTCTAGGTTTAATCTTTGATAAGTTGAAACCCAGTTTTTCCAGCACCATTCATTAAATGGTTATCTTTTCTCCAATGAGGGTGTTTGACTCCTTTGTTGAAGATGAGATGGCTGAGGATGTCTGCAGTTGTTTCTCCATTTGCTAATCTATTCCACTGGTCCTCAGGTCTTTTTCCTTACCAATTCCATGGTTTTATCACAAGAGCTTGGTAGTATAGTTTCAAGTCAGGGATTGTGATACCCCCTACATTATCTTTATTGCCTAGAATTGCTTTTGCTATTCTAAGTCTCTTATTCCAAATGAATTTTTGGATTGTTTTTTCAAGGTCTGTGAAGTATGCTGCTAGCCTTTCAATTGTGATTGCATTAAATCTATATAGCAGTTTTGAAAGTATGGCCATTTCAGTGTGTTGGTTCTTCCTACCCAGGAGCAAGGGATGTCTTTCCATCTTCTTATATCCTCTTCAATCTCTTTTATCAGAATGTTGTACTTTTCAGAGTAGAGATCTTTGATTTCTTTCATTAGGTAGATTCTTAGGTATTTCAATTTTTTGATGCTACCATGCAAGGGATTGTTTGTCCCACTTCTCTCTCAGTGAGTCTGTCTTTTGTGTACCGAAAAGCTATTAATTTTTGTGTGTTGACCTTGCATCCAGCTAGTTTGCTGAATTTTGTTATTAAGTCTGCGATATTTTTGGTGGAATTCTTGAGTACTTCTAAATAGAATATCATGTCATCTGCAAATCATGACAATTTGACTTCTTCATTTCCTATCTTTATCATTTTATTTCTTTCTCTTGTCTAATTGCTGTGGCTAATATTTCCAAAACAATATTGAACAGGAGTGGTGATAGTGGACATCCTTGTCTTGTTCCTGATTTTAGTGTGAGGGATTTCAAATTTGACCATTTAGAAGATATTGGCTGTTGGCTTTTCATAGTTGGCTTTTATAAGGTTGAAGTAGAGACTGTCTATTCCAATGTTTTGGAGCCTTTTTGTTATAAATGTGTATTGGATTTTGTCAAATGGTTTGCAGCATCTATTGTGATGATTATATGATTTTTGTCCTTGGCTCTATTAATATAGTGTATTGCATGTATTGATTTGCATATGTTGAACCATTCTTGCATCCTGTGGATGTGGTCAGGGTGTAATATCTTCTTAATGATCTCCTGCATTCTATTTGTGAGTATCTTATTAAAGATTTTTACATCTATGTTCATTAGTGAGATTGGCCTTTAGTTCTCTTTTTTGGTTGGGTCATTCCATGCTTTAGAGATCAAGGTGATGCTTGCTTCCAGGAATGAATTCAGGACTATTGCTTCCCTTTCAACTCCATTAAAGAGTTTAAACATAAGTGGCAAGAGATCCTCTCTAAATGTCTTGTAGAATTTAGCAGTGAAGCTATCAGGACCCAGATGTTTCCTAGTTGGTAAGTTTTTGATTATGTTTTCAATTTCATTGATTGATATTGGGTGATTTAGAATTTTTAGGTCATCTTCTTTCAACTTTGCTAATTCATACAAATCGAGGAATTTGTACATTTCTTCTGTGTTTTCCATCTTACTGGCATATAGGTTCTCAAAGTAGGTATTGATGATCCTCTGGATCTGCTGAGTCTGCTGTAATGTCATCTATTTCATTCCTAATTGCATGGATTTGGGCATTTTCTGTCTTTTTTTTAATAAGGTTGGCTAAGGGTTTTCCAATTTTTAAAGTTCACTGTGTTTATTGATACTTTTTAAGTGTACAGTACAGTTACATTCATCATTGGGATCTTGTAACCTTATATGACAGATCTTGGTTCTCATTTTTTCCCCATTCCCCTGCCCTCTCTTCATCCCCTCCACCCTCCCCTATTTACAAATTCTTTCCATTTTTTCCTTTTCTCATATCTTCACTTCTCCCTTATTTCCTTTCCCCTAATCTTCTCAATTCCCCTACACCTTTAACCCTTTTCTTCCTATTTCACATTATCAGCTAAACCATATGTATTCAGTTATGCAACTGTCAATTTTGTTTATCCTTTCAAAGAGCAAAATCTTGGCTTCACTGATTTTTTTGTATTTTTCTCTTAGTCTCCCCTGCATTAATCTCTGCCCTTATCTTTATAATTTCCTCCTTTGTACAAGCTTTGGGTTTGTCCTGTTCTTTTTCTAGAATTGTGAAGTTCATCATCAGGTTGTGTAATTGAGTTTGTTCTGTTTTCCTTATATGAGTATTCATTGCTCTAAATTTCCCTTGTAAGACAGCTTTCATTGTGTCCCATAGATTCCAATATGTTGTACTGGCATTTCATTTAATTGTAGGAACTGTCTGATTTCTTCTTTAATTCCCTCTGTGACCCATTGGTTGTTTGGAAGTGTGTTGTTCATGTGTTTATGAAATTCTTGAAGGTTCTTTTGCTATTGATCTCCAATTTCATCACTCTATGGTTTGGTGATATACAGGGGATCACTTCAATTCCTTTGCACTTACTTAAACTTGTTCTGTGAGTGAATATGTGATCTATTTTGGTGTATGACCCATGTGCAGCTGAAAAGAATGTGTATTCTGATTTTGGGGGGTAGAACACTCTGTAAACATCAATTAAGTTCACTTGTTCAAGAGTTTGATTGAGTTCTAGTATTTCATTGTATTTTTCTGTCTAGTTGATCTATTTGTGAGAGTGGAGTATTGAGGTCTCCCACTATTTCTGTATTAGTACTTATATGATTTTTTATGTCCATTTGTATTTGTTTCATATAGTTGGGTGCACTTGTATTTGGAGAATATATATTTATGATTGTTATCTCTTCCTATTGGATTGTTCCCTTTACAAGGATGTAGTGTCCTTCTCTATCTCTCTTAACCAGTATTTGTTTGAAATCCACTTGATCCGCAAAGACGATATCTACTCCTGCTTTTTTTCTGGGTTCCTGTCAAATGGAGTATTGTTTGCTACCCTTTAACTTTCAGTCTATGAGTTTCTTTTGAATTAAGTGTGTTTCTTGTATGCAGCAAATTATTGGATCTTGCTTCTTGACCCGTTTTGCCAGCCTATTTCTTTTGGTTGGTGAATTGAAAACATTAACACAGATGGCTATAACACACACACACACACACACACACACACACACACATATATACATATATATACATACTTATATATGTATATTATATATATGTATATAAGTATATACACATACATATATATACATATATATACTTACATATATGTATATAAGTATATATACATACATATATATATACATATACATATACACATACTTATCCTTTTTATGATTTTTTTCTTTTTGTTGGATTCTTTGCATTTAGTTTCTTGTCATGCCTGATAGATTCATTCTGCTGGGCTTCCTGCAGTTGTGATCCTCATTGTCTTTTCCTAGGATATTGTTTAAACTTTTTCTGGTTTGTTTACATATATGTATATAAGTATATACACATACATATATATACATATATATACTTACATATATGTATATAAGTATATATACATACATATATATATACATATACATATACACATACTTATCCTTTTTATGATTTTTTTCTTTTTGTTGGATTCTTTGCATTTAGTTTCTTGTCATGCCTGATAGATTCATTCTGCTGGGCTTCCTGCAGTTGTGATCCTCATTGTCTTTTCCTAGGATATTGTTTAAACTTTTTTGCTGGTTTGTTAATAATGAAATTCCTAATGTGCCCTTGCCATGAAAGTATCTTATTTCTCCATCAATTTTGAAAGATAGTTTTGCAGGGTACTTCAGTCTGGGTTGGAGGTTGTTTTCCTTTTGGGCTTGAAATATGTCAGACTTCTTGCCTTGTGGGTTTGTGTTGAGAAGTCTGCTGTGATTGTGATGGGCTTTCCTTCGTACGTGATTTGTTTCTTTTCTCTAACTGCTAATAGTATTTTGTTCTTCTTTTGAGTTTCTGAAATCTTAACTATTATATGCCTATGTGTAGTTTTTTTTATTGATGCCTAGTTGGAGTCCTATAAGCCTCACTTATCTGTATGTCATATTCTTTTCCTCTATTTGGGAAGTTTTTTGCCATTACTTTGGTGAGCAGCTTTTTTATGTCATCTGCACTCTCTCCTGTTCCTTAATTGACTCCAATCGGTCATATGTTATTCTTTGAATTGTCTACCATCTGCTGGATTGATCTCTCATAGTCCCTTACTATTTTCAAGAGATTTTTATTTTCCTGGTCACTAATTGAAATCCTATCTTCTATATCTGAAATTCTGTCCTCACATTGTCTTGTTCTGCATAAACTTTGAATGGAGTTTTTAATGTCTTGGAAATCTGTATCCGTTTTAAGGATTCCATTAATTTCCTATGTTGGGATTCCATCATATGTCTCAGCTCTTCTATTTTATTATCTGCATCTGCTTTAGATTTATTAATCATGTATTGCACTATGGGAAAAATCTCTGCTGATATCTGAGAAATTATTTCTGATTTCATTTTTTCCAGGTCATCTTTCGGTGCCAGTTCAGGTAGTCCATGTGGTAAAGTATCAGATTGTTTCATCTCGTTGCCCTTTCGGGCTACCTTAGGTGTTCTTGAAGTCTGGTTTTGAGACTTACTTCTATGTGTTCTCATTTTAGCAGATGCAGCCTGTTGTGCCTTTGTTGAGGTAAATTTTTGCTCACCCAGTGGTGTTCAACTCTCAGCAAGCCACCAAGCAGCCTTTACTCTGCTGCTCCCCATTATACCAATTTCTGGGTTCAGAATGGTGGAGTTCTGTATCCCGGCGCTGACCTGTTGTCTGGG
Organism: Fukomys damarensis; assembly: GCF_012274545.1. NCBI lineage: Eukaryota > Metazoa > Chordata > Mammalia > Rodentia > Bathyergidae > Fukomys > Fukomys damarensis. The sequence continues at coordinate 81,268,010 of NW_022900951.1, forward strand.
TGGGATTCTGGCTGTGGCCTGTGTACAATTGGGATGGTATCTAGGTGTGCCTCTCTCTGGGGCCCTTATGTAGCTGCTGTCTGGGGGTGCCTTTCGCTGGGGGTTGTGTATCCCAAATCCTATTGTCTTTGTAGGCTTCTGGCTAGGGTCTTCAGAAACTTATTAGTGGTATTGGGGCAAGCCTCTGGCTGTTGCTTGTGTGTATGTGTATGTGTATGTGTAGTTCTTTTCTAAGGTCAGCCCTTGGCTGAGGCCAAAGGTATGGTGGGACTCTAAAGTTTGTGTGCTTGTGCCGCTCTTTTCTAGGTGTTCTGTAGCTTGGGCTCTTTTCTAGGTGGCCTGCACCTCTGGGGTCGGGTGGGGCAGGGTTCCAGGTGGGACCTTCCTGCTGCTGCATCACACTGGTCCACGCAGCTACTCCCTAGGTTGTGGGCGCACTTACCAATGTTATGGTGACACTCTGAAGGACTGTTTTTCACCTGTGCAGCTCTTTTCTAGGTGGCTTCTGGCTTTGGCATATGTGCCAGCACCTCTTGGGTTATGCCAAGGTGGTGTCCTAGCTGGGATCTGCCTGCAGCAGTGCTTCCCTGGTCCACCCGGCTGCTCCCTGGTGTGTGTGTGAGTGTGTGTGTGTGTGTGTGTGTGTGTACAATTACCAATGGTATGGAGGAACTCTGAAGCTCAAGTAGATGTTTTTTATGGAAGCCCTTTTCCAGGAAGGTGATATTTTTGCCAAATTTGTGTATGTTCATTCGCATTGTCCATTTTGTTCCCTTTCCTAAGAATGTGGGTAGAACTTTTTGATACATTTTGCACAGAAGAAACCAATCAATTTTTTCATTTGATTGTACAAAATCAATTATTTGTTATACTTTAAATAGATCTATAAGTTTACATAATCTACTTTATTAAAAGTACAATAAGAACTATTAAAAGTAGTGTGTTTCATGGAATCACAGTATCTTACAATGAAAAATTATAACATTTTGTTTTTCCGAAGTGAATGCCCAAAAAAAATAACAAGTCTTTCAGTGTCTTCAACTTCTGGGTCCCATGATTGATTTGGTGACAGAGACTCATTTTGAGTAGTAAATGCTTCAATAGTGACCTCATTGTACCTGATAAATGTGTACTGTAGGTTACTAGTACTACAGCTATATGATATCTTTTTAAGAGAAACTGAGACTTTAAGTCATTCTAGTCTTACAAACTGTATTTTACATGAAGCAAGATTTTATTGAAGTAAATGTTTGTTTTCTTATTTTAAGATGACATTTTGTTAACCAAAAATAAAAATGTTAATTTTGTAGCTAATTTACCCTCATCCCCCCAAAAAAATCACATGGCAAAAAATAAAATATATCTTTCTTTAAAATCATTTTCTCTTATAATTATTATTTATTTACTTTTCATTAATAACTATTTGTAGTTCATAATGATTACCTTCATTGTGAGGATTGTTACATATAAATAACATATCTCTTTTTTTTAATCCCCTGCACCTCCTCCCTCCCTCCAACTCTTGATACCATTTTATTCCCTTTTACAAAAATTCTGTCTTCCTGTTTCCTATTATCTTTTATTTTTCTCTATAGTTATACTTTGAGTTTGTCATATAAAAGAAATCGTGTGATATTTAAACTTGTGTGATTTATTTCACTTAACATTATGGTTTCGAGGTGCTTTGCCAATGAAAATTGGAGTTTTCATTTCTCTTCTTAGAAATATGGCTGGACTTAATTCAGTAAAAGAAGTAGTTGTTTCTCATATTTATCTGTAAATTGCATTGAATCTTGTTATAATCATATTAGGAAGGAATGATTTATATGCGTTTTGATTATATGCTTATACAAGCATCACCCCTATTTTATAAATTTTATTACATTAATGCTGTATACATGGAACAAAGAAAAAAATGTCCATAGATTAAACTCTGCTTTTCAGTAATCTGATGGTCTTTTGTATATTCTCTGTTATATAGTTATATACAGGTATCAAGTTGATAATTTATGAAGACATTTGAATGAACTCTGGTAGAATTATGAAAAATTCTTAGCTGCTGAAATGTAGCTGTATTTCTGGTTTTTTTGAAAATGTACAATTTTTATACTTTTTTAAATAGCAAAACATTTATTGGTACATTTTAGGCATGCATAATGATAATACTCATCATAGGAATTTGCACCTGTACATGTATATCATGTATTTCTGAATATAAAATCTAAAATGCTAAAACCAAGTAGTTAACATATCTGCCCTGTTTTCAAACTGAATACAGAATACAACCTGAGGAGTTACTAGTTGCCCTAAGCTTTTCCCATGTTGGGGTATTGGAATGAGGAGGTGAACTGCAGGTATATGTTTGGGAAAGTTGAACATATGAATAAGAGGAGGTGGTGACAATTATTTTGAGGATGTTTCTTTAAATAGCCTGTTAAACTTGAGACAAAATGAGAAAACACCTTTAAAAGAAGGATAAAATGAATGTTTACTTTTTAAATGCAAAATCTATCAAAAAATTAAAGATTAACACTAAAGGAAAAATATTCCACTATATTGGAAGTTGAGCTTAATCTATAGGTGTTTATCCTCTATAGACTTCTTGCCTTTTTGAAAAATCATGAACACTCCATTTTATAATGCACAGAATATAAATGTTTACAAGATATAAATATGCTTATTAAAATGTGAAAATATAATACATAAATGATAAAGAAATATAAAAGAATAATAAAAAGTTGAAGCCTGGCTTTAGGCATATTTTTAAAGCATTTTAAGACAAATTTGAAGGATGGAAGGGATATAAATTGGTGAAAGAATTGTAAGAAAAACAAACTTGATAAGGTTTCTTTCCTTTTAATTAAGTTCCCAATTTCAAAGTTGAATGTAGAAACACATTTATTTTGTTGGGAGCTGTTTGGTTATTTGTTGTCAAATAAGAAATATCCTAAACCATATCATATTAAATTTCTTATCTCTCTGTTCACATAGATTGACCAACTAGGCCCAGGAGGTCAGTTGTCAGTTGGGATTGCATGAAGTTGCTATTACCTGTGGGAGTTATTTGAAGGCTTAACCAAGATGTATGTCAAGGTGGCCTTTTCACACATGGTTCTGGAGCCTAGGTTGGGATAGAAAGAACAGCTAGCTGGAGGCTGCCTGGGCATTGTTCTTTCCCTGTGGCTCCCACATGTGATAGCATGGTTTCTATCACAGCATGGTAATCTCAGAGGGTAGTTCAACTTCTTCCATTATATATATATTTTTTTTCTTTCAGATAAAATATTCACAGAGATGCGAGGTGAAACCTGCTATTCTTTGAGTTTCTGGGTTCAGAATTTGACACAGAATCACTTCGTCATATTCTATTGGTCAAAATGTTCAGTCTGCTAAATTGCAAGGAGAGAAGATCCCCCCACCTCTCCATGAAAGAAGGGTTAAAAATTTGTGGTGATCATTAATCTACTGCAGAAGTTATGCATGATAGGATGCTTCTTATGTTTTTACTGGCAAAACAGCAGAGACAAAATTGAAAACCTCTTGAGAAATTAGATCTACTTATGCATATGCAAAGTAAACAGTAAGTGCCCTCAAAAGAAACTCTAGGTATCATATTACCTATGACTTTGATATTAGAATCACTTTGTCCACAAATCATGTCATGTATAGAAGGAAAGGAGACAAAGAAAATTTGAGTCTGAGAGACATCATTACTCTAAGTGTACTGGTGCACTCTCAATATAAGACAAATATCTTACAGCTTAGTTTTCAGAAAAGGGTTCTGTCTGGGAGATTTTCCTGCATTTGAAGCATATAATTTGTAGAATGCTTTGGATAATTGGATAAAATAAGTATGCCAAGGAATTAGAAAGCAGAGATAACAAATCTATAGGGGAATGATGTTGAAAATTGTTAGCCCTCTCTTGGAAAAAAAAACATCAATTCATGACTTCTGTGATAAATGCAAGGAAAAAGTGGCTGCATGCCTAAAAATACTAAGTATCTGAAGTACAACTACATTCCTGGAAATACAAATGTACTTGATAAACTAATGATTTTAAGTGGCAAGTTTTAAAAGAGCTGAATAGATGCCCATCACAAGAATTTTTTGTTTTGTTCCCACTGTTTAGCCATTTTTATACATGCCCACTTGTATCAGAGTTGGAATGAGGTATCATTGTAAGAGATATGACTAAAATTAAAAAAAAATAATAAGGGAGATGACCTACTACCATAAAATGTTTATAAAATAACTATAATTATATACATGAAAAACTAAAGGTCTTCTTTTGGAGTCATTCTGAAAGGCACTTCTTTCTCTACTATTTGGAAATAATATCTGACTGATATGGCTTGTGTCTCGCTCTTCCTGTCCCCCCAAAGCCTCATTCAGTCATGGAGTGGTTTTCAGAGGTGGCTGGACCTTAGTGTGTGATGCTGGGATTAAGCTTGTGATTAGCAAATCACTGATTGTTTCAGCACTGTCCTAATCCCAGTGGCCTAGATAGAATATAAAAGGGGCAGAAAGAAGTTGCTAAGATCCATTGCTAATTCTTGCCTGCCTGCTTGCCATGGACTATTTCTCCTCTTTGATGCCCCTCTGCCATGCTACCCTGCCTTAGAGTCAGCCAACTATGAACTGCAACCTCTATGAACTGTAAGCCAAATAAATCTTTCCTCTTTTAACTTTGAGTGTCTTGTGTTTTGTCTCAGTAAGGAGAAAAGTAACTGAAATACTGACTCAATGTACTATCTTACTCATAATTGTAAAAGTTTTGGCAGTCTTCAATGAAGAAACCTTCTTTTGGATTAAAAAGGTGACCAAACATTCTGGTTTTTCTTGAGCTTTCTAAGCTTGTTTTTCATCCCAGCATAGTTATAAATTGTGTCCCAATTCACCCTCAAAATAGTCCCAGTTTGAATGATTAATTACATGGTCATTCTATTTATATATTAATGTCTAAGCATCGAAGCATCAATGAAGCACTTAGGTATTCATGCTGCTTCATGATACATTGATTATTCTAAGAAATAACATAGAGAGAACATCTGCCTTCTGGAACCTTCATGTCTACAAGATACTGTATCACTGTGAAAATACCGTATATATGAGATCAATTGCACTAAAGACAGTCACTCAGTTTGAAGTGTGTATATCATGCTCTGCAAAAACACATTTATATTTTTAGCTAGAGAGGATAGGGTTACTCTGACTGAGAGAATGTGGGAGTTTCACAAACAAGAAGGATATGGAGAAAATCTTAGTTTTTCTGGAATGGTTTTCTGAAAGGGACTGTTTGCAAATTTTTGTTATATAATTCTGTGGGTTGCTTTTCACAAGTAAAAAGTGAAGTTAGTTTAATGTGTAATAGGTTATCTTTGTCTACTCACTTAACCAATGGAAACTGCCATTGCCTGGCTATGGGAATTATATAATCAACAAATATTTCTCCAAAATGCTTTTTAGGACTTTCTCACAATGCATTAATATGTGAGGCAAAAAGACATAGAGTTGGAGGTGATAAACCTTATCCCAAAGGACTCTCTTAGCAATGTGATATTGCTTTGAGCATATTTTTAAAAAGATCTTTATCTAGTCTGACACCTTCTGATACTGGCTAAAGAGAGAAATTCGAAGCGGCTATATATCCTTCCTGCCAATAAGACTACTGGACTACCAATTGTGTAATGTTTTGAGAAGCAGCATCAGATGGAGGTTGGGTATTGTTTTGAAGTTCAGTAAATAATTTACCTGTCCATTTTCCTAAGATTTCTAGGAGAAGGACACAGGAAATGATTGTAGTTTCATAACTAAAGAAGAAGAGAGAAATCGAGATTAACAGTGGACTATGAGGCCCTGAATTTATACATAAGAGATAAGTATTATGGAAATTAGCTTTTGGAACCCTTCAAATCCTGTAAGAAGGTGCTATTTGTAACCTAGTAGAAGTCTTGTGAGGCTCTTTCCAATCCCAACCCAGAATTGCCCTTATGAGGAAGGGAATCAAAACCTCAACCTTAACTTGTAAGGTTATCAAATGGCTCTGGACTTCAAGGCATAGGACAAGGGTGTGTTTGAAACTAGTTGAAGACCTTTTATCATTCTGTTTCTCCTGCTGTGTTATTTACTGAGAAGTAAATAAATATGAGTTAGATAGAGTAAAAGCTTCATTACTGAGGCTTGCCAGCTATTAGGGTGTTTACAATAATAAAAATGTTATTAGTAAATTGTATGTTATAGTGACATCCATTTTTGGGAATTGGTACAAATATGTACCATTTCTTTATCAATTTTGATCCCTTTATACCTTCTATATCTTCCTTGCTCCCCCTTACGTCTTTCCCTATCTCCAAATATCTGCCTTAGTACAGGATGGCACATACTGGTAGTAGAGAATCAAGACCTAAGCAAGTGTTTATAAATGGAAAGAAAAAACAATGAAATGCCTCTAGGCCTAAATCATGTTTTTGACCCTCTTAGAATAAACTGTTGAACTCCCTGAGGACATAGACATGTCCACAAATTTTAAGCTTTCTTCAAAAGATGGATGGCCTGTCCAACATTAGCCTGCCCTAGTAGGCACAGAAGTTAGCACGTAACTTGTAGAAAACCACACTTTTAGCCTGAAGCCAGATTCCATGCTGACTTTTGTATAATAACAGTATATACAGTTTTTTCATTTTCAGATTATTTTCTTTATTAATACATACTTGCAGTACATGATGTTTACTTTCCTTGAGGGCACATGGAATATGTACATAATATATCCTAATTCCTTTTAAAGGATTATATCCTAATTTATTTTCCCCTCCCTCCCTCCAGCCTCCATTCATCTCATGACCTTCCATTCTTGAACATTTTTGCAGTACATAGTTGTTACATTCCTTGTATGGAGTTGGTACATATGCATCACACATTTTAATTTTTTTATCCTCTTTCCCTGCCCTCCATCTCTCCTCCATTTCTTGATCCTGCCTCCCTTTGAGAAAGATCCATCTCCCTACTTCCTATTAATTGTCTCTTCTTTTGCTCTTTATTTATACTTTGGGTTTGTAATATAAGAGAAACCATGTGATATTTAAGCTTGTGTGACTGATTTATATCATTTAATTTTATGATCTCCAGGTACATCCATTTTCCTACAGATAATTTTAGTTTATCCTTCTTTATTGCAGAGTAGTACTCCATTGTGTGTAAAAACCCTTTTCTTAATTCATTCATCAGTTGATGGACATACAGGTTGCTTCCAAGATGTCGCTATGATGAATTGTGCTCTATAAATATGGATATGCATTATTACTGAAATGTGATGTCTTTAATTCTCTTGGTAATTTACCTAGAAGTGAAATAGCTGAGTCAGATGGAATTCCTAGTTTCAGTCTTTTTGAAGAATCTCCATTTGTATTTATGGGTCATTTGAACTTTTGTGAAGTATCTATTTCATTTGCCCATTTTAAATGGGATCTTTTATTTAAGGTCGAATATTTTTAGTCTTTATATATTTACATATTACTCCTCTCTCTGAGGAATAGGTGACAAAATATTTTTCAAATTCTATAGATTTTTTTTACTATAATGTTTGTTTCTTTTGCTGTGAATAAATTTTTTATTTGATATAATCCTATTTGTTGATATTCACTGCTATTTCCTATACAACTGGGATTTTATTCAGAAAGTTATTGACTGTGCCTATGACTCTAAGAGTTTTAACTGTTTTGGATTTTAACATTGGAACTCACTACGTAGTCCAGGCTGGTCTCAAACTCACAGTGATCCTCCTGCCTCAGCCTCCCAAGTTCTGGGATAACAGGCAGGCTGTTTCTATTCTAATATTTAGTTCTTTGATCCATTTTCATTTTAGTTTCATACCTGGTGAGAGATATGGATCTAGATTCAATTTTCTCTGTGTGGATAATCAGCTCTGTCAACAGTATCAAAGAGGCATTTGTCCCTCCATTGTATATTTTTGGCCCTTCATCTCAAATCAAATAATTGAATGTGCTTTGGTTCAGTTGGTTCTGTATCCTTTGTTCTGTTCCATTAATCCTCAAGTCATTTTGTGCAAGTACCATGCTACTTATATTACTATAGCTTTTGTAATATTACTTCAAGTCTGGGATTCTGATGCTTCCTATTTTGATCTTTTTTCCCAGGATGGCTTTTGCTATTCCATGTCTCTTCTGTTTCCTTGTGTATTTTTTTTCCCCATTGAGTTTATTGGTACATTTTAGGCATATAGTATAGTTACATTCATTAGTGCGATCTTGTACCTCTACATGACAGGTCTTGGTTCTCATTTTTTCCTCTTGTCCCTGCCCTCCCTTCACCCCTTTCTCCCCTCCCTGTTTACGAACACTTTATTTCCATTTTTTCATTTTCTCATATTTTTTTCTTTTTCCTTATTTCCTTTCCCCTACCCTTCCCACTTTCCCTACACCTTTAGCCCTTTTCTTCCTATTTCACATTGTCAATTATCTCATCCTTATGTATTTTAAGACTGTTTTTTTCATTTCAGTGAAGAATGCTATTGATATTTTCATTAAGAGTACATTAAATTTTTATATCCGTTTTTTAAAGGATGACCCCCCGCTTTTTTATAACATTTGGTCTGCCTATCCAAGAACAGGGGATATCTTTCCATTTTTTGATGTCCTCTTTAATTTCCTTTTTTAGAGCACTGTAGTTTTCATTGTAAAGGCATTTCACTTCCTTAGGTTAATTCCTACATATTTAATTTTTCTTGATGCTATTATGAATAGTATTGTTTTCCTAATTTTGTTCTCATTTTTTTCATTATCCATATAAAGGAGCACTATCCATTTTTGTGTTGATTTTGCATGCTCCTACATTACTAATTTTGGTTCTTAATTCCATGAGTCTTTTTAGTGGATGAGTCTTTTTAGTGGATCTTTTTGGGTCCTTTATGTAGAGAATTGTCATCTGCAAATAACAATAATTTGACTTATTTCTTTCCTGTCTATCTTTTTTATTTCTCTTTCTTGCCTAGTTGGCTTTTGCTATTCTTTTTTTCTCCTGGTACCCATGACTGAACTCAAGACTTTGCACTTGGCAGGCAGGTGCGGCACCACTGAGCTACATCCCTAGTCCAGCTTTTGTTAATGTTTTGAGTAATATTTTAAACAGGAGTGGTAATAGTGGTATTATTCCTCATTTTAGAAGGAAAGTTTTTCAGTTTTCTCCATTTAATCTGATGTTGGCATTAGGTTTGTCATAAATATTTTTATCAGATTGAGGTTACATCCTTCTAGCTATTTTCTTTGATTTTTTTAAAAAGAATAACGTTAGTTAATACACAGTGTACAGTAATCTTAAGAGAATGGCTGAAATTTTAGAGTGCAAGTAATAGACAAAAAAGACTCTTACAAGAAAAACCCAAGGAGATAATAGCACAAAACTTTCTTTTCATTGAACTAAGCGGACCTAGCAGTATAAATGAAACAAATTAACACATATATTGAAATATTTTTAAAACCACAAAGTGTATAATTTAGGGAATTATTAGAACTTCTCCTTACTTCCTATTTGTTATATTTTTAATGTTTTCTTTAAGATTTATTAAAAACTATGTACAATAAATTTTTAACATATTTTACATAAGATAGCCAATGCAGAAATTTACATAGTTTAGAAGGAAGATAGACAGATGGTTAAGGAGAACCCAGTCCTGTGGGATATTTTCTCAGAGCTTGAAAGTCAGAATTCAGTTGGAGAAAATGGTTCAGACTGCCAGATTAAGTGTATGTTAAAGAAAGCTAAAGTGCATCATCTGTCTTTGGGTAGATAACCAGACACTGGGATCAACATTTCAAGGCCCTGATCTTAAACACAAGCCTCATCTAGTCATCTATACATTCTTGCCTGTGGCTTAAGAAATACCATTTCAAAGATGTCTTCCCCTTTAGGCAAGGTCTCAAACATTCATGCAAACCCAGACATGGGATTTACCCCTTGTCCTTGACCAGAATAGGAAGAAATCCACAACTTTTGGACACTACTGACCCAATCTCCTTAATTTTATTACTAATTTCCACTTTTGGTTTCACACACCAGAGAAACAATGCAGCGCTGAAACATATGTGTCTGATTTATTTCACTTAAGAATATGGTCTCCAGGTCCATCCATTTAGCTATAAATGTTTGAAGCTCATTCTTCATTGTGGCAGAATATTATTCCATTATATAAAAGAATTTATTCTTTATCCACTCACCAGTGGATGGGCATTTGGGCTGTTTCTAAGATTTAGCTATTACTAACTGTGCTGCTATAAACAGGTATGCATGTATCACTGTGGTATGATGCTTTTAATTATTTCGGAAAGGTGCCAAGAAGAGGATAGCTGAGTCAAACAGAACCTCCAGTTTTAATTTTTTGAGAAATCTCCACACTGATTTCCACAGTGGTTGCACCAGTCTACACTCCCACCAACAGTGGAGAAGGTTCCTTTCTCCCCACAAGCTCACCATCATTTGTTTTGTTCAATTTCTTGATAGCAGTCATTCTGTCTGGAATGAGATGCAATCTCAGCATTGTTTTAATTTGCTTTTCACAAATAACCAGTAGTGTTGAACATTTTTCCATATATTTACTTGTTTCTACTTCTTCAGTGCCTTTTCATTTCAGATGCCAATTTTTTTGGTCTTCAACATTTATCATGCTAGGTTCTGGCTTTTTCTGCATCCACTGAGATGATGTGATGTTTGTCCTTGCTTCTGTTTATGTGATGTATTGCATTTACTTTGATATGTTTGATCCATCCGTGCATCCCTGGGCTGAAGCCTACTTTTTCATGATGTATGATCTTTTTGATAAATCGCTGCACGTTGTTTGCCAGTATTTGGTTGAGATTTTTTCTTCATTTGTATTTATTAATGAGTTGGTCCATAATTCTCTTTTCTAGTTGTATCCTGTCTGGTCTTTAAATCAGGCTAATGATAGCTTACAAGTACACAAGATCCTAATGAGATAATTAACAATGTGAAATAGGAAGAAAAGGGCTAAAGGTGTAGGGAAAGTGGGAAGGGTAGGGGGAAAGGGAATAAGGGAAAAGAAAAAAATATGAGAAAATGAAAAAATATTTGAAAGTGGGGAGGGGAGGAGGGGGTGAACGGAGGGCAGGGACAAGGGGAAAAAATGAGAACCAAGACCTGTCATGTAAAGGTACAAGATCCCATTGATGAATGTAACTGTACGGTATACCTAGAATGTACCAATAAACTCAATAAAAAGAAAAAAAAGATTGTTTACATTAAAAAATGAATTACTTTGGGAGTATTCCTTTTCTTTTAATTTTATGAAAAAGCTCAAGGAGTATTGGTATTAGAACTTCCCTAAAGTTTGATCTACATGTATCTTCTTTTACATTGATTTGGTATCTGGGAGCAGACCCCTCCACTGCTTCCAATTACCTGGGTCTTTAGTTGATCTTTTCTGAGTATCTCTGACATGACTTGTCCTCTAGTCAGGCATGCTGGATCTCTTCTGTGCACTGTAATGCTTTTCTGTGCTGGTCATTCATATTTTGCATCATTTTGTTTAGCTCTTCTAGAATTTTCTTAGTGTCTTCTATAGACTTACTGATCATTTTATTTCTTTGGTCTGGTGTCTTTTTACTTATATCTTCTGTTGGGTGCCAATTGTATTATAATCTGTTTTATTATCTTCCCAGATATCATTTTGAACAATTTGATGGTGTGATTTTTGGATTCTTCCCCTTTGTTGACCCTTGGATCAACTTTCAGAGAGTTGGGAGTTTTTGGAGGCCTTATGTTGGCTTGTCTTCTCATGTTTCTATTTTGTATGTGTGTTCATGCATGTTTTTATGTTTCTGTGTTGATGATTACAGGTTCATGGTCATGGAAAGTTTTGTTGCTAGTACTTAAGACTTCATTAGTTAATGCTTCCTTTTCCGTAATGACTATTGGCCTTTTCCTCTATCCATGTTCCAGTCATCTCTATTTACTTGAGATTGGAGGTTGTATCATTATTTGGTCCATTACAGTTTTCTAGGGAAGGGACACAGTACTGCTGATGAACTCAAAGCAATCCAGATATTGGCATCCAAAGGAAACCAATTAATAGCAACAACTTTGTCACCTTGGCTATAGTGATGAAATCAACAGCAATTATAGTGTCAGGTTCCAACTAAATATTGATAAATCCTGAAGAATAATAAAGTACCACCTTTGACCATATGATAGAGATCATGATTATAGTATGAACTATTCTCGACCTATACTAAATATCTACTAAGTGGAACAGCTTCACCTTTAATAGTAGATCACTATTTAATAGCAATAATATAAAGTTAATAAGGTGTTTAGAGATTTATAAATCTTAGTAGCTATACTAGCAAGTTTAGAGTAGGGGAATCAGAGGGTAATGAAAGCAAAATTTACAAAATAAATCACTGCAATATGAGACTGAGGAGAAGAAAATGAGATAGATCTTCCTATTGAATAAATGGAAGAAATATTTATAGAGAGTGATCATAGGAAAGCATGAATAAGAAAAGGAAGAAAAAAGGTAAACAGAGCAAAAATGAAATAAAAGGAAGAGGGAAGAGAAAAAGTTTGAAAGGGAAACACAGAAAAGGAGAGAAAAGAAACAAATAGAAAAAATAGATTAAAATCTCCCCCAAAAACATCCAGTGAAAGAAACAGAAACATAAATCAAAAAATGCAGCCATTAAATAATTCCTGTGTTATTGGATGAGTGATTTCTTTGTAAGATGCACAGTCTGGGGATTCAGCCAGTTTTCTATGCCTGGATTTAGAGCTCATGTATTTGTAAAGTGCCCTCTCTACACCCAAGGCTTCTCTGTCTGTTCTCCCAGAATATTGTTAGTGATCAAGCCATGTCCTTGCTCCTGTTGGTAGACAGGAGTGTGATGAGCCTTCTTGCCCCGAGGAGGGGCTGCAGGGCCAGGGTAGGGGTGTGCTGTTGGATTTATCATCTGCAGTTGTGGAAGCTGTTTTGCCGTTTTCTTCCCAGGCTCTTCCTCTTCCAAGATCAGGACAGTTGCTTATTCCACATTTCTCTTGCCACATGCTGTGGAGAAGAAAATTTAGACCCAGCATGGAGTTGCTGGGTTGGGGTGCTCTTGTGTAAGGGGGCCCCATGCATGTGGTGTGGGCCTGCTTGCTCATATGGGGTCACTAGTACTTTGGCATGAGTCTTCTTGCTCATAGTTGGGGCGTTGCTGTTTATCTGCTACAGTCTGCAGCCTCGTGTGGGGGAAGAGCACCATTTTTTGTGTGGATGTGGGGAAGTCTTGCCCTCCTGAGTAACTCCCATTTAAGTCTACTGTAGATAAAATTTTCAAATGAACTTTTTTTCCTCCATAAATGTTGTTAAAGTTCAGATATCTGTAAGCCCTTTCATGGATTCTCTCTTTTAATCTGTATGTTAAACACATTATTTAGTTTTTCTTTTTTCTTATAGGCACTTCATTGATGATACTTATAGGAAATACATTTAAGAAAATGTTACTCTTCCATTAACACTGTAGTGGAAAAAAACATTTTGTTTCTTTTTCTGCTGTCAGTTCCTTTTTGGTGAGTTGTTTTTGTGTAAGGAAAGCATAATATGCATATACTTATTTATTACAGATTTTCATTTTTTTACTCAAGAAATAATATCACAATAAATGCCAAACAATCTGAATTAAATAGCTTAAGCAGTACTAGTGTAATTTCATTTGCTTGTCATTACATGGGATATTATGGTTACATCTGACTCTACAGTACTACCTGGAATATCCATTTTATATATATATATATATTTTTTTTTTATTGAGTTTATTGGTACATTTAGGGATACAGTAGTTACATTCATTGTTGGGATCATGTACCTTTACATGGCAAGTCTTGATTCTCATTTTTTTCCCCTTACCTCTGCCCTCCCTTCACCTCCTC
>NW_022900951.1:81283499-81284280 GCF_012274545.1 Fukomys damarensis
ACCATCCTCAGTGGAGGAAAGATAGCCTCTTTAATAAATGGTGTTGGAAAAACTGGATATCAACCTGTCACAGATTAAAATTAGACCCTTATCTTTCGCCATGCACTAAATTAAAATCCAAATGGATTAAAGATCTAAATATTAAAACAGAAACATTAAACTTGCTGGAAAGTAAGTTAGGTAGAACTCCATTTTATATTTGCAATCAGTCTATCATAGTCTAATGGTGAAAACTGGAGAAAGCATTTTATAATTGGAAGATGTTTTACTTGAAGTATGTGAGACACTTGAGATAACTTGAATTATTTGTCTGTAATTTTGTTATAAGCTTTAATGCTATTTATTTAATTTGAAGTTTATTGCTCTTGAATATAATTTCCTGTATTGTTCTATTGAGTGACATATGTACTAACTTCTCAATAGCATTTTTATTTGGAATATCATTATAAATTTTATTTTATTTGCTGTTTTCCACATGAAATACTTATCTTCCATTAGGACATGATTCATAGATAAATGAAACTACTTCTTGGTTTTAAATTAAGAATATGAATGCAAATATAAAACAGTCTCTCTTTGATTCAACCTGGCTCTTTCTATGCTCTTGCCTAACATATCAGGTACTGACTGCCAATCTTTAGCTGATGCTTACAACATTTTATATCACACATAATTATCTGTCCTTATATTTTCCCCATTCTAACAATATTTATCTATCTATATATCTATATCTATATCTATATCTATATCTATCTATATCTATATCTATATCTATATCTAT
>NW_022900951.1:81285347-81295597 GCF_012274545.1 Fukomys damarensis
TCTATATCTATATCTATATCTATCTATATCTATATCTATATCTATATCTATATATATATATATATTAATATAATAGTACATAAGATCCTAATGAGATAATTGACAATGTAAAGTAGGAAGAAAAGGGTAAAGGTGTAGGGAAAGTGGGAAGGGTAGGGGAAATATAATAAGGGAAAAGAAAAAAACAGGAGAAAATGAAAAAAATGAAAATAAATTGTTTGTAAATGGGGAGGGGCAGAGGGAGTGAAGGGAGGGCAGGGACAAGGGGAAAAAATGAGAACCAAGACCTGTCATGTAGAGGTACAAGATCCCAATAATGATTGTAACTATACTGTATACCTAAAATGTACCAATAAACTCAGTGAGAGAAAAAAAGAAAGGAAAGAAGACCAAAAGAGAGAGTAGAATAAAGAAAATATTTTTAAATAGAATAAAATAAAATAATAATTACCAAAAATCAAAATAAAAAACAAGCAAACAAAATAATTGCTAAAACAAAAATGTCTCCCATGAAGCTGCTATAGTATAGAACCAAGGTAATTACACAGCTTCCTAATGCTACTGTCATAATCTGAATACAAGCAATGAAGCTAGTTTCTCTCCCTTTGGACTGCTTAACTGCCTGCCTGGGAGCAGTGAGATCTGGTGGTCTGGGTGACTCTCTGCATCTACCTACTGGCTGCCAGCTGTTCTTTGGGCATGGCTACTTGCAGGCTTTGTCTCTGTCCCCAGATCTATCCACCTCAATTAATTTGGGAGGACGATGTGTGCTAGTTTTCCCAGCACATGGTTCTCCTTCTACTTCCAATGAGAATAATCCACTCCTGCTCTTTTCACCCAGGAGAATTCCACTGTTGTCTGCTTGTTTTGCCTGCCCAGACCTTTTGCCTCGTGCATTTTCACAAGCCTTCTACCCTAGGAGACTGACCCTTCCCCCGCCCACAGAGGGGTCTAAAGAGCTCTGTTTTCTGACCATTGGAACTTGGCATAGCCCCCAAGCTTGACAGAGAGCCTCTTTTTGCATCTGCAGGTTGGTGGGCAGTGAGCAGGATTCCACACTGTCAAATCTCACTACTGTTTGTGAAAGCAGTAGGAGAGTACCTGCTCTGCTGAACCTCCCTTTTCTCCCCCAGGTTTCCAGGGATACTGTCTGTGGTTCCTTTGCTCATGAGTTCTATGTTGCCTGTAACTTGTGGTATTTAACTACTCCCTGCTTAGGGCAGGAGAGCTTCCCTCGCTGACATGACGCAATGGGTGGTAAGCAGAATTATAAAGGGACTCAGATGTCCCTAGTGTGAGTAGGTGAGAGGGTGGGAGGGATTCCATGTTTCAGTGCTTCAGAATCTCTCCTCTGTTTAACTGATTGCAACCAAGTATATCCTGGGGCTGTAACTACAGTTAACTCCCACGCTGGGTTTCCTCTTCAGGTGGAAAGGAGAATGTATATGTAGCATATCCACAGGGTCTGGCCTCTGCAGTGCTGGCCCCTTCCCTCAGGATGCTAGAAATACTCCCAAGATGGCATGCTCACTGAATAAATGGTGAGGAAGAGCCATAGACCAGTGGCCACGCCTTTCTAATGACACTGATATTTGATTCAATCTAGAGAAATTGCCCTTGAAGTTGATTTTCCACCTCAGGGTATGTTCGCTTCCCCCATTTCACAATACCTGCAATATCTACTGTCTCTCCTTGATTTCTCTCCTGTAACTCTGCCTCATATTACCCATATTAGAATCACTTGAGACATTTTTGTGCCACCTTTTGAACAGCAGCTCTCCTAGATGTTCATGATAAATGTCCTTACAGCAGGCAGATCAACTCTTCACTAATAGTAAGGGACTATTTAGCTTTAGCAATGTGGTTGACCACTAAAAAGATGATGTCAGAGCAGACACATTCAAGGAAGTGGTGGCCTTCAATAATTACTTCTGTTCATGTTTGCTTTTTCCCTCTGAGAAACTCCAGAAGTGTGTCATTAGTTCAGAGTCTTTGTAATCTATATGATGGGGAAGTTTTGAGGGATTCGTGGCTTTGTTGGATAGCTAGTGGCCCTATATTATACGAAATGGGCTTGTAGAAAGTAAACCATGTGGTAATGTAGAATGTAAACCGTGGTTGAATATAAACCCATAATTTCAGTAGGACTCTTGGTATTTTCTTTTAAATGCAGATCTCCGTTTGTTCATAGTCTTAGAGTCTTCTGTTGTCTTATTGGGTCATTCTCTCTTTTCAAAGAAGCTATCATGTGACATTTGTTTTTACTTATTTTGGCTATGCTTAGCTTGTTGGCTTACCAAAACTGTGACTGAGATAAATGTGCAGTGCAGGAAGGAAGTGCAGAAATAAAATAATGAGTGGGCCACACATGGATCAGTACAAGTGTTGCATTCTGATTTAATCCTACCACCAGATGCACCTGTACACTTGAAGCACATTAACTCACTTTCCACTATAAATACTGCCACCAGATACAGCCCTGTTGTCATTTGGTACTCTTTGATAGGGTTTTGCTATGAGTATGCAAGCAATTGTTTTATTATAGCCTCTGTAAAGTCAAACATCTTTGCTAATATTAATGTGTATTTGTAAGTGTTCCCGCCACTAGCATCACTGCCTTTGCTCTACCTCAGGTCATTAAGCATTAGATTCACATGAGAAGTGTGCAACCTAGATCCCTCATAAGGGTAGTTCAAAATAGTATTTGTGCTCTCCTTAAAAGTCTAGTGCCACGCTGCTCTGAAAGAGGCTAGATCTCAAGCCATAATATAAACAGTGAGGAGAGGATTTAAATACAGATGAAGCTTTGTTTGTTCCCTTGACACTTATCTCCAGCTGTGTGGCCCATTTACTAGCAGCCTATGGATGGACCAACACTGGTCCATGGCTTACAGATAGAGAACCCTGTCCTGGAGCAAGATTATTTGTATACAGTACAGAGATTCTTGAAGGGGAGAAGCTTTATGAGTAGGGAGAAGCTTTATGAGTGGGCTTGACGTTCAACTATTGCTGCAGTGATGCTCCATAAAAGCCCTCCCAAACTCACTAACTTAAAACAATAATCACTTATTCTCATTTATATACTTGTAGCTTCTTTGGAGGTTGACTAATCTACATGTTCTCAGTTGGCCAGTGCTCTAGGCCGCAGGTTGAACCCAGGTCTTCCCTTAATGTGTTTAATCTTTCTTGGAGTAAAGTGCTACCTGGGAGCTTTTCTTTTCATGGTGATGGAATAATTGCAGTAGAATTGAGACGAAATATGCAATGGTTTTTAAAGACTATTGGATGCTGGAAATTGCATTATATCACTTACATTAGCCACAGCAAATCACATAACCAAGAGCAATATGAATGGAACAAGGAGATATTCTTTACAGGTAGTAGAAAGAGCTACAAAATCTTTTTTCAAAGGACATTAATTCAAGAAATAAAGGATTGGGAACTGCGTTGTAGTATAATCACAGTGGATTCCATGGAGACCATAAAAACTTTGAAGTTGTTTACTAAACTTGTTTCATACAGGGGTAGCTTGCTCTTATTGTTCATCAGTCTCAAGGGTTGAAAGGGTTTCTAATAATTTCTATGTGAGAACCACTCACTCTAGATACTTTTGTTATTCATTTGCACATTCAACAGTATTAATATGTTCCAGTTAGCATTTTCTAATTTTTAGGTCAATGAGGAGGGTGAGATGCTTTACGACAGGCTTTGTATTTTAAGAGTACACTTGATTTAGCAGATATTGTTTAGCACTAGTTAATTTTCTGAACCTGAAACTTAGAAGTGATTACTATAAGCCTGATATATTCAGGAATCCTTGTAATAGCAAAATAGTGATAATGAGGTCATTGAAACAAAAGCCTAGCCTCCATTCCTACTCTGCAGTTTAGTACCTGTGTGATCATGGGCAAGACAACAAGGCTCTATGCCTTTCCTCATCTATAGAATAGGGATAACAGTCTATGCTACAAGGTCGTGGTGAGAATTAAAGAGTCAGTGTGTTTATACAGTAATACCAGTCACATATTAGGAACTGAACAAATGCCAATCCCTATTCCTATGATTTGCCGTGCTTTAGTAATGCTTTTATTCTGGTTCTGCAATGTGAAAAATATCTTTTTATTGTATGAGATGTCAATAAAGAAATGTCTGAGTTTTCTGACTTCATATTCTGTTGGCTTTTAAGTACAGTTATTAGCTGCTTACTTCTCTTACCAGATTCTGGACCTAAGATTAAGTCATATTTACACTAGACATTTCCATGATCTGTCTTCGGCCCTTTTCTCCTTCTGAGTCTATTATGGAAGTAAAATAGCTTCTTGTTTTTTGAACGAAGACTTCCAAGGTCAAAAAGAAGTTGAACTTTATCTTTTTAGCCACCTTTGAACTTTGACTTAACATACTAAGGAGGTGAAAAAATTGTATCAAGTAAGGTATCTTTGACAGTGTAGATTGAGTAATAATTGAAAAAGTTCTGAGAGCTTCCTTTTCACAAAGTAACAGTTAACAATCAAATTACATCAACTGAGGCACCTGTTTTGTTCTTTGACCTCTGACTCAGATTGATTCAGCCCTCATTGGGAGGGAGAAAATTTTTCTTTTAAGTTACTAGAAAATTCTCTATTTTGAATTCTATTCCAGCCAGTAAAAATGGTGTTAACATGGAAGATTTTATCTAGATTTTTAAAAAACACATGCACACTTCATTGTATAGTTATGTTTTTACTTACTGAAAATCAACTCAAATTTAAGCTAAACAGATTACTTATTTAGCACTGAGTGACATTTCAATTCTAGACTGCTAATTTTACAGGGATACCTCAGTTGTCGAAGGGCTCCAAGCTCAAACTTTCCACTACTCAGCAAAGTTAAAAACAAAACAGCCGGGGATTTAACTCAGCGGTTCAGTGGCCTGCCTCGCAAGTGCAAGGACCCGAGTTCAATCCCTGGTACCAAAAAGAAAAACAAAACAAACAACTGCTCGTTGTTCCTAACTTTACTTAATAGTCACCAAAAAATCTGACTTGAAAACGTCTGTATGGCCCATGAACACAAAGCAATGACTCCTCAGTCTAAGTGCAGCTCTTATGCGAGAACATATAGTGCTTATGTTATTGCCTTAAAACATTCATCATTGTGCCTTTCGTATATGTGTGTGCTTTATTTGTGTAAAATACGGTAGCCATGGATCCAAAGAAATTTAATGATACTAACAGTAAAGCCAGTAGGAAAACTGTGAGAACCACGACAGGGTTAAAGAAAGAAATCATAGAGAAATTTGTTAAAGTCCTGGAAAAATTATTTTATAAGTGTAATTTTGGGACCTCAGTGTCAATTCCTGAGGTTTCCTTTATTTCTTATGAGAAAAATATATTCAGTTCTCGGAATTTTTAATGTTCAAATAAGAATTTGGAATAAAATCATTTTGACAACCAAGGTATCACTGTATAATTAATGAATAAAAATTTTTGAGGATACAGTCTATGTTTGCATTTATATATCTTCTAGAAATATTATTGGTGTTATTGGTAGGAGTTCCTAGCTTGGCCAATTAAATAAATATAAGGCTAACTTTACAAATTTAAACATAATTTTGAAGTGATTTTATGTAATATACATTAAATTCTTGTAAGAAAGACAATAAAGAAAATGAGGAAAAATAATTATAAATGGTGGTGAGCATTCCCAAGGTGATAAATTAACGATAAATTAAAATATTACCCAAGAGAATTAAAGAGTTTACTCTTTGAAATATCTTCAATTCATTTTAAATTGATGTATATTAATTTAGTTGAATTAATAATGAGAAATTAAATGCTTTTCAGAGAATTCATCGCCCTGTTAGAACTATAGCTTATATTACTTCGAAAGGAACATTAGAAGTTTATTATATTAAACATAATGGCCAACGCCTTTTATTCCATTATGGGTTTGTTACTGTGAACCTTAAAAAGGGAAAAAAGTAAGCTATTTTATGGGCTGTAATTTAGAAAAGACTAATTAATGGTGAAGAAATGTTCATCAAATGTCATCAGATCATTAGACAATATACTAGATTGAATGTTATTTCATCTCCTGTCCTTAACTATTCTGGTTTTACCAACGATGAATCATTTTTTAAAGAAAAATCTATGAAAACAAATCCCCTTCAGGCTTTTAATGAAAATGAACTCTGGAAATGTAAAACTGTCAACAGTACAGTAAAATCTAAACATTTAACTTTCTTGAGAGCTGGTTGAGCTGCCTTATAACCTAAGAAATAGTGGTTGAAAATTTGAGTTTCTGGACTCTATCTTGGAAGGCAATTATAGTACTGCTAAGTTAGGGGTAATGAAAATGAAGCATGGAAGCATAAGTTGTATTCTGTTCAAGATCATACAACTAGATAAGGTCAAAACTAAGCCTAAAATTTGGACCATCTTGGTTCCAAACCTTCACTTATAGTTTGGATTGTTGAGCCTAAGAAAAAGAACTTTTGGCGGGAGAGTTCTTCAAAACTCCCTGCATATTTTTGTCTCTCTTTTTGGCATATATTTATCTCATCATATATATATTCTATCATACCACCAACTAATAGCCACTGCTGACAGTTACTTGGTAAATTGTCCATTTTTATATTTATCTTGGTTTAAATATTGTATAGTGTATACATGTATAGAACATTGTGTAGTACCCTATGAATCTGCACAACTTTTATGTTTTCTTTTTTTATTCATTAATTTTATTGGTACATTTTAATTATGCAATGTGATGGCATTCATCATTGGGAATTTGTATCTTGACGTGATATATCTTAGTTCTTATTTTTCCCCCATTCCCCTGCCCTCCCTTGAGCCCTCCACCTCTCCCTATTTCTATTTTTTCCTTTTCTCATATTTTTCCTTTCCCTTCTTTCCTTTTCCCTACCCCTGCCACTTTCCCTTCCCCTTTAGACCCTTTCTCTTTTATGTTTTCTTACACTACATATCATTATCATCAAAGTACTTAGTAAAAGACATAATTTCTTCACAATTTTGCTTTTAACTAAAACATACATCTCTGAATGTATTTTAAATATGTGAATTCTATATTGCATGGTCAGCTTAGCAAACTAGGATTTGTAGAACCAGATGAAGTTATATCTTTGGGCTTTTTTTCTACTGTTGATTTTTTTAAATTTTAGAACTCTGCTCGTTTTCATAACACTCTTCATAGCAACCCACTCATTTATGAGTCTTCTATACAAAAGCAACAGTGGGAGTGACTAAGGGGTTCAAATAAATTGGCACATTTTCAGATTTGCCTTAAATCATTTTCCTTGCAGTCTTTGACTTCCATGACTGAATCGTGATGCTTATTGACCCAGGGAGAGGAAAAGGAAGAGAAAAGCATATACAAATAATATTAGGAGCAATAATATTAGACAATATAATGATACAGTAGAGATTTGAAAAATTCAGAAAAAAATATAGAGCAGTGCATGCCAATAAAATTGAAGATGTTACTGAAATGAATGCATTGATAGACTATATTGTGAAAATTACCTCAAGAAAAAATTTAAAAACCTTCATAAGCCAATAATCTTAAGCACATTGAGTTGGTAATAATTTTTTTTCCATCCCAAAGTCTTTAGACCAGGTGATTAGGTGATTTTACTGGAAAATAACTTTCAAGGATTAAATGATCCTAATTGCATTAATAATTTTGATAAACATACAAAAGAAAAAGCCTACTCAGTTTACCTTATGAATCTATAATAGCCTTCATCATAAAATTAGAAAAGGAAAGATGGAATCAGGAAAGAAAAGTACAGGCCAATATTAGTGATGAACATATACAAATTTTCTGAAACAGAATCATTAGACCATTAGCTCAGGTACCAATTGCCTGAGTCATCTTCAATTCCCCTCTTTTGGCCCATATGCCACGTCTAATGAATTTAGTTGGCAAGTCTTAAACATATGTGAAATGCACTCAGTTGTCTTTCCTCTATCCTTTTATATAAGTCAAGCCACGAACTTGTCTCACTGGTCTTACCCCCTTTACTCAAGTCTCTAGTTACGCCCTTATCACTATACATCGTCATCTACATATGTGAATCAGAGCATGTCATCCCCAGTATCAGAACTCTCTAAAGATTTCCTGTGACACACAGAAGCAAATGCAAACCCTTTACTGTGATTTAGAAGTCCCTGAACCATCTAGCCTACTTCTTCAATCCTAATTCCAAGTATTTTCTGGTTCTCCCCTCTCTAGACATACTGAATTTCTTCCTGTTAATTGAAAACACCGGACTTGTTTCTGCTCCTGAGGTTTGGCATTTTCTATTGCCTGTGACAGAATTACTCTTGTTCTTACTGTTTTCATAGCAATCTTCGCATGACTCAGGCCGTATCAGCCTTTTAGCAAGGTCTTTTCTACTCCCTACTTCATTTTCCCTCTCTCCTATCTTCTACTTTATATACCCTTAAACTTCTTCATTTTTATCATAAGGCTTATCAGTGCCCAAAATGATCATTTTGAAAAATTTAGACATTATTTTTCTTTTCCTGGAGTGTAAGCTGAAGGAGGGCAGGACTTTTTCTTTTGTGTTATTGTATTCCTAGCACCTGGACATGGACATGGTAAGCAGTAAATATGTTGACTGAATCAACCATCTTGACTAGAGAAACCCTCTTGATGTCACATATGAGAAACCTGAAGATCAGAGAGGAAATCTGACATGCCAAAGGTCATCTCCTTTCCTGCAAATGAAAGCTTTTCTCTTGAGTTATTATCCAATGGCCCAGTGCTCTTTATATTGTGCTACCTATCTCTATCTGCCTCTAGGTCCATGGTTGTAGTTTCAAAAGACAATTTTCTTTTCTTTCATGGAAAATGAATATCAGTATTAATTTATAAAAATGTTTATGAACCATGCTGCAGGAAAGTCGATGCAATAATGAAAGTTAGATATGGATATTGCAGCTTTACAACGTGGGCATGTTTCATTTCTGGGATGCTTTTATTTCAGTGGTAAGAGAAATATTTATATCTACCAAGGCCATGAGATTCAGAATAAGGGAATAATCCTATGAAGTAGAGTTAATCTGATCAAACAACACAAAGTCTACAATAGCAGATTATGTGTGGCCTTTTTCTTTTCATTGACAAGATTCTTAGTATATTGATATATTATTCAAATATTTTGTTTCAATTGAAATGAAAAGCCAATTACCCAGGAGACAGAAATTTCTAAGACTTTAAAATAATTCCTGAAAGATAATAAGGTCTGGTATTAACCTTTGACTTGTTAAGCAATAGTACAATATGGGTGTATTCTTTGCTTCCTTTCAGAATTGAAAGTAAGGATTTTGTTCTGTCACTGTGTAATATTTCACAAGGTTTCAAGAAAGTTTCAGAGTACCAGATTCTTTACAACATATTACTTCAAGGCTCTGAACAAGCTGCAAGGATATTTTTTATTTTGTGTTTGGGCAACCTGTAATCCTGGATTGTCTGTTTCCTTTCAATTGCCAATATGGCAGATGGAATTTTAAGGAACAGTAAAGGATTGTCACCAAATGCAAATCTTTCATGACACATCCTACCAACTCCATTAAAGGTAATGGACAGTTGATGAGGGTAATTCTGCAAATATAGAAGTCTCAAGTGGGGGCTAGAGAGGTTACTCAGAATTTTGCAAATACCACGTCTGTGGGAAATTTTATAAGCTACAAACTAGAGCCTTCCATTTGCAACATGCAAAACACTAACCACATTTCTTCTTTAAAAAGGTATTAGCAAAGAAATTATGTACTACCTTATGAAATTTGTTATCATGATACCTATAGGGACCGTAAAATAGACTTTTGCTGCTGGGAGTAAAAATTTGGTTAACAGTGATAAATTTTCCACTTTTATTTATTTCTGAATATTTATTTGAGCAGTGTGTTCAGGTAAATGAAAATAAAATTAAATTTATATAAAAATGGAACATAAAGTTCAAGAAAGAATTTCTTATACTAGGGACTACAATAGAATCATCTTGAGAACTGGTTAAAATCCAAATGGATTAAAGATCTAAATATTAAAACAGAAACATTAAACTTGCTGGAAAGTAAGTTAGGTAGAACTCTGGAAGACATTGGTATAGGAAAAGACTTTATGAACAAATCCTCAGTAGCACGGGAACTAGCAGAAAGAATCAACAACTGGGATCTCATCTTACTAAAAAGCTTCTGTACTTCAAAAGAAACCATTAGCAGAACTAAGAGACAATCTACAATGTG
>NW_022900951.1:81296555-81317794 GCF_012274545.1 Fukomys damarensis
AAAAAAAAAAAAAAAAAAAAAAAAAAAAAAAAAAAAAAAAAAAAAATGCAGATCTCTAGGTTTTACACCAATCCAGGTTAACCACACTGAAGTTAAGGCAGTACCTTAAGCCTATTTCATTAAGTGAAATAAATCAGACATACAAGCTTAAATATCATATGGTTTTGTTATGGAAGGAATCTGTAAGTGACACACAGAGAGGCAGCAGAATGGAAGTAAAATAACAAATTTACTCATCAATAAGGATCGATAGCGCATAAGCCATGCCTGGATCATTACAACTCCTCCTTTTATAGGGTTTCACAGCCTTGACTTCATTTGGGTGGTGACATTTCATTTTCACAGTTCAAATCACGGTCACAGAATAGTTAATCTTCTCAACCCAGATGTAATAGTTCTTTGCAGTTGGGGAGTTTACCTTTAAGATTTGCCTAGTTATCTATGCTAGTTCATAGGAAAGGGGGGTGTTCAAGGTCAGGGGAGCAAATGTTAGCAATGCGTTCTTTCACTTAGACGCTCTTACGATCATGTGGCTCCAGTCTCTTCGGAGCTCAAGACCTTGACTGTTATCTCAGAGTCAGACCAAATGCCTCATTCAGCAATTAGTGCTTTCGGTGCCTATTAGTTTTGAGCTAAACAAACTGCTGTTAGAGACAGCAGAAACCACTTTACATTGTAACACTTTATAGGTTTTTGCTATTTATAAAAGTTTTCCCTATCAGTTTCTCTTATATGAAAAACATAATATATGAACAAAGTAGAAAAAAAACTGATAATAGGAACAAAAGAAAAAAAAACTTTATTATAATCCAGTGTTGATAATGTATCTAAAAGTGTACCTTGACTTAGTGCAATTGTCTTACAAGTTTTATATGTTTTGGGCCTATTCATGTGATTTTTAATCTATCTATCTATCTATCTATCTATCTATCTATCTATCTATAATTAACTTTATAAGTTATTGTTTATCTTTATTAAGTTTATTGATACATTTTTAGGTATAAAATACAGTTACATTCATCATTGGGATCTTGTACCTTTACATGACAGGTCTTGGTTCTCCTTTTTTCCCCATGCCCCTGCCCTCGCTTCACCACCTCCACCCTCCCCTATTTACAAAGGCTTTGTTTCCATTTTTTTTGTTTTCTCATATTTTTTCTTTTCCCTTGTTTCTTTTCACCTTCACTTCCTACTTCCCCTACACCATTAGCCCTTTTCTTCCTATTTCACACTATCAGTTATGCAATGTAGATTTTATTTACATGTTTAGTTTTTCACACCAGAGAAACTACTCAGTATTTACATGTGTATCCTATTTATTTCACTTAAGAGTATGGCCTCAATGTACATCATTTTAGTACTCCACTTTACAGAAAAAACACATCGTCTTTATCTAGTCTCCACCTGACAAGCAGTTGGGCTCTTTCCAAGTTTTAGCTTTTACAAAGTGTGCCGCTGTAAACATGGATGAGCATATATCACTGTGGTATAATTCTTTTGGGAAGATACCCAGCAGAGGGACATCTGGGTCAAATGGGACCTTTAATCCTAGTTGTTTGAGTTGTCTCCATATTGATTTCCACAGTGGTTGCACCAGTCTGCACTCCGACCAACAATGGAGAAGGGTTCCTTTCTCCCCACAGCCCACCAGTATTTGTTATTGGTTACTTTCTTGGTAGCAGCCATTCTTACAAAGTTTTATTTTTTTATTTAGTTATGTTTGGAAATGCTAGGAATTGAACCCAGGGACTTGCACATGCTATGCACACAATGTACCAGTGAGCTACATCCTCAACCCCACCAGTAAATTTACATCACAGATGTGGCTTGTGTGATTCATTAAAGTGATATTTGGGACTAGACATAATGACTTTGTGGGAAAACTTATGGACAACTCCACTTTTCCTGAAGGTCAGATGGTGGTACTGAGCCTGAGCCCAGATTTTCTTTACAGTGTAGCTACTCAGAATAGCTGGAACAGCTGGTCCCTGGAACAGCAAAATCAATATCACCTGCCAGTTTGTTAGAAATGCAAGTTATTGGCTCTTATCTCAAAAACTATTCCTAAATCAAAAACTCAGTGAAAAGGCCCCAAAATCAATGTTTTGCAAACCCCTCTGAGTAATTCTAGCACAAACTAAAGTTTGGAAAGACTTGGTTTGAAGAATCCTATGGTAAATCTTCCTTTAACTTTTAGAATACATGCCTCTAGTTTTCAGCTTTGAAAATCTGAAATTCCACCTTTTGTTTTTTGCTTATATCATGTTCCAGTTGCCTCAAGATGAGTATTATAATAGTGATGATGATACTGGTGAGAGCCCTTATATAGCCATCTGACTTTTTGGTATATGAGGAATGTAGCACTATTGTACTTTAAAATGCCATAAAGAAAGTTAAATGAGTCAATTGTAGGAAATGGATACACTTTGAGAACATAATGTTAAGTGAAATAAATCAAACACACAAGCTTAGATATCACATGGTTTCTCTTATATGAGAAACCCAAAGTATAAATAAACAGCAAAATAAAAGATAGAGAACAGGAAGTAGAATATAGATGTTTCTCAAAGGGGAAGGGGACCGAAAGATGGAGAGCAGCAAGGGAAAAGAAAGATAAAGGATGAAAAAAGGAATTAAAATTTGTTATGTATGTGTACCAATTCCACACAAGGAATATAAACGTTATGTACTACAAACATGTACAAAAAATCTGGAAGGGAGAGGGAGAGAAAGAAAAGAGGATAAATAAAAAAGGAATTAATGTGTGTTATGTACATGTACCATTTCCCCATAAGGATTGTCAACATTATTTGCTACACACATGTACTAATAGAAATATTATGAACAACATTCATTCACAATTTTCTCAGGGATTTATATGTGTGTTGTGTCAAAATAGTTACCTTAGTTAAAAGAGTTTAAGATGTGAAAACAGCCAATGCAGTTACTATTTCTACTGATTGTAAACATTGGACAATACCTGATGAGAAATGAATGGGAAGCAGAGGGATTATTTCCCTTAATTCATTAGCCAATGGGAAGGGCGATCTCTGATATGATGTTGCCTGTTAGTTTTTCATAGATAGACTTTATTAAGTTTACATATAGACCATCTATTTCAATTTTTGCAGGGTTTTTATCATGAATGGGTGTTGAATTTTCTCAAATGCTTTTTCTGCATCTATCAAGAGGATCATATGTGTTTTTTCCTTGACTCTATTAATATAGAGTATTACATTTATTGACTTACATATGTTGAACCATCCTTGCATCCCTGGAATAAATCTGACTTGGTCAGGATGTATAATCTTCTTGATGATCCTTGGTACTCTGTTTGCTACCATCATATTAAGAATTTTTGCATCTATATTCATTAAGGAGATTGGCCTATAGTTCTCTTTATTAGTTGGGTCTCTCCCTGGTTTGGGAATCAAACCAATTGCTTCCAGGAATGAATAAGTATTGCTTCCCTTTCAAATTCAATGAAAATTTTAAAGAGTAGTGGCAGTAGTTCTCTAAATGTCTTGTAAAATTCAGCTGTGAATCCATCAGGACCTTGGCTTTTCTTTGTTGGTAAACTTTTTTAAATTAATTAATTACTTAATTAATTTATTTACTTATTTTTTGAGACAGAGTCTCACTATGTAGTTGAGACTGACCTGGAACTCGCTATGTAGCCCAGGCTGGTCGCAAACTCACAGCTATCCTCCTGCCTCAGCCTCCCAAGTGCTGGGATTACAGGTGGCAAACTTTAATTACAATTTCAATTTCACTGATTGTAATTGGGGTGTTTAAAATGTTTTTATCTTCTTCGTTCAACATTGGTAATTCATAAGTATATAGAAATCTGTCCATTTCTTCTGTGTTTTCCATTTTATTAGAGTAGAGGTTCTCAAACTAGGTATTGACGATCCTCTGGATTTCTGTTGGATCTTTTGTGACTTCAATTTTTTCATTCCTAATTGCATGGATCTCAACCTTTTCTTTCCTTTTTTTGATAAAGTTATCTAAGTGTTTATTGATTTTGTTTTTTCTTTCAAAAAAACGTCTCTTCAATTCATTTATTTTTGTATTGTTTTCTTAGTTTCCATTGCATTGATTTCTGCTCTAATCTTTATAATTTCCTCTCTTGTATGAGCTTTGGGTTTTTCTTGTTCTTCTTTTTCTAGGAGTCTAAGATTCATTATTAGGTTGTTTATTTGAGCTTGCTCTGTTTTCCTAGTGTGGGCATTCAATGCTATGAATTTTCCACATAGAACTACTTTCATTGTGTCCCATAGATTACTGTATGTTTTACAGGCATTATCATTTATTTGTAAAAGCTGTCTAATTTCTTCTTTAATTTCCTCTGTGACCCATTGATTGTTCACGAGAGTGTTGTTCAATTTCCATGTGTTTGTGAAGTTCCTATGGTTTCTTATGCTATTGATCTCCAGCTTGATTGCACTATGATCTGATAATATACAGGATATAACTTTGATTCCTTTGCATTTATTCAGACCTGTTCTATCAGCTAATATGTGGTCTGTCTTGGAGAATGACCCATGTGCAGTCAAAAAGAATGCATATTCTGATTTTGTGGGGTGGAATACTCTATAGATGTCTATTAAGTCCATATGTTCAAAAGCTTGGTTCAGTTCTAGTATTTTGTTGTTGATTTTTTTTTTTTTCCTAGATGATCTGTCTATTTGTGATAGTGAGGTATTTAGATCCCCCACTACAATTGTATTAGTGCTTATTTGGTTTTTCGTGTTACTTAATATTTGTTTTATATAGTTGGGAGCACTAATATTTGGTGCATATATGTTTATGATTGTCATCTCTCCCTCTTGAATTGTTCCCTTGACAAGGATGTAGTGGCCTTCTTTGTCTCTCTTAATCAGTTTTGGTTTGACATTTACTTTGTCTGTGAATAAGATAGCTACCCCTGCTTTTTTCTGGGCTCCTGGTGTGTGGAGAGTTGTTTTCCATCCTTTCACTTTCAGTCTATGGGCTTCTTTTTGCACTAGATGTGTTTCTTGTATACAACATGTAGTTGGATTTTGCTTCTTAATCCATTCTGCCAGTCTGTTTCTCTTGATTGGTGAATTGAGGCCATTGACATTGATGGTTGTAAGTGATATGTACTGACTTCTTATTGTCATGTTATTGTCCTTTTGTTGACTCTTTTTACTTTTTCCCTCCTTTCCTTTTAGTTTCTTGCCTTGCCTATTTGATTTGGTCTGTTGGGCCCCATGGTGTTGTGATCTCCATTGTCTTTTTCTAGGATATTGTTTAGAATTCCTTGTAGTGCTGGTTTGGTATTCATGAAGTTTCTCAGGTGTTCTTTGTCATGGAAGTATCTTATTTCCTCTTCCGGTTTGAAAGAGAGTTTTGCAGGATACATCAGTCTAATTTGGAGGTTGTTTTCTTTTAGGACTTGAAATACCTCACTCCAGGCTCTCCTTGACCTGAGGGTTTGTGTTGAAAAGTCTGCTGTGATTCTGATGAGCTTTCCTTTCTTTGTGATTTGTTTCTTTTCTCTTACTGCTTGTAGTATTTTATTCTTCTGTTGGGTTTCTGGGATCTTGATTATTATATATCTATGTGTAGATTTTTTTTTTTTATCGTGGCTAGTTGGAGTCCTATATGCCTCACTGATCTGTATGTGAAATGCTTACCTTCTGTTTGAGAAGTTTTCTGTCATTAATTCTGTGAACAGTTTTTTAAGTCATTTGTATTTTCTCCTGCTACTTCATGGATTCCTATCAATCTTATGTTATTCGTCTTTGCATCATCTAGAAGTTGTTGTCAATATATATATCTATATCTATGTATCTAGATATATCTGTATATCTAGATAATATATATATATTGATTTCACATGATCCCTTACTATTTTTAAGAGATTTCTCTTTTCATGGTCACTGACTGCAATACTGTCTTCTATAGCTGAGATTCTATCTTTGCATTCTTTTATTCTACTGTGAAAACTTTCAATAGAGTTTTTAGTCTCTTGGAAATTTGTTTGAATCTGTTTTATGGATTCCATTTCTTTCCTATGTTGGGCATTCATTGTTTCTATTTCTTTCTTATGCTGGGCCTTCATGGCTTCTATCATGGTCCTGAGCTCATCTATTTTTTTTTTTTGGTCCGTTTCTGTTCTAGAGTGTCGAATCATGACTTTCATTTTGCTCACCATCTCTATGGTTATCTGGGAAATTATTTCTGTTTTGAATTTTTCTAGAGCTTGATTGATCTCTTTTGTTACTTCCTGTGCTATGAGTTCAGGGTGTCCTGGTGTTTCATTGTTAGACTTTTCATCCTCATTTGCCCTACTGTTTGCCATTGGTGAACTGCAGGTCTGTATTTGTTTCTTGCTTAAGTGTTTTCTCATTTTTATTATTGTTGTTGGATTGTCCTTGGCTTAATTCCTGGGTTATTACTTAAATCTTCCGGATATAGTTGTGCTTTAGCTTTTGAGTCTCTAAGGACTCATAGACATTCTCATTTTCATAATATCAGTGAAGAGAACTCATTAAATCAATCACAATCCTCTAGCCCAATTTATACAATCAGCAACACAATAGGATCAAGCACAACTTATAAATTGACCACTTGTGATAGGCATTAATCTATTACCTTTAAACCATGTGAATTAAATTAAAATAAAAAAGCAGCCCAAGATACATTTGCAGTGAATGAACTCTTCAATATAGCATCTTTACCATTTAGAATGGGGGCTTAGACAGAGTTAGGATGAGAGGAGTAGATAAGTAAAAGAACTGGAGAAGGTTTCAAGTGAAGCCAGAGGACATACGATGCACATACAATCTTTAGGAAACTGTCAAATTCAAAAGGCAAAGACAGAGTGCAAGAATAGGGACAAGACTATAACAACTTAACAGTGATAGGGGTTTGCTTTCCTTTGAAACTATCGATCCTCGAGTAAAGGAAAATGAGAGAAGAAAGAACACAAAGAAAAAAGAAAAAATGATAAAAGAAGAAATCCAAGTTAGGGCAGGATTAGGAGCATAAAGGGATATGAGGAATAAAATGGTGGAGCAAGAGACTGAGTTGGAAAAAGAGGACAGAAAAAAGAAAGAATTTGCAGGGTAGAATGAGGGAAAGAAAGAAAAAAAAAAGAATTTGAAGGGCCTCTTTCAGACTATATCTCTGCTGTCATAATATACAACATGCACAGCCATGTTCAGAACTAAATCCTTTGATCTCAGCTAGCCAATGACAGACCCCTGAGATTCAGACTGATTTCGGGCTGCAAGGCCCAAATTTAGTTGCCTGACCTACTGCAAGGTTGAACTCTGCAAAGTTCTACTATGGGATCCCTCTGCCCTTCCTTTAAAGATGTTCAAAGTCTGGAGCTCAGAAAAATGCCCTTTATGATCACCTGCGCCTCTGCAGAGTGGAACCAAGGACTGGCACAATCAGGAGGCCTGAGAGTGTGGGGGCGTAAGGATGGGGGTGTTGCAGGTGCATGCACGTGGTAAGCTAGTCCTCACTGATTGGGCCCAGGAAGTCCGGAAAAAGAACAGATCTCAGAGCGGCTGTCTTGGACCTCCACCTTCTACCTTTCTCTGGGTACTGGTCTAGATTTAGGGTTCTTTAGCTAAATTACTACTGAAATAGCCTTGGCAACCCTCTCTGGGGTCCTATCATAGCATGCTGGGGAATCAACTTGCCTTAAAAACATTGGGCACCATGGGGTCAGGCAGTATTCGTCCTTTGCAGCTAGGACACAAGTTGCTGGAGGTTTGAATGTTAGAGTGGCCCCGAATGGGATAATCTTACCTTCTCTATACCCCAGGTTTAAGTTAGTTTATTTGCAGAGTGTTTCTTCAGGCAGGAGGTGAAAAACAATTAGATTTTCATCAGAGCCTTGACTTATAGACCTAAGCTTATTGTAGTTCATAGGTTTGGCTATCACTTGTTGCATGCTCACTAAAATAGCCTTGATATATAAATTTAATTTGGCTTCTCCACCCGCTGTGTTATGATCCAACCTAGGCCCTTCTTGTGACACAAATAATACAGCAATTGGCTGATTATCAGTGGATGAAGCATTCAAAGTTTTATCTTTGGTCTGCTTAGCAGCTCTTATAATCCTTTTCCTTTATACTGCTGTGCAGTGAGAAACCAGGATAAAATGGACCTTTCTCCATCAAAAGATATTGGTTGGGTATTGAAACCATTAGTAATTCTTTCAGGGTTCTCAGAGAATCTACACAGTTTTTCCTTGCATTGTTGAATATCCACAACTTAGAAAAGGGATCCTATATATAAATAGGACCATCAGTGCCCAGCACTTCTTGAAAGGTAGGGTAGTGGCTGGCTTAGGCTTAGAGCTTCCAGGGTAGGCAGGCCTTAGGGTAGGCAGCCCCAGACCTGATATGGGGTAGGCTCAGGAGATGGCCTTTATTTCCTGAAGATACTAACTGAGAAGACTGGGTAGGAGGTTACCTGCAGGGAGAAAGAGCAGATAAACCAGTCTTCGGCAGCATGGGTCTCTCAGGTAGGATTACTTCTAGGGAAAAGATCAGGCCTCTAGCAGAGGGCCATAAAGGCTCTGATTACTTTTCCTGATATTTACAACAAAGAAATAATTGAAATATGAGGTATATGATTTACTAAGATTTTCTTCCACTCTGTGGGTTGCCTTTTTAATTTGTGGTGTTGTTGTTTGACATACAATTGAAAATATTCACTGAATCCAGTTTGACTGTTTTTCCTTTTGTTGCTTATACCTTTGATATCATATGGAATGCATTATTAGCAAATTCAAATATTTGAACCTTTTGGTCTATGTTTTTTCCTAAGGTATTTTAACATATGTTATGTCTTACATGTAGCTGTTTGCTTCATTTTCATTTAGTTTTTGTTTATGATTTTAAATACCCTCCTATGAACAAATTGATAAAAATGCCCTTTGTCTATTACCATAGTCTTTGCATTTAGTCTTGTTAGACACCATTTGAATATTTATTTGAGAGTTTATGTGTGGATTCTCTATGCTATTACATTGGCAGATATGCTAGTAGTATAGTATTTTTATTGCTCTTTTGTAATAAGTTTTGAAATAAGGACGTGTGGGTACCCAACTATGTTTTTTTTTTCAAGATTATTCAGGGATATTCATATTCCCTTGATCTCTTTCTTATATCTTTATGCTCCTCAAACTGTACTATTTCAAAATAGCCTGTCAACTTTTACTTATTCTATTTCTTACCTATCCAAATCTGTTGCTGAACTCCTGAATTGAATTTTTCATTTTTGTTATTGTAATTTCCCAGGCCACTATTTCTATTTGGTTAACTTTTATCTTTTCTATCTTGTTGCTGACATTGTTGATCTGATGCAGCATTGTCTTCCTAGTATCCTTTTGTTAAATTTTCTGCGAATGGGATTCTGAGGAAAGAACAAGTTCTGCTCCTCCATAAATGCAAGTTTACACTGTGATTGTGCCCTTTTACTTTTTTTTGTTTTGTTTTGTTTTTTGAGACAGGGTCTCACTATATAGTTGAGACTGACTGGAACTTACTATGTATCCCAGGCTGGTCTTGCACTCACAGCGATCCTCCTGCCTTAGCCTCCCAAGTGCTGGGATTACAGGCATGCGCCACCACAACCAACTTTGTCCCCTTTTACTTTGCAAAGCTGCTTCAGAGTTGAGGAGGGATTGTGGGAATACAAGTTAAAATGTCATAAAGTTGATGTTCTTTCTGATGGGCATTTTTCTTGAGTGAATCATTTTCATACTACTAACAGTCTTGGATTAATGTCTAGAATTCTGAAACAGTTGATTCTGACATTTATTTCAAGTTTCTCATTGTTTTTCAGAGAGAAGAATATTTTTTCCTGCCAATGGATATTTTTTATGAGTACATTTTAGATTTACATAATGTTAACATTCATCATAGGAAATTTATACCTGTACATGATATATCTTTTTTTTTGTGTGTGTGTGATACCAGGGATTGAACTCGGGTCCTTGCACTTGCAAGGCAGACCACTGAACTGCTGAGCTAAATCCCTGGCTCCTACATGATATATCTTATTTCTTCTTTTTTTCCCATCCTCCTTTCGACACTTCTTCCCATCCTCATTTACAGATGCTTTGTTTCCATTTTTTCCTCCTATTCTCTCTTTTTTTTCCTAACCCGTCTCATCTTTCCTTTCCTCCTCCCCTCTCCCTTGTTCCCCTTCTCATTTGAACATTTTCTTCTAATTACCTAATATCTATTATGCATGTCAGTCCTTATTTCCATTTTTAGTTTCTCACACCAGAGAAAAAATGTGATATTTATATACTTCGGAGGTCTTTACTTTGATATTTCTCCATTTACTTTGATCCAATCACAAAAAATGGAAAAAAATCATTATTTTTGAACAGCAAAGATGCCTCAATGGAATGTACTAAATGATCAAATTAATAAGATACAATAGAAGAACTTCTATTTAAATATAGAAGAGGCACAATCTGATGATGTTTTTGCTTATTCCCAACTCTAGACATTCCCCCTGATATTCCAGGATAGAGTTGGGTTTCAACTGAAAATTATTATAGATGATGAGATTTTAATAACAGAAAACTTCCATTAATCACTTTACTGTTTTTTGGTGTGAAAGTTGAGAATGATCACACTTAATGCTTTGAAAATAAATGAGCAACGAATATTTTCTAACCATCTTCTGTGTGTTTAGCTGTATCAGAAGAGGAAAGGGTAAAATACAAATATGACACCCTGGTGGCTATCCCACTAAAATATTTAGAAACCTATTTGAGAAATATTTGCAATATCTGAAGCAAATTTGCAAACATTATGCAAGGGTTAATTACTGAATTGCATGAGGTGTCCTGGTTGTATAGTTAAAGTTCAGGTGTACTTCATAGCAAAATTCTGACAGGTATTTTTAGGTCTCAAATTATATTGAGAATTAAATCTATCAAATGTCTTTTTGTTTTCCTAAAATCAAATAGTTATCATTTCATGTCACAGCATTTTAAAAAATACATCCAGTCTCAATTTACATCAGCTTTGTTTATTAAACTCTAATACGTCAGCATTTCATGTTAATTAGATTGCCCTTAATCTGGCTAGTCTTGCCCTTGTATCTGCATTGTGATATGATTGTGTTTATTGGAAAAATGGTACCTCTGAAAATTGTACAAATGTATTACTATGTTGAAATGATCATTATTTTCTTCTATGAGCATTCTGTGTCACAGTCAATGCATGCTCTCCATGAAGATATTTTCAGACCTATAAGCCTCAATTAAGGTTAAAATGTCACTCATCTTTTAAATCTTGTGAGACACACTTCTCTCATTTACTTTTGAATCGCTCCATTGGTCAGAGTTTTTTGTGATAATAAACACCACTATTTAACTCTAACTAGTATTTCTTAACTCAGATTTATGGACTTAATTTGATAAAGGATCAGCGTGCTTCCCTTTTCCCTGTCTTTAGACTCCAACCTGTTTATCAGCACCACTTGCTCAGGAATTAGCCCTGATTTCAACTTGTACTGTCTGAATGACATTGGCAATATAATATAATTTCTTTGGACTTTAGATTCATTATCTATAAATGCAAATGTTTTTATTAAATGATCTTTTAAAATTCTGTAACTCTGACAAAATAAATCCCCAAGACCAAGTGAAAGAATTTGGCAGACATAATGTAAGCTAATTTCCATTACTGATAATAAATTTACACTATCGCCATTCCGAAGCCCACCCCTTTTATAATCTAAAAAATTTGTCTGGTTTTGGAAAGTTCACTTCAGTCTTCCATGTGTACAAACTTCAGTATTATCTTTCTTTATTTTTTCACAATTATTATATTTATTATAATCACATATAGACTTCTCTATTACCTCATATCAGTTTATTCTTAGTGTTTTTTGAGTACTTATGAAAATTTATGTTTCACACAATGTATTGACCAGTATTTTGTATGCATCAAAGGTTCTAGATTTGATGAATGTTGAATGGATAAAGAGAGTTTTAAAAGAATTCTGAGTTTTTGTCCTAAATTCAGAATTCGCAATTAGGTTTTCCCACCCTTATTTCCCAATAATCCACACAAATTTTCAAAATAATTCATGAAATATAAAAGTTGGGTTTATTTTAAATATAAATCCCTTCTCTTTGAGTATTCAATTATTCCTTTCCATAATGTAAAGAAAATTCCTTTTTGCCTTGAGTGCACTGCTATGGAAATGTTTTTCTTTTTCTTTTATATTCTATAGAATTCAACATGATTTGACCATCCAGTGTATGACTCACATGTTGTTTTCTATTACCCTAGAAGACATTACAAATGACATTGTCACCACTTAAGACAGTATTTGGTTACTTGCAAGCACCAGATCCAGGTCCCTAGTGTTCAATGGAAATAGATGGTAACATCCCATCACAAGGCATATCTCCAGTCTGAAGATCTGAACAGGAGCAAAGGTAAACACCATACAGGTCAACATTTAATTGGTCCATTATAAATATTAGTAACTTATCCTAATTCTTTGAAAATTGCCTCCAAGTGTTTTGTGAGTCTTTCATTCTCTTTATCAGTCTGTATAGAGAGTATGGTGAAACATATTGCTTAGCAACTTGAAACTTACCTGGCCTGAGAGACTTGAAGAAAACCTTTTGCTTTACTCATCATGCTCAGGGAGCCAAGTTGTTTTTCTGTCAGTCTCAGGCCATGACATACTAAGATAAATTAGTTATTTCAGCAAAACTGTTTTCTCTCTCCTATTCACTACCAAAATGATACTCCAGGGAATTAAAAAAAAAACTGATATTGTTTGAAGGAATTTGAAAACTTCCCAATCCCCATAGCTATGGAAATAAGCACTAGCCAAAATGTACTTAC
Source organism: Fukomys damarensis (assembly GCF_012274545.1). NCBI lineage: Eukaryota > Metazoa > Chordata > Mammalia > Rodentia > Bathyergidae > Fukomys > Fukomys damarensis. Next base: position 81,309,431 of record NW_022900951.1, read on the forward strand.
AGTTGCTGGTTCCTGGGAGCCATTTAAGAGAGAGAGAGAAAGAAACTTAAAAACATGTGCTATGTGATGTTACTCAGTAAAACAAGAAAGGATTGAGTTGATATTTCAAGGAAAATGAAAATATTGGGCTGCTTTGTGTGGGTTTATGAGGTGAGTGTTAGTGGTGAAGCGACTGGGTTAGAAACGTCTTGGCAGAATTTATGGTGGTAATACAGATGAAATCTATTTTCTGGCCATAGTTATTTTTAAAAGTAAAAAAGCTAGTCTTTTCCTAGATTCACCTTTGCTTCATTTGCTTAACAGCCGTCCTTCTCATTTGTGTGCAAAGAGATGATTTGATTTTATAATTTTACTCGAAAAAAGAGTGAACCATGATGACAACTAGATTCAAAAGCAAAATTAAGGTTACACTTTCAAAAATGAACACATCTTGTTCCTGTGATGACTCCTTAGGCATGATAAGATGTTTCAGGGTGCTAAAAATGGATTTCTTTCTAATGCAACACTATCATAATTCATAAAATTGATGTCACTTTTTCCTTGCTGTGATGAAAATATGTGCCCTTTCAATAAATTTCTTATTAAGCCATTCATATATTCATGAGACATCTTTTGACCCCCCAAACTCAGCTTATACTAAACACTGAGCACAGGAGGACCCTCTGCAACCATTCTACAGGGGAGCACTTTCTCTGCCACCTGTTCACATCTATATTTCGTACTGTAAGTGTTCACTGTCCCATTTAGGTCCTTTCTAACATTAGCTCCCAGACTTTAGCTTGCCAAAGTGAGCATGTATTCTCAGTTACAGAATTCTAGAGCCGTACCTCAAATGTCATTTGTACAGCCCAGATTTTCTTATTACAGTGTTTGTTGCTGTCACTGCTTCATCATTTTTTATTTATCAGACTCAATTTCAGGTAGTTTTAGCTCAATCTCTGACAGGTTGTTAACTAGCGTGTATGCTTGGGCAGCAATTCATTCATTGATTTTGACATCCACCTCTGACATCTACATTAATGCCTAGCACAGATTTCTCAGATTCCAGATATGTTTGGTGTTTCTATATTCTATTTCACATACTGCTCTTTGCTGCAAACTATATTTCATATAAATGTCACTTTTTAAATGTTTCACATGTTCTACAGTGGAGCCATATGCCTTACAAAATGCTGCCCTTTTAGGGCTGTATCCAAACATAGCTTGTCAATGACTGCTCCCAAATTCTAAGTCAGCTTGTAAGCTTTTATACTTTTTCTGATTTTCTTTCTTTAGGGCTTCTAGACTTCTTCATGTTACTGTTTACTAGCTATAACCCTATGTTCTTTCATGACATTAAGTACAACCACCTTACCTACTTTTTTGCCCTCTCAAATCATTATATTCATCTGACCTAGTGCCTCATAGAATGCTTCCTCTCTGTGTCTGTTTATTGCCCGGAGGCCATCTCTGTCATAGAAATTCTTCTGCCTCTGAATTTCTTAACTTGCTAAATTTAATATCATTTATATTTAGCTTTTAGAAAGCATACATTGAGGAAGGAAATACTATTGATAATTTTATGTAATCTATTTAAGATTTATATTCGAGTACTATGAGTTGCCAACTTAAAGATGAGCACAGAAACCTCCCACTGCCCAGGAATGTCATATCGGCAGATACGTAAGTTGTGGCCAGGTCTGTGACACTTGAGAACTGACGTTTCTTTATGTTTCCACGGTTGTCACTATGATTGTGTGATTGTTCACATTTATTAAGTGCTCTCAATGCAGTAGGGATTTCACTAAGTGCATTATTTGAAGTATCTCACTTGATACTGTAGCCCTTCAAAGTAGATTCTGATATTATCTCTTTCATATATGAGACATAGACACTCATCTTTACTTTCATTGTCTTACTATAAGGAGAAGTCACATTTATTGGACACTTTTGATGAGCTAGACTAACAATATTGTTAGCCACTATATATTCATTAGTTTATGAAATCATTTACTCGGGACTTGGAGACCAGTGGTGTTATTATTTTTCTTTTAGTAATGAAAACACTAAGACTTAGAGAAAATAAATGTTGTCTCCAAAGTTACCTAGTTAGTAAATGGCAGAGAAAGGATTTTACCTCATATTCTCCATCACTATGCCATACTCTATTAATAAAGGTTAAAAGCTAATTCACAGAGGAAGAGATCTATGACTTCCTAGAGCCACAAGCAAAAATCATATCTTTGATCCTACTGTTTGTTGGACACATTAAAAGGAAAACATTGGGATTTATCATTAATATTACTAATGCATGTGTAGTTATTCCTGAGATTAAAATGGCAGGAATTCCCAGGGACTGGGGAAAAATTCTTTTTTGTCATGAAGAAATGTGCTTTGCCAAACAATACTAGACCATCTTTTCAGAAATATCAGTGAGAATGGCAGAATAGAGTATAGTGTGTATCCTTGGAAAAGGGACTATATAGAAATGTGTATTCTAGAAGGAAGAGTAATTTGGTGAAAGAAAATGTGAACCAGTGGGTTGTACTAATAGAATATACCCCCTCCATCACTTCCCTTCTCAAAAACTAGCAAGTAAGTTGCTATGAACTATCTATACCAGTCTATTTGTCAAAGAGAGATTGATCCACAGGAAAAACCAGGATATTTGATTGTAGAAGGTCAGAAAAATGATTTATAAATAAAAGCTATTGACCAAGAAGGTAGGGCAAACCAGGTTAGACCTACACAGTAGAAAGTATGAGAGTCCTGGGTCATAATAAAATATGTAGCACTAATTGTGAGAAAAACCACTGAAAACAAAGGGAAATAGTCAAAGTTCGATTTTTATCTTCTGTAGAAATTTGATCATGGTTAACCAAAATCGAAAGCATTGTTTATTTCTATTTCTGATAACCTTCAAATTATCTAAAAGAAACTAGAAAAACAATTTCAGTACTAAAGTTTGATTTGGGAACTAGCTGCTTCTTAACATACTGATGTTAGTAGAGATTTATAATTTGCTGCCAGGCTTCTCTTGGAATCTTCTTCAATTGGCACAACCCCAGAAATGCTAACTTTGAAAAATGGCATTTGGCTGGCAGCCCCGGATGCAACTAGTCATGAATTTCCACTCAAATTCCTATGAAGATATATAAAAATGGTGAGAACTCACAATAACACTGATAACTCAGACATCAGTCAAATTATTGCCAGAACAAGGGGGAAATTTCCTTAGTTAAAAATTAGGAAAAGATGTATTGATGGAAGCAATGAAAATTGATAAGCTGGTTTATTGAAAATATAAAAACTGAAAATTGCTCTTATACAGTATAAATACTTGAAAGTACAAAATTCCATACAAACAAAAATTTGGAATAAAAGTTCTATTTCCTGATAGTATTTTTACATGGCTGGAATGCTGGACCCTATCTCCTAGAATATTGTTTTTCTTCTTACATATACTTGAGAAATGGAGTTCCCCAAAAACAGGAACTGCAAATGGTGGTGATTTGGGGATTTTTAACATGACACAGTGGTCATTTACATCTTCAAAGTGCACTCCTCAGGAACACAATACTATAAGATGGAACATAGAAAAGAACCAGTAGGATTATAGTCCAGAGGATTCTAGATTTTTCTGCATTCCATCAATTCATGTTATCAACAGAGGATGCTTTGGGGTCCAAAGAGGACACAATCTTAGTCAACAGGATGAAATCAAGTTAGACTTGGAGAAAAGACCACTGAGATTATATACATCAAATGATTATATAACCGTATATCAAAGAAAAGGATATACAGTATCTAGCAGTCAGTTTCAGTTTAGCCAGAACAGTTGTTTTCATCTATCATGTAAAATATGATCAAGATTGATTACATTTGCTTTGAAAGTAAACAATCAAAAAACCAACCAACAAACAACAACAACAACAAAAAAACACAAATGTGGAACATATGGATAAATTTGCAAATAGGACAAAGGCAAAAGAACTCTACAGACTTAGAAAGAAGGCATTTCTGAAAATGTTTTTGAAAGAATCAGAAAAATATTAGAATTTTGTATTTTTGATGAAATGCAAGATGACATAGCCTTTATAAAGAAGAAAAGTATAAAATGGCAAGTGTTCAAAACGCTTTGTGAGATCATAGTCTACTTTTAAAATTTGATGAGAATTCTAGACCCTTTCCCTATATAAGATAAATGTAAAATATATTTATTTCTTTGCATTCAAAACTTAGATTTCACATATCTTCTGAAACTTGTGTATGACTTCAGTCTAAGAGCCTTCATAATAATAAAAGAACAGATGAATATAACAAGATAACAGAATGAGATGACTGAAAATAAGAGATAATCCAGATAGGAAAAGATTATAGGAAACTAAAAATTAGTCATAGTTTTATATTATCAATGGAAGGGTTAGGGAGTAGATTTGGCAGTGTTGAAAATCAAATAAGTAAAAATGTCAATAATACTTGAAAAATAGTATTAACAAGCAGTGAAAAGCATGAGATTCACGAGGGAAATGCTGATAAACCTGAAGAATGCATATCCATTCTAGTAATTTTAATTCTACTTAAGGAAAAGCTAAAACAATATTAAGATATATATGAAGGAAAAGAAAACTTTGCTAAATTATGAAGTGGGTTGGATAGGCTCATTATAGTCTAGGCAAAATTAATGCAAAGAGAGAAGGCAGATGCAGTTTCTAAAGTTTCTGTGACAACTTTGCACCATTTTTTGCATGTATAACCACACACTTGTTTGCCTTACAAATGGAGATAGCCAACAGGGATTTTAAATAATAAGAAATAAATGCAGGAAAAAATAAATAAATTGTTCTCATAGAAATGGAGAATAGAATGTTGATAACCAGAGTCTGGGTACAGGTAGGGATTAGAGAAAAGCTGGTAAATGAGCATAAAACACAGTTGAGTAAGAGTAAACATTCGTATTATATTCAGCATAAAGTTGAATACAGTTAACAGTAATTTATTGTATATTTCAAAATAGATTTGAAGTAAGTGCTTTAGATGTCCCTATCATAGAGAAAAGATAAATGTTTGAGATGATGCGGATGCTAAATGCTCTGATTTGATCATTTCACATTGTATATGTATCAAAATATCACATTGTATCCCATAAATACATACAATTAATTATTTATAAGTTAACTTTATTTTTAAATGCAAAAATGCTATGAAATCAGGGCCTTTCTTTCTTTCCCTTCCTTCCTTTCTTTCTTCCTTCCTTCCTTCCTTCTTTTCTTCTTTCTTTCTTTTTTTTCTTTCTTTGGTACCAGAGGTTGAACTCAGAACCTTGCGCTTCCAAGGCAGGCATTTCTATTACTTAAAAATCTTATGGAATTGCGTGAGTTAAGTAGCTCTTCTGAAATTATTTTTCTTTCTCTGAAACAGGGCTACCAGTAGTATCTCACTGGTCCCTTGTGAAAATTAAATGAGATAGCTTATGGAAAACACTCAATAAGAGGTTACGAATTGCTTGTAGCCAATACCAGTGCTGATAATCTTGATCATCATGGCAGGAAGAGTTGTAGTTGATTTTTAATTTCTTAACTACATTTTTATGTTTTCCACATATTCTCAAATGAGCATGCATTATTTTTAAAATCACAAAAACATGCTATTTTAAGGTAATTATGAGGTATATAATATGACAGCCAAACTTGGAGTGAAGTACTATAGACCACAGAAAGCAGAGGAAAGTAAACTTTTTTAATTTTCCAAATTTTTGATATGAAACATGTATTTTTTGTTTTGTTTTATCTTTATTAAGTTTATTGATTCAATTTAAGTATACAATACAGTTACATTCATCATTGGGATCCTGTACCTTTACAAGACTGAACTTGGTTCCTATTTTTTGCCATTCCCCAGCCCTCCCTTCACCCACTTAAACCTTCCCTGTTTACAAAGACATTGTTTCCATGTTTATCCTTTTTATATATATTTTTCCCTTTTGGCCTTTCCCCTACTCCTCCTACTTCCTCTACTTTTTTAGATGATTTCTTCCTATTATCAATATCAATTATAAATTATGATCCTTATTTGCACTTTTAGTTTTTCACACCAGAGAAACTATTCATTATTTACACATGTGTCTTACTAACTTCACTTAAGAGTATGGCCTCAATGTGCATCCAGTTATATAAATATCTCTAGTTTCACATTCTTTATGGCTCAGTAGTACTCCATTTTATTAAAACAAAAACAACAAAAAACCTTCTTTATACAGCCTCCGGTTAATGAGTGATTGGGCTGTGTCTAAATTTAGCTTGTACAAACTGTGCTGCTACAAACAAGTGTAAGCAAATATTGCTGTGGCATGATTCTTTTGATACTTTTGGGAAGATACCCAGCAGAGGAATAGCTGAGTCAAATGGGACTTCTAATCCTAGTTCTTTGAGGTATCTCCATATTGATTTGCACTGTGGTTGCACCAGTGTTCACTCCCACCAACAATGGAGAAGGGTTCCTTTCTCCCCACAACCTGCCACCATTTGTTATTGGTTGATTTCTTGATAGCAGCCATTCTGTCTGGTGTGAGATGGAATCTCAGTGTTGTTTTCATCTGTATCTCTCGAATGACCAGTGATGTTGAACATTTTTTCATATGTTTATTTGCTGCTTTTGCTTTTTTTTTCTGAGAAATGTCTGTTCATTTCAGATGCCTGTTTTTGAATTGGGTCTTTATATTTGGGGGGGGTCTGATTTTTTTTAATTCTTTATATATTCTAGATAGTAGGCCTTTGAGGAACAGCTAGTAAAAATTTTTTCCCACATTGTGTGTTGTCTCTTAGCTCTGCTTGTGATTTCTATTTCAGTGCAGGAACTTTTTAAAAAGATGAGATTCCAATTATTTACTCTTTGTGCTAGTTCCTATGCAATTTAGGATTTGTTACAGCATATTGTTGGATTTTGATACTTAATCCATTCTGACAGTCTTTTTCTTTTGATTAGTGAATTGAGGCCATTGATATTGATGGTTAAAACTGACATGTATTGGCTTATCATTGTCATGTTATTTTCCTGTTGTTGGGATTTTTTTTTCTCCCTCTCCCTTTAAATTCTTGCTTTTCAGTTTGCTCTGTTGGGCTTCATGGAGTTATGACCATCATTTTCTCTTTCCAGGATATTTTAAAAAATTGTTTGGAGTGCTGGTTTGGTATTCATGAAGTGTCTCAGGTGTTGTTTATCATGAAAATATCTTATTTTTCTATCGATTTAGAAAAATAGTTTTGCATGATACATCAGCCTAAGTTGAAGGTCATTTTCTTTTAGAACTTGAAACACCTCACTCCAGGCTCTCCTTGACTTAAGGGTTTGTGTTGAAAAGTCTTGTGATTCTAATGGACTTATCCTTTGTATGCAATTTTTTTTTTTTGTCTAACTGCTTGTAGTATTTTGTACTTACAGTCTTCCAGCTTACCAAAGGCAAATTCTGGGGGAAATGAGATGGAAAAGTCTCATAATCAACCACCTGGACAATCTGAACCAATAGCACGGGAAGAAAAAAAAATAACAGGTGAATGAGGCATGTCTTTTATCTGGGAAATTATTTCTGTTTTGAATATTTCTAGATACTCAATATTCTCAGAAGTTTCTTCCAGATATATCTGGTCTTGAGGTTTTGAGTCTCTAATAACTCTGGGGCAATCTCATTTTCATTATACCAGGAAGGATAACTGATATGATCAATCACAACACTAGCCCAAGTGATACAATCAGCAACAACAATCAAATCAAACTCAGTTTAAAAAATGACAATTTGTGGTAGTTAATCATCTGTCACCTTTAACTGTGTGAAATAAAATGAAATTGAGCACTCGCCCAAAATATGTTTATAATGAAAAAGCTGATTGATTTACCCTTCGGGATGGGGACTTAGGAATAAGGCTCTCTTACTATTCATTTTTGCTCTAGTTCTGGGTAATAGCCTTTAAGACACCCTGTTCCTCTGCAGTATAGATGAGGGACAGGCCTAGCCAGGAAACCAGAGGTGGTTGGGTTGCTGGAAGTGCCCCTGTGGCTCAGGTCCCCACTGGCCTGTGGATGGTGTGGAGGCTTCGTGGGGGAGGGGCTCGCACCAATGGCTTCATGCAGCTCCTGACCTCACCAGTCTGCTGGAGGTGGGGAGGTCTGATTGAGATAAGAGTCCGCACAGATGACTTCACGTAGCTCCTGTCTTCACAGGTCTGCTGGTGGTGGGGAGGCCTGGGTGTAATAAGAGTCCATGTAGATGGCTTCACGCAGCTCTTGTCTTCACAGGTCTGCTGGTGGTGGGGGTGGCCAGGAAACCTGGGTGGGGGAGGGGCTTGTGCTCTTGGCTTCATGCAGCTGTGGACGTCACCGGTCGGCTGG